>NW_015162476.1:514264-538408 GCF_001447785.1 Gekko japonicus | reverse complement strand
TGATGGCACCCAAGCCCATAACTCCGGGCAATCTGGGCAAGGGGGTGCATATAAATGTTAAATAGCATTGGGGACAACACTGCGCCCTGAGGCACCCCACAATCAAGGGGGTACCTACTGGATCGCCGGTCCCCGACAGCCACCCTTTGTCCCTGACCTTGTAGGAAAGAGGCAAACTATTGAAGGGCAAGCCCCTGAATCCCCACATTGGCGAGGCGGTGGGTCAGCAGCTGATGGTCGACCGTATCAGACGTGGCCAACAGATTTAACAGCAATGCCGCCACACCACCTCAATCCAGATGCCTTCGGAGATCGTCAGTCAGGACGACCAAAGCCGTCTCAGTCCCATGACCAGTGTTCCCTCTAAACTGAGTTAGTGTGAGCTAGCTCACAGTTTTTTAACCTCTAGCTCACAGATTTCTCAGCTCAGGAAGGATGGCTCCAGAGCAAACTAAGTTATGCAGCAGCCAAATGACTCGCTCACAGCTTTAACGCCAGTAGCTCACAAAGCAGAATTTTTGCTCACAAGACTCCACTGCTTAGAGGGAGCATTGCCCATGACCAGTGTTCCCTCTAAGCTGAGTTAGTGTGAGCTAGCTCACAGTTTTTTAGCCTCTGGCTCACACATTTTTGCCTTGGCTCAGGAAGGATGGCTCCAGAGCAAACTAATTTATGCAGTAGCCAAATCTCTCGCTCACCACTGTAATGCCACTAGCTCACAAAGTAGAATTTTTGCTCACAAGACTCCTCAGCTTAGAGGGAACATTGCCCATGACATGGGCGAAAACTGGACTAGAAGGGATCTAAGACTGAAGCGTCCTCCAGGAAGCTCTGTAACTGTAACGCCACCGCCCTATCAATAAGTTTGCCCAAATAGGGCAAATTGGACACCGGCCGATAGTTAGCCAATTTGGCTGGGTCCAAAGATGGTTGAAGCTGTTCTAATGGCTTCACGGGATTTAGAATGCCCAATGTATCACCCTCACCCCCACAATCTCCTTTAGAGTGCCTTCCCCGGCCCTCAAGGACCATAGCCTTCAAGACCAAGGTGGCAACTAGGGATTCATAAAGGGCCATCAAAATACTGACACTTCCCACTACGTTCAATTCACAAATGTTATGGATTGTGGGCAGTTGTCGCCTTCCACTTGGCAGCACGTTCTTGCTTACCTTTAAGGTGGTGTCTTTTAGTAGCTCTTTCAGCCCCTCTTTCTCCAATTGGACAGCATCCCACTTCTGCTTCCAGTCATCTCTCTCCAGGGTAAGGGATTTTCTCTCTTCTTCGCCCAGCTGAAGCCTCTCAGCCATTTCCAGTTTCTCCGTCTCTGTAGCCTCCAGCTTGGACTCCAGGGCCTTCAGAGAGCTAATGTCACTCTCACTCTGCTCTGCTCCCCCAGAGTGCTGTTCTTTCATCATTCGGAGAAGCTCTTCTTGTTCCTTCCGATTGTCTTGGAGCTCTTGGATCTTGCTGGACAGCTTGAATGGGTTAAAGAATCATTTAGAATCAATGCTTACTGGTACATGACCAAGGCCACTTTGCTATCCAGGTACTGCTTTATATCCCCCATCCCCTAACTTGTTCAGACCAGGCAAAATTTTAAAAGCAGCCATATGACTTTAACGGATCCATCTTGTCTAAATCTGTTTGTAAATTTGTTATTGTAATTTATTGTTTTTAAACTATGTGTTTACTGTTTTAACCTCGGCACATGGTGCCCTTGTTTGCTGCTCCGAGCCTTCGGGGTAGGGCGGGATATAAATTCAAATATAAATAAATAAATAAATAAATAAGTCTTCAGTGGTCTCTGGGAGACAGCAAGACCAGGAGAGAGAGGCCTTTTCCACTGTTGGGGGAATATACTAAAACAATTTGTATAAATCACACCAATGGAAAAAACACATTCTAGAATCTCCAGGGAAGGAGTTTCCAGCCCCTCTCATCTCTTCCTGTGCTTCCGTACTCTTTTGCAAAGGAGGCGTTTATGCAGTATGCTGAGTCCAGCCACAGACTGTATGCCATCTTGCTGGTATCTGGCGAGTGCTGCCCTATTAGACACACAAACAGAAATAAATTCTGGCTTACCACTAATTGAGTTGCTTGCATTCCTTCTTGGACTTGATCCCTCTCTACTTGGAGAGTATCTCGCTCATGTCTCAAATGATCTCTTTCCTCAATTAGAGACCTAACTGCTTCTTCATGGTTACAAAGTTCCTGAGCCATTACCATCTTGTTTGCTTCTATTCTGGACTCACTGGCTTTTAGTTGCTCTCCCATCTCACTCAGCTTCTGAAGAGCTTGGACAAGTTCTGCTTTCACACCCATGAGCTCTTCCTCTCGCACACCCTTTGCTTGCGCGTCTTGTAGGTGGCTGGCCAACTTCTTGGGGGAAAACAGGGCACAAGGTTAAGTAAACACTGTGTTGGACTGCAAGCTTGGATATTCTATTTTATGGTGAGGCTGTTACAAGATGTTTTAGCTCTCCATTTGAATTTGCTAGCCAAGCAGTAATCAGTTAGAAGAGCTGGTTTTTAATACACCACTACACCATGCTGACTCTGAATGGAAAAGGGGCATCCTACAGTACTGGGGAAGAGGACTTTCTTTTTTTTTTTTGGACCACTTATTTCACTTCCTCATCCAATACATGTGCATGCATGGGACACCACCTGCTTTTTAAAAAACCCTTGTGTAAAAGTTAATGAAGTTATAACTAAAGGTCCAGTCATGGTGGTCATGCTCTGAATTACTGCAGTGATTGCTGGTATTTCATTCCTTCCAAAATACACAAGAACAAGAATAATCCAGTTCACCACTGGCTCTTGTGAATAGCTGACCCTGACTTTAACTGATCCATCTACAAGTTTTGACATTTACCAACTGATGGCTTTCCTGGCTTAGATCCTTTTCCTCTTGCAGAGTTTCCAGCTGTTGCTGTAACTTAGTCTTCTCTTCTTCTAGACGGAGAATTTGTTCTCTCATTAAATGAACCTCATTTTCTTCTGGTAAAGCCTCTCTTGCACTTAACTGATTTTTCTCCAGGGTGGCTTGCTCCAAATCTTCTGTTAATTTTAGTATCTGTAAAAATAATAGATATTTTTGCACACTGAAACTTTTAATTTAATTTACCTGCCTCCAAAGTAGCAGCAGTTCCTCCTTCTCTGTAACCTCTGGTTGCATTATACCAAGATAGAAGGACAAATTCTGCATGTTATGTCCATGAATCTTTCCATTTTATCCCATGGTGCTAGATAGTCACAGAAACTTGGTTAGATCCTCAGATATGTGAACTTCCTCAAATGCATTTCTTCCTCCTGAAAAGTCTGTCTGCCTCCTTGTTCAATGGTTTACGCCGGCAGCTGCTGGTGGCCCTCAAGAGCTCAGTGCCAACGGAACATTCTTTATGCTTTGTGTAACAGACGTAGCAAGGATTTCCAAACACTGCCTATGTTGGGATTTAGTCCCAAGGGTACATAGGATCATTAATTTAGAGACAGAAGCTTTGATGTCTTAACATCTCTGTGGTGAAGTTCTCTCCCAGAAATTTCAGATCACAGTAGACTGGCTTATAATGCCACTGAAGGAGAAGCTTGATTTCAGAGAAGATTGAAGTGGAAACCAGCCTGAGTCACAGACAAGGCTTTTTCAGTTGTGGCACCTCACTTTTGGAACAGCCTTGAGGCCTACCTTATACCTACTGTACTGTTTACGTACCAGGCAAAAACATTTTACTCAGGTTTTTAAATGAAGGGTTCCACCTGTTGAATGGTTGTTTTTGTGACCTGTTTTTACTTTGGGAGTGGGCCTATGTAGTAGCAGCATATATGTTTTCTGAACAAGTGAAATTGTTAGACTATTCTTTTTCCCCAATAACAATTATAGTAAAGGTAAAGGTTCCCTTGCTCGAAAGCCAGTCGAATCCGACTCTAGGGTTGGTCTTCAGCAACTTGCTGCAGAAAAGTTTGGACGACTTAGTGGCAGTAGCACAGAACATAGCTAACATTCGCTTGAAGGTCTGCTGTACCAGTGCTAAGAACTCACTGACTCAATGAGAGACTTACTAAATGGGAGTATCATCAGTATCTTACCTGTAGCTTCTGTTCATTAATGGTAGTCTCCAGAGCTTCTTTAATACTTGCAGTCTGGGATTCTTTCTTCAAAAGTGTTGCCTGCAGCTCTTTGATATCTTTTTGACACTGCTTCAGAGAATGCTGAGAACTTCTCAGTTCATTCTGTGCTTCAATGTTCTTTCACATGCAGAAGTTAGAACACACATATGAGTTTATGTGACATACAAGGTTTCTTGCAATGCTGCTACAAATCTGCCTGGCTGCAAACTGGTGCACCCCCACCCCCACTTTATGCCTTCTGGTTCACTTACCATGGCCACCGTTTCTTCTATGTCATCTTTAATTTGATCTCTCTCTCTTTGAACCTCCTCCAGCATTTGCTTCAGCTCATCTCTTCCCTGGGCCAGAGCACTGATTTCTTCTTCTCTGCTCTGAAGTCGCTGAACTATGGCCAGCCTTTCCACCTCCACAGCCTCCACTTTCGACTCCCAAGCCTTCAACTGTTCTTTGAGCTGCTCCAAGTTGTTCAGCTCCTGGCGGACATGGCTGAGCTCTTCTTCCATACACAGAAGCTTCTCCTGTTCCAGGTCCTTTGCTTGCAGCTCCTGGACCTTGCTGGACAGCTTGAAACATTCAGCAAGGGCAACACACACTTAGCCGTAAACTGAGTTACTAGACGACTTATCCATGCTTTAGAGTTTTAACACGGACCAACATGGCTACCCACAATCTATCAGACACACACTTCAAAACATTGCCTCCCCTCCCTGAGAGGCAATGCGCCATTGAGAGTTGCAACCAACTCATGGCAACCCCATCCACGGGGCATCCCAGGTCAGAGGTCAGCCGAGGTGGCTTGCCATTGCCGTCCTCTGCATAGAAGCCCGTCTTCCTTGGTAGTCTCCCATCTAAGCACCAATTCTGCTTAGCTTCCAAGGTTTGATGATACTGAGCTAGTCTGGGCTATTAGGGATGCCACAAAGGGCAATGCAGTTTGCAGTACTGCTTCTTAAAAGCCTTCCCCAAGAAAGTCTCCCAAGGGGCTTCACACCAAGAGTTACTGTATTAAAAGCAGTCAGGAAAAAACAAACAAACAAAAATAACCAACGGGAGAGAGATAGACTCACCTCTTCTGCCATCTCATTAATGGCTGTGTTGAATTTGAGGTTATCACCAGATAAGCTTTCTAACTGGTCTTGCATTCGTTTGTTTTCTTCTGATACAGTGGCTAGTTCCTGCCTCAGTTCTTGACAAAGATGTTTCAGCTTCTTAACAGCTTCATCATTCTCTCTCACTGCTTCAGCATTTGCAAGATCTTCTTTGGATTTCAGGGTGTTGGTCATTTCAATGAGCCTTTGGTCCTTCTCAGCTACTTGAGACAACAAGATCTCCCTTTCAGAGGCTAGGGAAGTGATCATCTCAGATTTTTCAAGAATCTGTTAGTGGAACAAACATGCATTTTAAAAAGCAATTTGCTTCTCAACCAACCGTTTAACATGCATTCTAAACTGGGTGATGAAATGGGGCAAAAGTTACATTTAGCCTTTTAAATTCAGCTTGTGTGTCTACGCTGGAAGTGGAAGCCTGGATACCCTTTGCAAGTACACACACATCCCATCTTTCTCCAAGAGCTTAGAACAAAACTTTAGAAGGCATTAATATTTTTAATACTCAAAATGGTGCTTTAAGGCAGGCCAAGTAGAGAGATGGTGATGGGCCCATTGAGTTTTCATGGCCAAAGAAGGATTTGAACACAGATCTCTTTTGTCCAAGTCCCCCCACATCAATCACTATTGGTTTTACTTCTTCATGCTGCCCATCCTGAAAGCAAGCCTTTCTTTCTCGTAGCACTTGACTTGGTTTTCAAAAGGTAGGAGCACCCAAATCCCCTCTGCCCAATAAATATCTCATTCTCCTTTTCTTCCCTAAAAAAAAAGTTGCAATAAAGCAATATTCTAGAAATTATTGAAGAATGCACGTTCTCTTAAATGACTAGGGGGCAACTGTTTGCATTTCCTGTAGTATTTACTACAACAGGTGTGTGCTAGAGCTAAGAACATTAACACAGCAGAAAAAGTGTTTTCATAAAGTGCACACTTAACTACAGAAACCCCCATCATGGGAAACCAGCGTTATCACTCCCGTGTTAGTTGTATGTTATTTTTTTTACCTCCTTGTGCAAGATTTCGAGGTCAGATTTCAGGCAACCTTCTGACAGTGCAGCAACTTCTTTTCTTAAAGAAATGTTCTCTCCTAGAGCTTTATCCAATTCGTTTTTTAACTGCAGTACTTTTTCATCCAGCTCCACAAGTGACTGGTTGCCTATATAAAAAATACTTCAATAGATAAGGATGTCCAAAGAGATGCATAAAATCTTTGAATTAACATGACCAATTGCTCCTAGTCCATTTTAAAAAATCCTTGTTCTACATAGCTATTGTCATGAGACAGTGTTCTAAACCAGGCACCCTTTCTTCTTGGCTATGTGGCTCAGTTGCCAACAAGGCAGCCACCTCAAAGGCACTCCCCCCCCAACATCCTTCATTTCTGCCACTTGCAAAGGCCCCCTGTCCTATATATATAATTGCTCTAATGTGTTGGCCATTTCCATCTCTCCCATTGGCTGGGCTATGTGGTCCATCAGCCATTGGTCCATCAACCACCACTCAAGAGTACTCATGTGCCATTGGCCGGGTACTGAGTTTGCTCCTCTCCCCCGCCCACTGCCAGCCTGGACACTCTTCCCTCAAAGAATAAACTGCCCAAACAGCTCTTTCTCCTGACAAAGACTCTTCTCCTGCTTGGCTCATGTGGGACTAACTTTTCCCTCAGTGGCTGTTGCTAGGCAACCAAGCTTGGTTCTGTCAATAAAAAGGCAAAGGCAGGAGGCCCTTTCCAGGTCTTTGAGGAGAATGCATTGGGGCCAGTCCTGACTAGGGTTGTCAGCTCCAGATTGGGAAATTCCTAGATATTTTGTGGTGGAGACTATGGAAGTCAGAGTGTGGGGAGGGAAGAGGCCTCAGCTGAATAGAATGCCATAGAGCCCACCCACCAAAGCAGTTATTTTCTCCAGCGGGGTGGGGGAGGGGGAGAGGAGATCTGTTGTCTGGAATTCAGTTGTGATATCTGGTGATCTTCAGGCTCCACCAGAAGGTTGGCAACCCTAGGCGTAGCAGTTAGTGCTTCAGAGCAGGGACCTTCCAGACCCAGGTTCTTGCTGTGGTAGTTGAGTGGGTGATTTTGGACCAGTCAGACTTTCAGCTTAACCTACCTCACAGGGTTGTTGTGCAGATCAAAAGGGGGAGAGGAGAATGATGTAAGCTGCTTTGGTCTCCACTGCGGAGAAAGATGGTACTTTTGTCCTGGGGAACCATTGCTGCCAATCTCCAGGTAAGGGCTGGAAATCACTCAGAATTAAAACTGCTCTCCAGATGGCAGAGATCAGTTCCCCTGGAGAAAACAGCTGCTTTGCAGGGTGGACTCTAGGTCTTTATATCCTGCTGAGATCGCTTCTCCTACTACTTGGGTCCCCACTGAGAAGGAGAAAGACTGTACTTTTCCTAGGTAGAGGCTCCAGGTATGTGTGTGGAGAGATGGAAAGCTGAAGTCAGAGGGGCAGATAAAGGTAGGTTGATGGTTGACTGGGAAGGAGATAGGATTGCCACCTCCAGTTTGGGTAATTCCTGGAGATTTGAGGGGTGGAGCCTGGAGAGGGTGGGGTTTGAGGAGGGGTGGGTCCTCAGACAGCTATGCCATAGACTCTACCCTCCAAACCAGCCACTTCCTCCTGGGAAATCATTGTTGCCAATCTCCAGGGGAGATTGTTCCCAATCATTGTTGTCAATCTCCAGTTCCCCTGGAGAAAACGGTAAGCTCTGTGTCATTACACCCAGCTGAGGTCACCACAGCAAATTGATGCTGAGTGCCCAAGGCCAGGGGACCCGCCCAGTCTCTTTCCAGAGCTCGTTGTATTTATTTCCAAAATGGGACTTATTCCTAGGATACTCATAAACCCACTTATCTTCCTCCTTTAGTACCTGATACTACACAGATTTGCTGTAAAGTTTATTGCTTTCTTTTAGGATGTTTGGCTTAGTAAAGCTCCTCCCCCTTCAAAATGTCCAGTAGTTGAATACTTTCAAGAGGAACATGCAGGGAGATGGGAGGAAGAGAAAAATGCAAGCCATCAACCCCAGGCCCCTCCAAGGTCACATTAAGATCATGTTCTTTTGGTTGTCATGTGGATGAGCTTGACGACAGTTAATCCTCTGTGGGTTTCTGGCCTTTTATCTGATATTGGTTGTCAGGCAGCCATCCGCTGGCTGTTCCACCACTGCAGCCCTTTGTTGTTTATTGTCCTCTTAGCTCCTGATCCCTTATGACTTTCAGGAGAATCTGCCTCATTTGTTGTAAAAATTTTACCATAATCTGCTTTGGTAGGTTCTCTGAAAGACTGGATACATTTTTGAAAAATAACATGGATTACGTGCGCTTGTGAGCCTGGAGCTCCTGACCACAGAGACTGACCCCCCAAAGTCTGAATAGTTCATGGCCCTAGCTGTGCATCTTTCTGCAGCATCTTTGCATTGGTTGGTGAATGGCTGAATGACCTAGACAACCTGGATACACAGACTCTACTAGAGCAGGTAATTCTGAGGAACCATGCTGGCTGGAAACACTGGCTCTTTAGCAGCATGCAGGATGGGGACAGAAGAAACTGTTCTTGTCTACTCCTTTTGGGGAGTAGTGCGCCTAGTTTTAGATCTGGGAGAGGTAATATTTTGCAATCAGCTGTTATGAACATGACACAGCAAGTATTTGCAAGATATCCTTGCAGATGCTACCTTCTGGAACTTTACCCTCCAGGAGAGAAGTCAGCTTTGTATTTTCTTGCAAGTAATATTGCAGTTCTTTCTGCAAGTCAGATTGCATGTTTTTGTACATGACTTTGCCTGCTTCTAACTGGCTCCTGTAACACTCAGTATCTTTCTTCATGCGGTTGTAATCATCCAAAAGTTGGTCCTACATGGGAACAAATTAGAATTCCATTACTCCATGCATTTATATTCTGGAACAATACTTAGACCCCACAGCGCTTGTTGATGTCACAGGTACTTTCATAATTTTGAGACAAGGTAGTCAGGGCTACAGCAAAATGGGGGCCACAAGGACTGAGCCAATCACAAAACATTGGGAGAGGGACACTCTGCTTGGAACCTGCAACAGAGACAGACCACTGCTTCTGAAATGGGTGATCGCTGCAAGTGAAACATGATGCCTTGTGGGCTTTGAGAAGCATCTTCTACATTGAGGCAGTAAACACAGTGGTGGAAACTAGTCAGAGGGTCAAAAATACTGATTTTACTGATCAAAAATCCAAAAAAACTGACCAAATACTGACAAATTACTGAACAATTTAATGCCAGCCTACGGATAAGCTAGCATTTTAAATGTAAAACTAGGACTTCATTAAAAATGATAATTTTCCACCATCCCCATAGCCAGCTCCATAATTAGATGTGACCCAGATAAAAGAACTGCACTCCTTTTTATTGATTTTTTTAAAATAGAGGACAATGTTTTCATAATGGTACAAAATTTAAGGCAAAAAAGATTCCCTTTTAAAAATAATCACATACTGAAGATAATAAAACAGCAAAACAGCAAGAACATATTAAAAACCAAACATAAAGTAATAATTATGACAACAAAATGATTTCTGTAGTGTAAGACTTGTCTTTGCTTTTACTTTATCTTTGGTTTTTTGATGAAAAAAGAACTGGCCAGCAGCCTGCCATCCCTGGCGGAGGACGTGTTGGGCTGGGCACTGGAACACCCTAGACTGATTGTCCTGTGTGATTTCAATGTCCATGAGGATAATGTGGCCTCCACTCAGGCAATGGACCTAGTGTCATCCATGGTGGCGTTAGGACTCGCCCAATATGTAACGACTCCCACTCACCAGGCTGGACACACGTTCGATCTGATCTTTGTAGCAGGGGTCACAGTGGACCGGGTCACTGCCTCAGCAGTGCCATGGTTAGACCATCATGCCCTGAAGGCCCATCTGAATGCTTCACCCTGACCCTGTTTGGGCAAAGAGCAGATTTCAGCTCGCCCGCGGAGCCAAATGGACCCTATGTGGTTTCAAATGATTCTACTGGATCCGATGCCCCCTGGTGGCTTGTTAGATGAGCCTGTGGAGAATTGGCACAGCTGACTCTCGGCAGCCATCAATGAGATCGCTCCCCGATGCCCTCTGTGCCCTCATTCTCTGCTGGCTCCTTGGTTTACCCAGGAGTTGCGGCTGATGAAGCGAAGGCTAAGATGGCTAGAGAGACAGTAGCGGCGCACCTGCGACGAAGCTACAAGAACATCTTATTGGAGCTTTATGAGATCCTATGAGATGGCAAGTCAAAGCCGCTGAGAGTATCATGCAGCCACGATTGCGTCTGCGACCTCATGCCCAGGCCAATTATTTAGAATAATTTGGTCTATGACTGTTCTGCCACAAGGCAGACCAAATGTTAGGGAATTGGGACACTGGCTGTGAGGCCTTCGCGAGCTACTTTGCAGATTAAGTCCTGTCGCTCCGCCGTGACCTCCCCACCACAGTTGAGACAATAAGTGAACTCGAGACTCCATGCACGTCTTCTAGTCAGGTTATGGATTATTTCAGTCCATGCAACCTGGAAGAAGTTCACAAACTGCTCTTAACTGTACGCCCTACCACGTGCTGCCTTGACCCGTGCCCATCACAGCTAATTAAAGCTGGCTGTGATGGGTTTCTAGATGCCCTAAGGGAGATTATCAACAAGTCCCTCTCAGAGGGACAGTTCCCTAAGGCACTCAAGGAAGTTGTGGTTCGTCCCCTCCTTTAATAGCCATCTCTGGAGCTGGTCAAATTGGCTAATTACCAGCTGGTCTCCAATCTGCCCTATTTGGGCAAGATACTTGAGAGGGCCATGGCAATTCAGCTACAGAGCTTTTTAGATGACACTTCCATTCTAGGTCCTTTCCAGTCCAATTTCCGCTCAGGCCACGGGACGGAGATGGCACTGGTCACCCTCACAGATAACCTCCGGAGGCATCTGGATCGGGGCAGATTGTCAGTGATGTTGCTGTCGGACCAGTCGGCAGCATTCGACACGATCGACCATCAGTTACTGATCCACCGCCTCGCTGACACTGGAGTTCAGGGGCCTGCATTGCAATGGCTGGCTTCCTTTCTTCAGGGTCAGGGACAAAGGGTGGCGCTAGGGGAGCAGCTATCCCGAAGGCACCCACTGATTTGTGGAGTGTCCCAAGGGGTGGTGCTGTCCCCAATGTTATTATTTATTTACTATTTATTTTATCACACTTGTATCCCACCCTCCCCGCAAGCAGGCTCAGGGCGGCTAACAGTATTTGGTACAATGCACCAAAGTAATAAAACAGTTAAAACAATCAAAGCAGTTAAATAATTTACAATTAAATAATTTACAGTTAAAATACAGTTTTAAATCACAGTTTATTTAACATCTACATGCGCCCCCCTTGCCCAGATTGCCTGGAGGCATGGGTTGGGATGTCACCCAGCTCTATCTGTTGTTGGGTGGCCAGTCTGACTCTACACTGGAAGATCTGGACCGCGCATTGCAAGCCATGGCTGGTTGGCTCACACTGAGCCAACTGAAATTTAACCAACCAAGACGGAGGTCCTGTGCCTGGACCAGGGTGGCCCAAGGGTAGGGATCCTACTTCCGACCTTCAATGGGGCACCACTGGTACCAGCTCTGGAGGTTAGGAGCTTGGAGTGCTCCTGGATGCCTCAGTAACAATGGAGGCCCAGGAAGCAGCCACTGCCAAATCAGCTTTTTAACACTTCTGGCTGATTAGGCAGTTGGTTTCCTTCCTCGAATGCAATGACTTGAAGACAGTGATCCATGCAATGGTCACCTCGAGATTGGACTACTGTAATGCTCTCTACATGGGTCTGCCCTTGACCCAAATCCAGAAGCTACAGCTAGTGTAAAATGCCGCAGCCAGGCTTCTGATGGGCCTCCCTATGAGGAACGTATCCAGCCTGTGCTATCAATAGCATACCTAATTCGCTTCAAGGTGCTGGTACTTACCTTTAAAGCCCTTTATGGTCAGGGGCCCACATACCTGAGGGAACGCCTTTGCCCACACGTTCCCCAGAGAGCACTGTGCTCAGGGTCACAAAATCGATTGGCGTCCCAGGTCCTAAAGATGCCAGGCTGGCCACAACCAGGGCCTTCTCAGTGGTACTGGTGGAATGAGCTCACAGAAGAGATCCGGGCCCTTGGGACCTTTTACAGTTCCGCAGGGCCTGCAAGATGGAGATCTTCCACCAGGCCTTTGACTAAGTAGCTGCACCAAATAACATCAAATAACTGACAGTGCCCTGGTCCTTGGCTTACCACCAACAGCCTGTGCTGTCGCCTAAATAGAGACCAAGATGAGCCAACCACCAATATAGATAATCTGATTACAATACTAGTATCGGTTCCGCCTTCTGTAAGCATTGTTATAAGTACCTGATCTTTATGATAATGTAGAGTTTTATTATTTAAGATTGTATATAATTTGTTACCTATATGTTTAATCTCTTTGTAAGGGGGGGTAGGGTATAAATGGAATAAATAAAGTTATTCACGAAGCCTTTTGTTTCTCAACAGTTTTCTGCACTACATCCACAAGCATTTTTTCCATTGCTTTCTCAACTCCTTCTAGCATGAGCTGTGCCATGTTGAATCCCACAATATCCATCACCTATACTTTCATTGTCTCATGTTTTAAGAGGTTAATTATGTTTCTATACTTTGTGGAAGAATTCACCTTATCACTTTTACTCTTTACCTTAAGGTACCATCATAACTAAACTGAAAACAATTTGTCTTCTCACTGGGAAGTCATCAAGTTTCCCCCAAAATGCAGTAATGAAAACAGAAAAACACAAACTGCATTCCCAAAAATCAAAGAAATACTGACTTTACTGACCAATTTTTTAAAAAACTGACAAATTACTGACCAAGATGAAAAAGCTTTTACTGATTTTACTGACCATTTTCCACCCTTGTAAACATAAGCAGAAGTCAGCTCCTTACTCTAGAGAAAAAGACATAGTCTGATTTCATTTTCCAACGAAAAGGGAGGGTTTGCATCTTTTGCAGCCATAGGGAGAGGTTTGCCAGGCCCAAAGGCATAAGAAAAGATATCTGCAGCCAAGCTGAGGATGCACCTGCCCAGCTAGTCAGCCAGCCAGGTGGTTGAGAGCAACCATTCAAGATCCTTTGGCTTTTATTCCCAAGAATAAAGCAGTGACAGTCATGGAACCCATGGTACTTCCACGTGCCATGGTGAGGATCACTTGCTTAGACCAATGGCTGCCACCCTGTAGCCCGAATTTATTACAAGAGCTCCACAAATCCATCCAGCTTGGGCAGGCTTCCACGTTCCTGAACCTGTGCCTTCCATGGTGGCCATGCCCCCCCTCCCCCCTTCTGTGTCAGGCCAAGTGCTCACTGGACTTTACCTACCAACTGGCTTGCTACAGCATGGCCATGCCACCCTCACTGGGTCTGCCTGCTTTAACACCCCATCCAGGCATTGGGCTGCTTGCCTACTCACGAGTAGCACCACTCCTCATAAGAGGCTTGATGGGGCATATTAGCTCCCTTCACCCACCACCTCCCACCTCCAGTGACAGCTGGAAATGCCCAAGGAGGAGTGGGCTGCAGACCTTTAGGAGCTGCTGTTTGGCTGACTGCTTCCTTGTGTGCCCAACAGTTGGCTCCCTTGGCCCCTCCCACATCTATGCCAGCCTAAGAAGGTCCAGACTGCATCAGACAGCAGCCAGGGCCCAGGAGCATCACTGAGACATGGTGTCTCCCTCACCAGCTGCAGAAAATACCTGTAGCTCAAGTCATGTGCCCAGTGATCTGACAGCATAATCTGGAGATGAGGTCCCAACCCCTCCAACTTCCAATGTCTACTGCTTTGTCTAGCATTTCCCTTCAGCGATCTCTCGTTCCTGTCCACTGTTTTAACTGTTGTGTTAATATTTTGCCTTAAGTTTAATTATTTTGAAGGCTTGTTTTCAGAGTGTATGTTTTTAACCTGTTAGCCACATTGGAGGCTCTGATGAGGGCAGGAAAGCAAGGTATACATTTTGTAAATTAAACAGATAAACCCCCAGTGCTATCACGAAGATCAGTGTTTGTGTGTCTGGGGGGGACAGACAGCCAGGCATGTCTTCATTATGCCTGGATCCAGCACAACTGAGAATTCTCTCCACCAGGAAGATTTTGTATTGCATTTCAATCATTATTTCTGTTAGAATCTAATAACTGTAAAATTCTGACAACTGTGAGTTCCTTTGGGAGCCAATTTACTGGTTGAAAGGCAGGGTTAAAATCAAAATAAATGAACATTCACCAATTGTTCTGTCGAGGACTGAAAGCTCATTGGCCATCCAAACAAATCACAGACTAACTGCTAAGTGCTTTATTATTTATAGTCTTTCACTGAAACTCATGGCAGATTATACAGTGTAAGTTAATACAATCAACAGGATGGGACCTCCAACAAGCAATGTAATAGGATTAGGACTGCAGAAATCTAAGTGAGTCTTTCTAGGCAGCTACACTAGTAACTCCAAACATATGACACTTTCTTATACTGCGTCAGTAATTGGTCTATACTGTCTGCCCTTCAACCAGACTTTCACTCTGAAAACTGCAGAACTGCTCCAGCTAACTTATTAAATATACTTTGTATAATAAATATGCAAACATACCCTCACGCACATATATGTAGTATTACTGGTTTTCAAATGTGTGTGTGCTGTTGTGATTAATACAAATTCATTTAAATGTGTTATTGAATTCATAGCAGCTTTTTGTTATTATGCATTTTCTAGATCAGGAGTCTCCAACCTTTTTTTTTTGTGGTAATTTTTATTGTAAGTTGCGTAAACATTAAAGTGACACATCAATGCAAAACATTTTGCATTTTACAGTGCAATATAGTACAACTAGGATAAAGCGTAATGAAATTCAGCAGTTTAATAAAACTACCTATGAACAATCAATCGACAGTGTATTTCCATGCGGAGAGGAGTCCCAGATTTCTTCTTTAGTGCTACTTATAATACATTAAAGCGTCATAAAAAAAGCTCAAGCACGATCAACCAACAGTATTTCAATGTATATTATAACACAGCCCAGTTGAAGAACTGTGGCGTAGATCACTCGTTAGAAGAGTAGAGTCCCGCAAGCATTTTTAACAGCCTATCTATATAACTATAATCCTAACTACGTTACTAAACTAGAAAAAAGGGAGAGCCCTACATCTCACTTTCAACAATTTTACACCGGAAAGGTAAGAAGCTTAGTAATCCGAGTACTATGCAAATAGAGATCAATCAGAGTACTCAACAAGCTGCCCTTCGGGCTCTTTTAGGAGCTACGACACAGAGTTCCGTCGCATTGGTCAGAGAGGGAGATGGTGATCTGATTTTTCTCTTGGAAGATTGCGTTGAATAGTCCATTGGGGTGGCCAGATTTAGTGAGCGAAGCAGAGCTAGACCATCTTGAACTGAGGAGATGCAATGAGATTTCCCTTTAAAGGAGAACTGCAAAACAAGCGGAGTTGCCCAGGAATATCGCAGGTCAGCCTCTTGAAGGCTGGAAAGGATCAGCTTTATCTGTCGGCGCTTCATAAGGGCTTCTTTTGGCAGGTCCGGGAATATTTTGATTTTTCCTCCTTTGAATGTGAGGTGTTTTCTTTGCCTGGCTGTTGTAAGGACTAATTTTCTGTAACGAAGATTGAGGAACGATACAATTACATCTCGTGAGGGCCATGTCTTCAGGAGGCTCAGGGGGCCTGCTCTGTAGGTCTTGGTGACCATTGGTATCTCCGTCTGGAGGAACTTCATGTCGCAGCCAGTCATAGATGAGTATGGTAAGATCATTTTTAGTCTCAAGTTTTTCCGCCAGGCCCCGAATTTTGAGATTATTTTGCCAAAGAGCCATATCAGCCTTTAATGCTTTTTCCGCTAGGACATCTTCCAGTGGCTGGAGGTCTTGTATATTATTTTGATTTTCAATGCTATTGTTGATGGCAGTCTCTGCAACTTGCTTTGTTTCCGTAAGGGATTTCTGCATCATTCCCAGTTGATCATATAGAGGTTTAAAAACAACTGAGATGTTTTCAAGCATATCTGTGAGGGCTTTCGTTAGTTCAGCATGAGTTACAGGAGATGAGGCCTTGTCAGCTGTATCTGTACCTGGCGCCATTTTGGTGCTGAGAAATAAGCACGAGCCAGAATTTTCTGTCGCTGGTAGTGAGGTGATCGTTGATTGTACCTTTCTGTGTTTGAAAGGATTCGATTGGTGGGTCGATCCCACGTCCTTATCCACAAACTGGGAATCAGAATGCTGTGTTGGATCACAGATAAGAGTGGATGAAGAGGAAGGCCGGGAGGACCAAAAGGCTCAGGCAGCCATAAGAACATAAGAACATAAGAGACGCCAATGTTGGATCAGGCCAAAGGCCCATCCAGTCCAACACTCTGTGTCACACAGTGGCCAGAAATACCAGTGCCATCAGGAGGTCCAGCAGTGGGGCCAGGACATTAGAAGCCCTCCCACTGTTGACCCCCCCAAGCACCAAGAAGACAGAGCATCACTTGCCCCAGAGCCCCTAGCTATACCTTGTGGCTAATAGCCACTGATGGACCTCTGCTCCATATGCTTATCTAATTCCCTTTTGAAGCCATCCATGCTTGTAGCACCCACCACTTCCTGTGGCAGTGAATTCCAAGTGTTAATCACTCTTTGGGTGAAGAAGTACTTCCTTTTATCCATTCTAACCCGACCGCTCAGCAATTTCATGGAGTGCCCACGAGTTCTTGTATTGTGAGAAAGGGAGAAAAGTACCTCTTTCTTTACCTGCTCTTTCCCATGCATAATCTTATAAACCTCGATCATGTCACCCCTCAGTCGTCTTTTCTCCAAGCTAAAGAGCCCTAAGCGCTTTAACCTTTCCTCATAGGGAAAGTGTTCCAACCCTTTTATCATTCGAGTTGCCCTTTTCTGCACTTTTTCCAAAGCTATAATATCCTTTTTAAGGTGTGGTGACCAGAACTGCACACAGTATTCCAAATGAGGTCTCACCATTGATTTATATAGGGGCATTATTATATTGGCTGATCTGTTTTCAATACCCTTCCTAATAATCCCCAGCATAGCATTGGCCTTCTTTATTGCAGTCACACACTGTCTCGACATTTTCAGTGAGTTATCCACTACAACTCCAAGATCTCTCTCTTGCTCAGTCTCTGCCAGTTCAGACCCCATCAATGTGTATTTATATTTAGGATTTTTGGCTCCAATGTGCATCACCTTGCACTTGGCCACATTGAACCCCATTTGCCATGTTGACGCCCACTCGCCCATCCTTGACAGATCCCCTTGGAGTGCCTCACAATCCTCACTGGTTTTCACCACCCTGAACAACTTTGTATCATCCGCAAATTTAGCCACTTCACTGCTTACTCCCATCTCCAAATCATTAATGAACAAGTTAAAAAGCAGTGGACCAAGTACTGATCCCTGCGGTACCCCACTGCTTACCACCCTCCACTGAGAAAATTGCCCACCTACACTCACTCTCTGTTTTCTATGAACTAGCCAGTTTTTGATCCATAAAAGGACTTGTCCTTCTATCCCATGATTTTTGAGCTTACTTAGGAGCCTTTGATGAGGAACTTTATCAAAAGCTTTCTGGAAGTCAAGGTAAATAATATCTATTGGATCCCCCTTGTCCACATGTTTGTTCACCCCCTCAAAGAACACTAACAGGTTAGTGAGACAAGATCTTCCCTTACAGAAACCGTGCTGAGTCTGCCTCAATAGGTTTTGTTCATCTATGTGCCTACTAATTCTTTCCTTAATAATGGTTTCCACCAATTTACCCGGTATCGACGTCAGACTGACTGGCCTGTAATTTCCCGGATCTCCTCTGGAACCCTTTTTAAAGATGGGAGTGACATTAGCTACCTTCCAATCCTCAGGAATGGAGGCAGATTTTAAGGAAAGATTACATATCTTTGTCAGGAGATCTACAAGTTCACATTTGAGTTCTTTCAGAACTCTCGGATGTATGCCATCTGGGCCTGGTGATTTTTCAGTTTTTAAGTTGTCTATCAGTTTTAGGACCTCCTCTCTCATCACCTCAATCTGACTCAGGTCTTCCAACACCCCTCCTGAAATCAGTGGTTCTGGAGTGGGCAAGCACTTCTCATCTTCCACAGTGAAGACGGAGGCAAAAAATGCATTTAGCTTCTCAGCCATTTCCCTATCATCCTTCAATACTCCTTTTACCCCTTGGTCGTCCAAGGGCCCCACTGCCTCCCTGGCTGGTTTCCTGTTTCTAATGTATTTGAAGAAAGTTTTATTGTTGGTTTTTACGTTTTTTGCTATATGCTCCTCATATTCCCTTTTTGCCTGCCTGACCTCAGACTTGCATTTTATTTGCCATAGCCTGTGTTCCGTTTTATCAGCCTCACTGTGACTAGCTTTCCACTGCTTAAAGGAATTCTTTTTACTTTTTACAGCCTCCATTACTCTGTTTGTTAACCATGCAGGCTTTTTCCTATACCTGTTTGTGCCTTTCCTAACCTGCGGAATATATATTTTTTGAGCTTCTAGGATCGTAGTTTTAAATAGATCCCAAGCTTCCCCAATTGTTTTGACCCTTTCTACTTTTCCTTTCAGTTTCCTCCCCACGTGTCCCCTCATATCAGAGAAATTACCCCTTTTAAAGTTAAAAATGGTTGTGTGAGTCTTTTTGGCCAATTCTCTATTTGTACAAATGATGAACTCAACAACATTATGATCACTGTTTCCAAGCGGTGCAATCACTTTTACATCTCTCACCAGGTCTTGAGTGTTACTTAGGACCAAATCAAGGATCGCCTCTCCCCTGGTAGGTTCCGTGACCATCTGCTCCATAGCACAGTCATTTAGAGTGTCTAGAAACTCAATCTCTTTTTCCCGACTAGAACACATATTGACCCAATCAATGTGTGGGTAGTTAAAATCACCTATTATTACACAGTGTTTTTGTCTAGTTGCTATCTTTAAGGCATTCATCATTTTATAATCCTCCTCTATCTTTTGATCTGGTGGGCGATAACAAACTCCCAGTGTTAAGTTTCCTTTTGGCCCCCCTATTTCAACCCATAGAACTTCCAGAAGCGAATCCAATTCACTTAGCCTCTCAATCTTTCTAGACTTTATACCCTCTCTGACATACAGAGCTACCCCACCTCCAACCCTTCCCCCCCTATCCTTCCGATATAATATATAACCGGGAATCACTGTGTCCCACTGATTTTCCTCATCCCACCAAGTTTCAGAAATACCCACAATGTCTATTTTTCCCTCCGACACCAAGCACTCCAACTCCCCGATTTTACCTCGGACACTTCTAGCATTTGTATAGAAACAGCTGTAATTTCCCTTACAAGTTAAGCCTGCATCCTTCCTCTTGCTATCTCGAGTCGTTGTCCGGCAGTCCATGTCACCAGCCATGGCCTCTGTGGACAATTTCAATCCACCTCCCTGTAGAAAAGCAACCGGTACCCCCTCACCTCTCTCAGATGAGCCAACCCGAACCAGAGACTTTTCATCTCCTGTCGGCTTTCCCCCAATATTCAGTTTAAAAGCTGCTCTGCCACCTTTTTGATTTTAAGTGCCAGCAGCCTGGTTCCTTCTCGGGACAAGTGGAGACCGTCTCGCCTGTACAGCTCCCTCTTGTTCCAAAAAGTATCCCAGTGCCTAACAAACCTGAACCCTTCCCCCCTACACCATCGTCTCATCCACGCATTGAGACTCCTGATCTCTGCCTGTCTCTCCGGCCCTGCGCGTGGAACAGGTAACACTTCTGAGAAGGCTACCTTGGAGGTCCTGGACCTAAGTTTCCTGCCCAGCAGCCTAAATTTCTCCTCCAGGACCTCACGACTGCATTTCCCCACATCGTTGGTGCCGACATGCACCACGACCACTGGCTCCTCCCCAGCACTATCTACCAGCCTATCTAAAACACGCGTAATGTCCGCTACCTTCGCACCAGGCAGGCAAGTCACCATACGGTCAGTACGCGGGTTCGCCACCCAGCTGTCTACCTGCCTAAGGATCGAATCACCCACTACCAAGAGCCCCCCTCCCACCCTGCTCAGGGATGGTTCCTTGGTGCAAAAGGAGAGCCGCTCACCAGCTGGGGAAGAGGTCCCTTCTGAGGGCACATTCCCCTTATCCTCAGCATGGTGCCCTGTTTCCCCTAGACCCTCATGCTCCCTGACAGCAGCGGGGCTGCCAGATCCAGAGTGGGACGAAGCTAACAAGTCCCCGAGAGTCTTTTCTGTGTGCCTAGCTGACTGTCTCTGCTTCTCCAGGTCAGCCACCTTGGCCTCAAGGGAGCACACACGTTCCCTGAGAACCAGGAGCTCCTTGCACCGAGGACACACCCAAGACTTCTGCCCAGTGGGCAGATAGTCATACATGTGACACTCCGTGCAAAACACTGGATAGCCCCCAACCCCCTGCTGGCATTCTGGCTTCATAATTCTTTTAAAATAAATAAATATAATCCCCCTTTTAAACCCTTGGTATTTATGTGGGTTTTGTTATCAAGTCAAATTATTTTACGGGAAAGACAAAGAGCCTAGGGCCTTGTCTTTCTGGCTCTTTTTGGGCTTCTTACAGCGCCCCTAGTCTAAGAGTCCCTAGGCTAAGAGCCACAGGCAAAGAGCCCTTTAGCTCACCCTTCGGCTCGTGCCAGAGGCTCGTGCCTCTGCCAAGGTGTTTCCTTAAATAGAGGCCTCCCCCAGCAGAGGTCAGGCAGCAGCTATTCAAATTCAAATTCACCCAGGCACTCAATCACAGGCAAAACAATGCCCCTTCCACTTCCTCTCAATTACAGGCAATCCCAGTCAAACAATGCCCGTTCCTCTCCCACACTCAATCAGCCAGGACTCTGCAAGAACTCTAAGTGCTTCCACACACTGCTAAACACAGTTTTCCCACAAAATATCCTTAGCTGAATTCTCTCAGCTGAAAGCAAGTAAAAGAAACCCACTCACCTCTCTCACAGCTCTCTTTCCTGCTCTTGCTCAGAGCTCAGCCATGTTGGTCCGTGCCCTCTATGGGAGTCGTCTCCAACCTTTTTAAGCCTGTGGGCATCTTTGGAATTCTGACATTGACTGCCAGGTACAGCCATAAAATGGCTGCTGCAGCTTAGCTTTGGTTATAGTGATGATCCTTGTACTGCAGTGGCAGCAGCTGCTGCTGAAGCAACATTTAAAAAAATCTGCACAGCCAACCAAATCTCCAGTAGATGCTCAGAAGCCTTGCTGGACCAACCCCCCTACACCTGCCCCCCCCTTCAAAAACACTTGGAAGGCACCAGAAAAGGTATTGGTTGGAGCCACAGCTCCCAGAAGAATGACACTGGAGCCCCACATTCTAGATCAATTAATACTAATACTGCAACTACTATCATGTGGAGGCCCATGGAATTTGTTGTTGATATTAAAAAGGGGTCCTTATAGTAAAATGTTGGGAGCCAGTAACCTTGTAAGCAAGTGCCAAAGTTACTAGTCTCAACCTTGGTTTGGCACCATCCCATTTGACTCCACTCCAAAAAATATGTGCACAGGAACCATGGTCTGAGTGAGAACTTAAGAAAAACGAGCAGAACTGAACAGTTTTGTATGCAATTACTATTAGCAAAGTAGAATAAAGTTTCCAGCAAACATTGGTCAATATATATGTTTTCCAAACATCAACTTGCATTAGTTACAAAATAACAAAGCCTTGCATATCACACTATGCAAGCAATGCAATGAATTCATGACAAAAAATTGTCCAAAATCTATACAGAGAGTGATGATTGTTAACAACAAGACCGGATAGCTCAAACAATTAAAGATGACTTAAGTGTTCCGGTATGCGTGGTTTCCAATGTTCTTCCTCAGAAACCAAAGTCTTCAGTGTTCAAAAACAAGCACCCAGCAGTCTTTACTAACATCTTGTACATTACTGTAAAACTCTCAGTGATGAGACAAAGTAGCTCCTCCAGTTCGTTTCTTATATTGACCAATGTTTGTTGTAAACTTTATTCCACTTTGCTAATAGTTATTGCATACAAACCAATTTGCATGATTCTCCAAAATATACAAAGGCAAAAGGCAAACTCCCACCTGACTTGAGTCAAGTGGAAAGTTGGGACATAAAGATTTTAATAAATTTACTTCCAATATATTTAGATTTGTGTGTCTTCTTCTACCCATATGTTAAGTACTTTGCAGAAGGCCACAACTGTCCTATCCTTCCCCAAATTCAATACAAAGGAACACTTCCCTCCAGCCCCACCTGAAATTTCATCTTTTGATGTAAAGCAAGCAGGCTTTTATACAGTTCTATGTACATTCATGAAATGCTACTAGAAGACTCACCATTCTCTCTTTTAGTGCTAGATTTTCACTCCGGAGGAAAGCAGATTCCTTCTTGGCATCCATGGCAACTGTTTCAGCATCACTGAGAGACAGTTTCATTTCATCCATCGCTTGACTTGAAGTTCCCTGGAAAAAATTAAAACGTGGATAAGTTATATATTCACACACAAAAACTCCAGGAATCAAGGAGAATGAAACTGGTTAAATAAGATTTTGTGAGTTCAGCAGGCTTTAGATCTAAGCACATTTTAGCAGCTAAAGAATCATGTGTTCCTGTAAGTATTGTTTAAGAGACAAGAACCTCTTATAGAGGTGATCGCTCAGGCAGAAGAAACTGGAAAGGTACTTCCCCTCCCTAGATGACTTTTTTCAATTTTGCGAGGCACTGAAGAAATGCCTTTTAACTTGTGTAAAATGCCTTTTAAGGTTTTACTTCTTCCTTTTATGTACCTATGAAGACTGTGTCTTGTGTTGGCTTTCAAACTAGATTTTGGGCAACCCTGGTGCAACACCACAGTTAACCAGGATTCCCCAGTGAGAAGACAGCAGTATTATTAAAGCATGATTGAAGAAAAAATACATGATGGGGGACGGGGGACACACACATAGTGAATCACAACTGATACTCCCCAGCACCCCATTTGCCAGTGGGAAGGGTTGAGTGCTCTTGGTCCAAACAGGGCAACAGTGAAGACCCCAAAGGCCTAGCCAAAGAAAGCCCCATACAAAGTTAGTCTGCATCTTAAAATGCTTTACAGAATCTTATACAGCATGGAGTAGCTCCAGGCAGGCAGAAACTACTCTTAGACATGCCAACAAGAAAGGGGTTCCCGGGTGGCAGGCACTTTGAAAATGCTTATTCTTTGGGGAACTCAAATCTAAGCCCCCCCCCCCCACGGGGTGAAAGACTAGCTCTAAATCCCCAGACCCAATGTAGATTTTCCAGTTCATCCAACTAATAATTCAGGCTTACCACTGGGGATGCATCTTTGTTCCTACTGCCTGTCTTCCGAGATTCTTCCAAAAGGTTATTTAGCTCAATTATTTGTTTTTCCAGTGCTGTTACTTTGTCTTCTCTTTCCTTGAGCTGTAACTCTTTTGACTTCAAATTAGCCTGTAAAGCAAGGAAAAACAACAACAAATGCTAGGAAATAGACATGGGAAATCTAGATACAGTTAAAACCAGAAAGCTGAAATCTTATGGTCTATCTAGTGTAATGTGAAAACTGAAACAGACCACGGTGCTTTGCTAGCCAACGGAGGGAGTGGGGTGGGGAAGAATAACATGCTCATTGTTTTGTATTACATGCAAGGCCGTTGCCAGCAGCTCACCTGGAGATCTTGATTGTACCCTTCAGCATTTGCAATTACAGCGCTTAAGCTGGAAATTTCATGCATTAGTTGCATCTGTGGAGCAATTGAAGTAAAATCGTACATGCCGTTAGGAAGCACCCTTCCAGCGGTCCGCCTCACCCCAAAAGCAAGGAAGTGCTGCACAGCTTCTCTTCAGATCCACTGAGCCGTTAGGAAATTAAAAAAGAATGAAGCTG
>NW_015162476.1:461118-514211 GCF_001447785.1 Gekko japonicus | reverse complement strand
TAACAGTTCGCCCATCAGCACAGTCTACCGCTTCTCAACCCTTCAGAGAGCAAGGGCAGAATGCAGTATGGATACAGGATGGCAGTCTCAGGAACGTAGCCATGTTGGTCTGCAGCAGACGAGCTAGATTTGAGTTCAGTAGCACCTCAGAGACCAAAGATATTTTCAGGGAATAAACTGTCAAGAGTCAACGCTCCCTTAGCAATCAGACAACGGGAACTTTGACTCTTGAAAGCTCATACCTCGAAAACATTGGTTTCCAAGGTGCAAATGGACTGAAATCTAGCTCTGATACAGGGTGGAGAAATGCACAGAGAGTACAGTTCTAGACTTCTAGCACACATCTGCTGTGGGGTCATTTTGAGACAGACACTGCTGCTGAAAAATCTGCGCTACGTTTTCAGAGAAGGCAGACATTCCTAGAGAAAACTTTAAAATGAGAGGAGTCTCACTAGGTCCAGTTTGGTGTAGTGGTTTAAGTGTGCGACTAATCTGGGAGAACCGGGTTTGATTCCCCACTCCTCCACTTGCACCTGCTGATGTGACCTTGGGTCAGTCACAAGCTCTGGCACAGCTGTCCTTGAAAAAAGAGCAGTTTGTGTCAGAGTTCTCTCAGCCCCACCTACCTCACAGGGTGTCTGTGGTGGGGACGGGAAGGGAACGGAGTTTGTAAGCCACTCTGAGACACCTTTGGGTAGTGAACGGCAGGGTATAAATCCAATCTCTTCTTCTTCTTACCTCATGTTCCCTTAAGGTTTCCCTTTCAAGAACCATAAATTCAGTTGTTTCTATTTTCTCTGTCAGTTCCTTTACTTCGTGTGACAGCTGTTCTTTTTCCACCTGTAAGGTCTCCAGCTCTGCTTGGGTAGCTTGTTGTTTAGTTACAGCCGTGTCCTACACAGTTAAAAAAAACAGAGTAAGAGGTTTTTTTACTTCCACATTAGATGAATTCCTAACTAACACTAAGCTGACTCACCCTTTCTGTTGCAAGAGTTTCACAGAGGATGACGGAATCTGCAAAATCCTTATGGATCTAGAATTAGAAAAATACTTAAATGAGCTACTTAATTCTGTCTCTTTTCCCTCACCCCAATTAGACTCCATTCTGTACGAAACCTGTGTATGTCAGGAATACTGAGTAGACCCAACCAGTTTTTCTGCTGGTGAAAAAGGACCTCCTGCCCTAGGCTCTGCTGGGGATCGTGGAACCTGAATGCTCAAAAGCCATGTGAGATTGGGGCTGTACTAAGGAGGGGAATTGGGCAAGTTAGTGAAAAAGCTGTCTGGATCGAACCCAATATACTGGTAGCTCAGAAGCTGAAGTTACCTAAAACTCTTCATGGATGCTACTGCAGAGAACAGAACCCCATCTCTCTTAATAGGCAGGTTTCCAAGCTTGCTTACCAGACTCATTTCAGGCCCTGGAATCCACTCCTCTTCCGGAACTGTAGCACTGACAGCCAAGCAGTGATCATCGTATTCAGAGAATACTGAAGACATAGCTACACACACAAAATCCAGACTTTTTACCAATATGGTAAGACAAAAAACCTCACAAACTTAACACAAAGAAGGTTGTGTTCAACAGTCCTAGAGAGCTCAAGAGCAAAAATGTAAGCATTCTTTCATATACTTAGAATCTGAGAGGTTTGCATCATGGAAGAAATTTAAAAAGGAACACTAGGGACAGCCTGCTGGGTGAGCATTCAGCTTCAGGAACATTTGTGCATAGCCTAGATCTACCAAGCACCTGGGGATCACTGTTAAAAGTCTGAGCATTTAGGCACCCAAGCTAGCCAGGGACACACATTCCTCTGACCCTTTAGTTCCAATATAACTATGCAATAACCGATAGAAAACTCTGAATTAGTAGAATCCAATTTAGCTGTAGTTACAGTTAGCAGCCAGACCCTTCTTGTGGAAGGACAGTCTTATAGCAAGACACCCCTTCATTAATATCAAACCCCCCCCCCCAAAGTCACTTGTGTACTGTACAGCCTGGCCCAGAAATGGAAACAAGATGGAGCTGGAACAAACAAAATGGATGCTGGCCAGAGTCAAGCCTGGGAAACGATTTTGGGTAGGTGATTCAGGGTCATGGACTTGCTAATAGCTTTCCTCCCCACTCAAAAGAGATACTTAACCTCATCAATGGGCTCCTCAGGAAACAATACCCTTCCCTGACATGAGCACATTGCACCTGGTCACATTTCCCTTGATTACTTATCCTAATGGGTACAGTCCAATAGCCTCTCCCATCCTGTAGTCAGCGGTCATCAGAAAAACACTAACACTTTTAGTTTACATTCAGCAATTTCATCAGAAAACATTAACACTTTCAGCCTACACCCAACAATCTTATTGAGCCCCATTAGCAACTCTCATGCAAACTGTCACAAGTCTTTATCCACCCATGGGAAAGTCATCAAACCTTTCCCAACACATTGTTTTATCCCCAACAAACCAATCATGGCATTGTTTTAGGGGACGCATATGTCAAATTGCCTGAGGTACAATTTTTCCTGTAACTGGGCTCCCCAGAGCGTCAGTTGTGTGTGTGTCCTCCCGGATCCAGACCTCACACTCGAAACACAGGTTGCTTTCCTTGCTCTTCTACAGACTACATTCGTCTAGATAGGTAAATGTCACCGACACCCAATCTGCATCCCTGCTGCTCCCTTATCTTTGTTAGCCTTGTGTGTTTCTCCTTGTACTCTTGCATATGTTTTACTCTTTTATTCCTTTTAAGTAAAATCCTTTCTATTTAATTTGGACTGGTATATTTGGAGAGTCCTCAAAGGGAAAAATCCCCATAAACGCTGGTGGAGATCTCACTCGTTACCCCCTCTCACATGCTCTGTCTCTTTTGCTAATTCCCCCAATTAAAAGGAGACTGCTCCTTTGGGTAACAACTGAGCACCTGTTATTTATCACGTAATCTATCCATTACCCATTTTATAGATTTCTTAATTTCTTTTCAACCAAACACAGGTGCAATAGGTTGCCCACTCATTCAGAATACTGCCCTATTCATATTTTCCCAGAAAATGCACTTACATTCCTCCATCTCCGATACGGCCGACAGAGAGGATTTAAATCTTTTGGCCCTCTCAGGGAAGTCTTCTGAGAATATTTCCCTGTTGCAGTTTATTTGTCCAGGGGTCCAGGTAACTCTCCTCTTCTTTCTAGTCTGAAATGCAAAATTACATCACCACCAACAAAAATAAGAGTCAAGAAGCACAGAACAAAGAAAGCAATACTTTCAGCATGGCCCTATGACAGATTTGAGTCCGGATCATCTTGAAGCAGAGGCCACAGGTCCCTGAGCCTAGCACACCAGAGGTCGCAAGCTGATAGTTCAGGGTCTGTCTCAAAGCTCAGTGATCCAGTTCCGTATATGGCAACTGCACACGGCCCCTGTGTTTGTATGCACTGTAGCACACCATACAAAAGCCCCAGAAAGTTCACTGAATTGTTTTATTGTGGATTCATCCCTTTACAGCTTCTCAGTAAAATGCTTTTGATCTACCCTCTATTTCGCTTTTTTATATTTGTGTGTGTTCACACAAAAATTGAGAATTTTAGATTCTAAGAGAACAATCCTAAATCAGTTTTACTCAGAATCCTACTCCGGTCTATCCAGTGGGGCTTTCTCCCACAAAAGTGTTCTCAGGATGGCACCACAAGTGTATCTATTGTCGCTATCAGCTTTATTGAAACCCTTGTAACAACCAGTTTTCCAGGCTCACTTTTAACTCTTGTTCTTGCAAAAAAGACGACGAAGTGACCACCATCTTGGCCAAAGTTCTTATCCTGTCCTCCTGCTGCTTTTGCAATGAGTTCTTTTCTTCCAAGAGCTGGGCGAGCTGGTCTTTCTCTTCATCTCTGGTGTGAGAGTCTGAAGAAACCTGTAAATTATATGTATAGTGCATGCTAAAAATATACATTTAACCAAGAGAGTGTAAATAACCAAGTGACTCAGTCCATCAAAAGGCTGGACTTTTAAAAACACTTAACACCACCATCACCCCATTTTCAATGTCTTGTTTGCACTGCCCCAAAGTGTTTTTGTATGACATCCCTGGCTGAATTTGATTCTACTAATTCAGCTGTCCTTGATCTCTAAGGGAAGGCACCTCACGTTAATGGGTTGATCAAGAAGGCTCCCAACTTGCATTGCAAGAATTAACGGGAGGCGAAGACAACTGACCCTGCCAGCCACAAAACTGCAACAGGTTGCAACATATCCTGTATTCAAGTTTAAAATACTACAAGCTGCAGACTGAAAGCTACTCCACTAATGCAGGATGAGTTTAAAGTTATGTACGCTTTTTGAGACACTGCATGTATGCAAGGGGAGAGAGAAAGGGGGGGGGGTTTAGCATCCTTACCTACATTTTAAACCCCATGTCAATGTCATCAATATCATCAACTTTGGCTTTTAATCTCTAGCTCTACCATGTTTTTCTTCTGCGCTCTGCCTTAAGAAGAGAACCTGTGTGATCCAACTAGTGCTGGGAAGACATCTGCTGGCTTTTATATACTGAAAGGAAAGGGGGCCTTTTTTCTGCGTTCCACTCGCCTTTGCTGAAGAGTAGCAGGTTAACTCCAACTTGCCCTGAAACCACCTCACACCCTCCTTTTACTGAACACCCAGCTTTGTGAAGACTTCTGGGAAACCTGAGCACCTGTTCACTGTTTTGCAAAATGTTTGTTGACCCAGGATAACAAGGTATTTCGGCTTCCTGCAGTCTTTTTCTGAAGCTTGGGAACTTCAGGTTTTAGAACTCTGAAAAGAACTGATGCGAACCTCCTCTAGGCGCCGCTTTAAATCTTCTATTTCTCGTCGGTACCTCTTTAAGAGGGCATCGTCATCTAGAACTTCATTTACTTTGGGGCTGTTTTTCATCTTTTTTGCTGTACTAGCAAACTAGAAGAGGCAAAAACAGACAAAGCAAGATCAGCAAGCCTTATTAGCAGAAACCACCCTCCCCCACAAACCTTCCTGCATACAGTCCTCTCTCTTTTTCCTTGCCACAAGCAAGAAGACACAAACTAAGCAAGTGGATGACCTGCAAGGGCAGAAGAATCCCACCTCCATGTTATTGCCCACTTAAGTCTCGTGTTCTGAATGACTGCAGATCAGATCAGTTATGGCTGAGAGGTTTAGTGGAAGCAGAAGACAGGGCAGATACAAAAAACGGGGATGAACAGTCGTAAGACAGAATATTAGGGGGGTGGCTTGTGCAGAAACACAGAATAGAAATTTCTTAACTATACGAATTTGAGAACTGTTTTCCAAAATAGGGTTACCTGAAAGGTGCTTAACGTTTCTTCCAAAGATACTGGAGTAACTGTGCAGATGATAGCAGTTTTAGCATTCCCACCAAGAGAGTTCTGTAAAATTCTCGTCAGTTTGCTGTCTCGATAATTTATAAAGCCTCTGGGTTTTTTTTTTAAAAAACGACAAGACACAGGAGTAAGGAATTCAAGTTTACTTGTTAGCAGTGGCAAAACCCTTCTAATACAGTGAAAGAGGTTATTCTTGTGCTTACCCAGGCGGATCATCAGAAAGTTTCTTGATGACCTGAGCCAAGATGAACAAGCTCCGGTTTATATTGCAGCCTTCTTTAAGTCGAATGCCTAAGAGCAAAAAAATCACTAGACTGAAGTGGCGTTGACAGCAGCTCCCTTCACATTCATTTTGGTACTGTGACACGAAGTCACAACTCCAACACGCAAGGCTAGTGGTTTATTATTTTAGAATTTCAAGCAATAGCCATTTGTTTAGGAACGGTGTAATGATTTACTAGTATCAGTCCACCATGACACTAAAGCTATGTGACACAACACCACCCTCTCAGCCCCGTCTACCCCCAGGATCACTGCAAACTTAAATGGCCTTCAAATAGAAGAAGAAGAGATTGGATTTATACCCCGCCCTTCACTCGGAGTCTCAGAGCGGTTTACAAACTCCTTTCCCTTCCCCTCCCCACAACAGACACCCTGTGAGGTAGGTGGGGCTGAGAGAGCTCTTTCCAAAACTGTCCTTGAGAGAACAGCTCTGACAGAGCTATGGCTTGCCCAAGGTCATCCAGCAGCTGCAAGTGGAGGAGTGGGGAGACAAATCCGGTTCTCCCAGATTAGAGTCTGCGCACTTAACCACTACCAGAATAGAACCCAGAATGCCCTGGGTAAACAAAGGAATTAAAATGTAATAATTAAGTCAGGGCTCGACAAATCCCAGGCACCAGGTCACCACGATGCCTAGAAATTTCATCGTAGCACCTAATATTTAAAGCAATGATTTTATTGTAGTGTCGCTCAGGAGTTATGAGTTGAATCCAAGCAGCTCTTCCTCTGGCAAAAAGAGGGAGGAAAAGGGTCTCCTCCCCTTTGACCACTGAAAAAAATATGTTTGGAATCATGGGACCCTGTACTGACAAAGCCATGTGGAACAGGAGCTATACGAAAGAGAGGAATAGGCTGAGAATGAGCAAAAAGCTGGCTGGGTACAACCCATAGTTTATTTATCATTTTGCATCAGATCATTTTGTTGTATGACATAAAAATAAATGTTCAAGTTCTAGCCATTGCTTGTTTGTATGTAATCTTATCTTTATAGTATTCAATAGTGGTGGATGATTTCATTTCTTAACCAGTTGCCTTCTGCACTAGGTCCAATATTCAATTCATTGACCTTTTAAAAACAAGAATGTAATTATGGTCATAAATTTTTAGGCTGGGTCCTAAGCTGAACAAAGTTCATCTAGATCGCAATTAAGTTATTTAGCAAACGTGGAATGGATACAAACTTTCAAAATAAGCTGGCTGAAGACCAGGTACGTACCATCGGTCCCTGTCTGGCTTGCTCTCTCACTTCCTGCGAGGTCTACCAAGTTCTGCAAAGACATTGGAGACTGTTAGGCTCAGATGAATACTTGAAGTCGCCTTATACTGAATCAGACCCTTGGGCCATCAAAGTCAGTACTGTCAGCAGCAGCAGCTCCCCAGGGTCTCAGGCTGAGGTCTGAGCTCCAGTGCGGGCTTCCACCACTTACTAGAGACACTAGTCCAAATACATGTCAGACAATGGCAGCAAAATGAGAACACTCAAGCCCAAGAAATTATACAGTAGCACAGTTTTTTCAAACTGGGTTCCGGAGACCCCTGGGGATTTGAGAAGGTACACCAAGAGGGTCCATAAATCTTTTGTAAGGACAGAGGGCACCTGGCTAACATAAAAAAGCAGACTTTTTCCAGGACTGGAGACAGGGTCTCCAATTCAAGGGAAGCTGACAGAATCTGCTTCCCTCTTTTAAGGGGCAGGAACTTAAGAGGACTGTCACTGCTGACGATGACCTGCCTTCCAGATCCCTTTAAGAATGCTAGAGAGAAACACACACTGATTGGCTGCTGGGACCCAACAGCCTGGCCCTTATTGGTTGAGAGGCACAAAGGTGGAATCCAAATGCAGCCATCATAGCTGCCTTCGGTATAAAACAGGAGTCCACTCTATATTCCAAGGCAAAGTACTTCAGCATACAGAGAGATATCATGTGCATCCCGAGATGATAGCAAACTGTGGCTTTCAACTGAGTTCCATTAAGTTCAAGTTGTGTGTGATGCTGGCCTTCTTCTGTTTCTGTGAGCAGCTCAGAAACTTCCTCCAGGCCCCTTTCACATCCCTGTTTAGATGGCCTATACCTAGGCACCCCCTCCCCCTTTTAATCAACAAGGAAGTTTCTTGCTGCCACCAGCACAACCCAGGGGTGAGAGTGATTAGAAAGGAAAGGAACCCTAAGCAGGAGCTGAAGTCGCAAGACTGGAAGAAAGTTGTACAGTTCTAGTCATTAACTTTGCTATTTGGAATACAATAATCTCCCCTCCCATCATGACAGATAATATTTAAAAACCAACATGGAAGAAACAAAGGCAGACTTCAGCAAAGCTTCAGACTGCAAGGGAAGACTGGGTTTTCAGGAAGAAGTGGAGAGATCCAACATGCTGTTTATTTTGATAGCATGACTTCAGTTTGCAGGCAAAGGTGTTGTGAATTTTGCAATACACCTCCTTAAAGGTTGATGTGTCTGCACTCCTAGGCACACTTTATTCAGAGCCAAGTTCCTGTGACGTTAGCAGAACTGTTTCCAAAGTGGACATAGGATTGGAACAGATTTAGAGTCCAGCATCACCTTTAAGACCAACAAAGTTTTATTCAAGGTATGAGCTTTCATGTTCACGACCACTTTTTCCAAATACATTGGTCTTAAAGGTGCCAGTGGTCTCTAAAGTTGTTCTACTGCTTCAGACCAACATGGCTGGCCACCTGGATCTATACTTAGGATTGGTGTGTCAGACTGACAATAACCTAGAGCAACAGTCACAGATATAGGCAAGATTCATGACTGCACCATTCTGAATTTACACTCCCCCCCTTCCTTCTGTGTTTGAAGCAAACTCAAAAGTGGCAGACTAGGATTTTTCAGGGATCTCGTAATGTACAAATTATGAACCGCTGCCATATCCAAGCCCACTCAGAACTTTAATGCTCTTTTTCAAAAACTCACCAAGTGAGAGACCATGACAGCACCATCACAGTTTGAATTGGATGCATCACTCTTTTCTTTGCTTTCGATTATCTTCAAAAGAAACAGAACAAAGCAGTGACTTGGGGTAACTTAGCAGAACACCTACAGTTATGAAAGCATGGGTGGGAGCGAGGGTCGATGTATTCCAGAACTGTAATATGTGTGTACACCACCCCCCACCGCCCACAAGACCAAGTTCCTTACTGAAAGTCCGTGGGACACTCAGCGCAACACTGTCATCACCCCCCCCCACACGACCAGGTTCCCTACTGAAAGTCAGTGGGACACTCAGCGCAACACTGTCATCAAGTGTAGAACTCTCCCACCATCCATGATCAAATTACAGCATGTTATATAGGCTGTGTTCAGCCATGCTGGGATGGAAGCCAAGCCAGCTTCTCAAGCACCCCAGAACAGAGGTCCCCAACCTCTGAACCTGTAGATACCTTGGGACACATGACAGGGAGTGGGGTCACCATGTAGAGAATCAGGACCAAGGGTCAAGTATTACTTTTTTTCAGCTAGCCCATAGATTCAATGGGAACTACCGAGTCCCAACCCAATCTATATACCCCCAGCTTGATTCCCCCTTAGTGAAAAAAAAGTAAGTTTACAACATGCTGAACAGCCACCAGGATAGATTACCATTCTGAAGATCGTATGGGAACGGCTGCTTCTTGCATTCATCTTTGTCTCCCCATAGTGTCTATTTTCTGTTTAAAAACCAAGAAAATCACATGTTGAAATAGATATACTAATTAGTATAAGGTGCAACACTTGTATAAATGGGTTTCAGAATAGTGTTCAGCCACTCGAGACATGAAATCTTACTTTCGCCTTTTTTTAGCCAGCTCATAACGTGCTCTGGAGAAATCACCACCTCTTCACTCAGATCTTCCACATAGATGTTCCTCTACAAGAGAATGTCAAAGTCAGAATATTCTTGTATTATTACATGCACACAATCTTCTCAACTGCTTTACCACTGTTTTTACAGCAAGTAGCAAGTGTCTCTTTTTAAAAATAACTGGATTTGGTGTCTGATAACAGGTAACTGAAGGAAACTTTGCAAGGAAAACAGTGAGAACTGATGCTGGGATCTAAGAGAAGTGCTTTGGGCATGCCCACTAGGACAAAAATAAACTTTCTTCCTTTGAGGAATAGACCCATCCTCATGTGAGGTTTGCCCTGTGGCACGGGGAACTGCTGCTCTGAGAAATACAATCCCACTGCCTCCTTTATTTCAACAAACTGAAGAGCAGCCTTCTTACCCTATAGGCATTCTGTGCCAGTCTCAATAAAAACCTAACCAAATATGTAACAAGTAAATCTTAAGTTATAGCATAGCAGCAATATTCAACAACATCCTTCAAATGTCAACTCACATACAATTAAGAAACCACAAAAGACAGAGAAAAAAATGAATACCCAAACACTTGGGAGAAAAGGGGATAGATTTTAGCCAGCACCTAGACAAAGGGAGCACACGGCAAACTTCCCTTTGTTATTTTCTTATGTGGGACACAGCCATGAAGCCACTCGCCTAATCTTCAAAGGTAGAGATGACCTCAGCCAACAGACATGACAGCAGTGTAACAACTAGAAATGTGCTGCATGGTCCTTGAGATCCTACCTGTGATTGTTCTCAGAGTTGCTGGTACCAGTTATGCTAATCTCATTGATATAAACTCAGGTGATTAAGTTTAGCACCAGTTCATTCTATGCCATACAGAACAAGCATTTTGTATGACTGGGAGACCATCAGTGGTGCAACCCCCTATTTTAAACAAAGAGTTTCAAGTGCAGAAGCATGGTCTAGTCCAGTGGTGGCGAACCTATGGCACGGGTGCCAGAGGTGGCACTCAGAGCCCTCTCTGTGGGCACACGTGCCATCGCCCCAGCCAGGCCCAGACCATCCTTAAAGTGTCGAATTCTCTGCCAAATAATTTTAAGTAAATGAAAGCATTTGGGATTGCTTTCCTTCCTTTGTTTGGATCATCTTAAGTTAATGTAGGCGTTGTTTTTTCTAAAGTAAAACCTCAGTATTCAGGTGTGTTGGCACTTTTCAATAAATAAGTGGGTTTTGGGTCGCAGTTTGGGCACTCGGTCTCTAAAAGGTTCGCCATCACTGGTCTAGTCAGACCGAAAGATACACAACAGTACAGGAGGACCAGCATTTTGCCTTCCAACTTACATGGGCCTGTAAGAACTTAAATGATTTCCTTGCCATCCAGGAGTTATGCAACTTTATTTACTTACACTGATGTCTTCCCGGACTACAAGAGGTTTTTTCTTTCTGATGTTACTACATAGCAGGTCTTTTATTGTCTCGTTATGAATTTCCATATACGAGATCCGGAGTAAGAACTCCCTATCTGGAACCTAAAAAAAAAAAAAAACACACAAGAAATTAAGAAGGCACAGACCAGTACACCATGGGATGTTCAACACTATACAAGACCTTCATTGAAATGCCCCACCTGCCTTTTCATCTACAACTTTGGTTTCATATTTTCTCGGTTCTCAAGCAGCTTGTTTTAGGGAAGCAAGCAAACCTAATAGCAGCCTCTAACTCATCCAGGAGTGGGAAGTTACAGGAGAGAGGAAAAGTGAGCAGCAGGCAGGAGAGGTCCTCCATGGCAACACCGGAAGAGGAAACTCTAAAGCACTCAGAACAGATGGGTTTGCAACATGATTTTGGTACCCGAGAGATGAAATGTAGCAAAACGACTTACACCACAGATTGTCTTGAAGACATCTTCAATTGCCATGGGTAAAATTCCTGGGGAACTCTTTGTTCCCAACATTGTATAGGTCTTGCCGGAAGCAGTCTGGCCATATGCAAAAATAGTGCCTACGGAGGATTCATAACAGTTAGTGCCAACCAGTACTCACGAAGACTGCAATTATGCACATGAACAGATATTTAAAAGATACCATTATATCCTTGAACAGCAGATTTTATAATTGGATCAGCCACCTCTTTATAAACCTCAGCAGTATTTTCTTCCGGATGAAATACTCGATCTTTGGGAGAGGAAGAGGGAGACGAAGGGTTAGGCTCAAAGAAAATCAGATTCTACCCCCAGTCTGCTAAATTGCCAAACCTATTATTGTTTACTTAATTTATACCCTGCCTTTCTCCCCAACAGGGGCCCAAAACAGTTTATATTGTTGCTTTTCCCTTCATTTTAGCCTAATAACGCAGTGAGGTTGGTTAGGCTGAGATAGCATGCCTGGCCCAAGACCACCCAGTAAACATCCCTACAACAGTGGGGATTCAAACCCGGGTCTTCCAGGCCCTGGTCTGACCATCTAACTGCTCCCCCCCACTCTCCATTGTACCTTCAACATAGTAAAGCCATTTCTTTTGATTATTTTACAAGATTTTAAACACTGGACAGCTATTCTTTGTACAAGTATATCTCTCACAACCAATAAAGAGCGAGCTACATATATATTCTGGTTATCAGACTTGAACTTGTAAGACACCAATATGTGCCTAAGATGTTACAACCCCTGTCCCCGATGCTTCAAGGCCAAAAAGATGGCCCCAAAAAGACGGCCAGGGCACACTGGCTTTTATTCCATTTGTACTTAGAAGAAGAAGAAGAAGAGATTGGATTTATACCCCGCCCTTCACTTGGAGTCTCAGAGCGGCTTACAAACTCCTTTCCCTTCCCCTCCCCACAACAGACACCCTGTGAGGTGGGTGGGGCTGAGAGAACTCTGACACAAACTGCTCTTTTTCAAGGACAGCTGTGCTAGAGCTTGTGACTGACCCAAGGTCACATCAGCAGGTGCAAGTGGAGGAGTGGGGAATCAAACCTGGTTCTCCCAGATAAGAGTCCGCACACTTAACCACTACACCAAACTGGCCAATGGCTAGTCAAACCCATCCTCCTCAGTATTGTCTGTTCTGATGGGCAGTAGCTCTGCAGCATCTCAGGCAGAGAAAGGCAACTCTCAGCACTTGCTACTCAACAGAGGCCAAAGAATGAATGGCTTGAGACCCAATGAGCCTGGAATCATCTGCATGAGAAATGGCTATTGTTAAGGTTAATATACACATCAAGCTGCCTTCTCAGCTAGCCCCACCATCAGATAAGCACACTACAAATGCAAGATGCCAAGTCCAATTCAACACCACATGGGCACACAACACCACTAGAAGAGCAGCAACCACACAGAGGCAAACAGTATTTGCTCCAGTTCCTATAGTAAGCCCACAATTTTATGAACATTTTACATCTTGGCTTCCTATAGAAGCACAGTGACAGAGGCAGGGGTATCCTTGCTCTGCCTCTCAGCTGAAAACACTCCTAAAAGTGCTGGGCGCTGAAGGGGAAAGGAGAGGTACCAGTGTCTCTGCTTCTAGTACAAAGAACAAGTACTATAATGTTCCCCACTACCCCCAGTAGAAGCAAACTAAAAAACATAGTTTTAGAGGCACCAAGAAGGACACTCCAACACTACAGAGCTGAACAAGGCTTGTTGAACTGCTTTGGCTGCTTCTAGAAGGACAAGGATCTCATTGGGAGCGACAAAATCGGGATAATTCAACAATGATTTTCTAGACAGAAAGCCTTCTATTGTTGGCTGGATCCTGTCCCTTTCCCTTCCCACTTGAATTGGGTGGGGAAGGTGTTGGAAAGGCAAGGTAATGACAAAGCCCTATCCTTACCAACATGGCAGATCACCCTTCTCCTACCTGCCAGTGGTTTGAGTGTTTTAACAACTGTCAAGAGCTTACCAAATGTGAAGGACTTTGTTCCATCCACTTGAGAGATGCTGCATTTCTCACTTTTCCAGACCATACTTTCTTTACCTCCCAGCTCTGCATTCTCTCTTAAGGAACAGATAAATTACACTTATATTATTTCAGTAAAAGTGGTGGGGAAAGACCCACCACATCTCCTGGCTGCTCAGACCAAAGAATACACAATACTGTTGGCAAATTTCATGGCCACACATAAAACCACCTTAAACTGAATCAGACCCTTAGTCCTTCATGGTCATTATTGTCCACTCAGACTGACAGCAGCTCTCCACAGTCTTAGGTAGAGGCCTTTCATGTTATCTGCAACTGGATCCTCTTGAGATACCGGGGATCGAACTTGGCACCTTCTGTATGCAAAGCAGATGCTCTCCCAATGACCCACAGCCCCTCCCATAAGAATACATGTTACTGTTGACAGATTTCAACTATTAGTGTTCTGGGAACATGCACCTCACTCAATTTACCTTGGCTTATAAAATAACTAGGGACAGGCTTCCGGTCTGGCTCCCGCGAAAGGCGGACGCATCTTTGGGTCGCTCCCGAGGGGCGTCTCGCCCGCCCGCGGTGGAGGAGGGAATCCGCGCGAGCGGAGACCCGAACGAGCCCCTCAGGATGTGAGGAGCTCGGATCCGGGGCGCTTTAGGGCGCTCGAGGGGGGAGTCTCGCTCTCAGCCGAGAGGTTGGAGACGAGGCGCCCGCCATGCCCTGCCCCTTTGGACCTTGCTGCGTGAGCGATCCCGTTTTACGGGGTTTAGCGGAGCCACCAGACGTCACCGAGTGATAAAGCGATCATCCGAAAAAGTTGAAAAAGAAAAGATCGGCCTAACTGTGAGTTGTCAAAATGCAAAGAAAAAGATCTAAAACCGCTTCCCCCCCACCCAGCGAAAAAGGCGAGGAGGTTAACCCTCTAACTGCATAAGCGAAAAAGAAAAGGAGGGGGGGAATGGACTGAGCGAACAGTGATGTTTTCCCTTGATGTATTTGAAATAAAGCGAGAGAAAGTTTTGTCTCTCTGGAGCACAATTTAAGAACTTTCTAAAAGTAAACAAAAAAGAAAAGATGTCGGAGCTGGGCAAAAACGAGCGGAGAGAAGGGAGGGACTTCCGTCTGGGCGTTTGCTTGTGTGTGAGAGCCGGCTGTTTAGTGTTTTGGATTGTTTATGGTTGTGAATCCGACGGGAGTTTTGTAAAATGGAAAAGTTTGAACTGTGACAGCGAGGAGTGCCTGGCAAGCGCTTATATACGTCCAGTTTCGAGGAGGACCCAATAGAGAGTTTGGGAGCGGAAATAAAAGCGAAATGAAATTAATACCATTCTCAAAGTTGGGGACCTCCAAGGCATGAAAGGAAGAGGATTTATAGTGCATGAACTGAGTATGTTAACAGCAACCCGAAGGAGGATTTAACAAGCCGGAAGTAGAAGACAACAGAGGAAGCCCCTGCACGTCAGCGATAGTAAAAGTGCCCAGCACGCAAAGAAGCGGTTCTGACTGTGTCCAGAAGAGATTTTTCTTTTTTTATTAACAGAAACTCAAGGGAACTCAAGGGAACATTAACAGAAATTCAAGGGAACATTACTAACATATTAACAGAGAATTATATGTGACTGAACTAAGAAAAGAAGTTTGACAACACACAGAAGAAGCCCAAGAAGATTAATTGGACATTACTAACAGTTTAATTTACCAGTTTATATATCACTCAGCTTTCTCTTTCTCCCGCTGTCTACCCTTCCCATTTTTTTCTTTTAAGCGAAATACCTCCCCTTTTTAGGGGAACTAATAAAATCTTTACCAAAAAAAACAAAAAAAACAAAACTAGGGACAGAGTACCTCTAACCACATAAGGAGTGTTTTTCTTAGACAACAATTTTGATAAACCATAACTATCAAAAAAGTTAACACAGATTAACTATTTATGAGCACATACAAATGGTTCTGCTCCTCAGTATGTGGATGAATACCATTTAGATATATGTTTGCCCTCTAGAAGACACAGCAGTGGATAGGGTTGCCAGCTTCATGCGGGGAAACAGCTGGAGATTTTGGAGGTGGAGCCTTAGGAAGGCCTGGCATGGGAAGGGGCAGGACTTCAATGGGGTATAAGGCCCTAGGAGTCCACCTTCCCAAGTGGCCATTTTCTCCAGGTGAGCTGATCTCCATCTCCTGGAGATCAGTTGTAATCCCAGGAGATCTCCATGAACCACCTGGAGGTAAAGTATCATAGTAGTGGAGCATTTTAGCCGGTGATATTTCATTTTCTTTATTTAGCAGCCCAACAACCCTGAAGTCTTGGACAGAGCCGTCTTACAAATACCACCCCTCTATCTCCACCCTCATATTAAACACGCACACAGAATGTCATCTGAAGTGTCCGGCAATTCATTCTATTAACGAGAGAAATTCCCTTTTGGTACCCTCATGCCTCTTCTCTCCCGCTCCCCCATTTCCCAGACCTCCAAGAAGCCATGGGGACATGCAAACTTCCCATGCAACGTCAAACCGGAAGCTGAAGAGAATAAAAGGAAGGCAAACGGACAGGTTTCTACAGCGCTCTGGACAAGCTTTAAAAAGGGGCGCCCGAGATACCTGCAGCCTATGAGCGAGCTTGGGAAAAAGCACAGAGAGAACAAGCTCCCATAGCCCAATGCCCTTAACCAGGAGCCAAACCCACGGACCACAGTGGGGCTTAATCCCAACCAGGAGAACAGGGAAGGCCTCCAAGAGACAACCTAACAAAAACAGAGAAACAGCCCCCCCCCCCCCCGCCGCAACCAGAAAGGTACCTTTCGATAAGCGGCCGCACCCGCACGCAGACCGTCACGGCTCCGTCGTCGGCCATTTCACCGGCCTCTCGCAGCCTCCCTCCAGCAGGGCTTCTGTTCCAGTATTTGAATTTCGAGCAAGAGCCTTTCCTATTGGTCGCTCTCCGTACTTCCCGCCCCTCCCAGCTGACCGCACTACTATCGTGGCTGGTATGGAGAGAATTTCACAGTCCCCCGAGAGTCGGTCTCTTAAAGGTACCGCTGGTCGCAGGCGTATTGGGACACAACAGAAGAGTCTAAGTATTGGTAACGCGGGGTTCAGTTGTTTTTTTTTTTTAAAAAACCAATAGTGTTGATACGGTTAAAGAGGTGGGTCCTTCCTACTAGGATCCGCAGCTTTCCTGCATAGGGTTAGAAAAATATCAAGAGGACCAAATTTGCAGACGGCGCTTTCTAGGGTATTGTTTTTTTTTTGGGGGGGGGGGGGGGGGGGGGGGTTGTTTGCTAGCCTGAAAACTGCTTTATAGCGCCGCTTCGAAGGGGGAATCTAGGGCCGTGGTGCTGCAGGTTCTGTTGCGTGGAAGATGTTTTGCCTTTTTTCCTCTGAAAATGTTTGGATTTTGTCAAAAACAAACAAAAAGCCTTTGACCCTCTCATTACCTTCCATGCTTGAGCGCAGACGGATGGAACGTAATGGCAGGGTCTCAGTTAATTACTCTCAGCATTCCACAATTAAGGATACAGCTGCCCGACATATTTATTTCCTTCACGATGTGGTTCCCCGCCACGGAATTAAACCCAAACAAATGGTAACCATATAAACTAAGCTTGATATTCCTGTTTGGTCCTTGAATCTGTTAAACATCTTCATAATGCTGTATGCTGATTTACTGCTCACCCATCTACCCCTATGCATGGACTGGTAGTTTACCTTTCTGTCTGAAGAAGTGAGTGCCCCCATGAAAGCTTATATCTTGAATAAAACTTTGTTGGTCTTAAAGGTGCCTCTGGACTCAAACATCCCAAAGAGTGAGTGACTGGTCTAAGGTCACTCAGCAAGCTTCCATGGCACGAGTAGACATCAAAACCCAGGTGTCCCAGGTAACTAGTCCAACACTCTTAACCACTACTCCGCACTGGCTTTCTTATTGTGAAAATAGATCCTTATATGTTCCCTGGTAAAGAAATGCCTCATTTCAATAGAAGGAAAAACATAAAGCATCTCATTCTTAAAATAACAAGATGAATCTCACAGGCCAGGAGTTACAATTAAAAAAAAAATTGGGAGGGAGGAAAAGCAGATTTTTAGGTAAAGATCAGAAGACCTGGTCATGCCAAAATTTGGCATAGATGTTGTGTGTGCCTGGCCCATTTTGAATTGCTGTTGATGTTAGATTACCACATTTGCAACCTGGGAAGGAGAACTAATCAATGGAGGGTCACCTTATTGGAAAGAGAAAACACCAGCAAAGTTTAGAGGTCACTTATAAAACCCAGGTGACAAACAACAATTCTCTTCAAGGGCTGAGAGCAGAAGGAAACATTTGGTAGTCTTTACATTAACCCTCGGAGCTGCGGTGGCTCAAGTGGTTAAGACGCTGAACTGCAGGCTGTGGAAGGTCAGTAGTTCAGCAGTTTGAGACCCGAGTGTGCTGCATGACGGAGTGAGCTCCCATCTCTAGTTCCAGCTCCTGCCAACCTAGCAGTTCGAAAGCAAGAAATTGCAAGTGGGAAGGTAACAGCGTTCCGTGGGAAGGTAACAGTGTTCCGTGTGCCTTGGTGTTTAGTCATGCCGGCCACATGACCACGGAAACGTCTTCGGGCAGCGCTGGCTCTTCAGCTTTGAAACGGAGATGAGCACCGCAACCCTAGAGTCAGATTTGACTGGCTTTCAAGCAAGGGAACCTTTACCTTTACCTATATTAACCCTGCCTGAGATTACATTGGGGTCAGGAAGCAATTTTTCTCCAGGCCAATTTGGCTGGAGGTCCTGTAGGTTTTTGTCATCCTCTGGGCATGAAACAGTGGTCACTGGGGGTGTGGAGGGGGAGGTATTTGTGAATTTTCTGCATTGTGCAGGGGGTTGGACTAGATGACCCTGGAGATCCCTTCCAACTCTATGATTCTAAATTTAAAATGGTGTACAAGGTATAGTCAATTGAAGCCAAATTGGGTAGTTTTGCCTTTCCCCAGGTTTGTTCCCATCCTGTTGACAACATTGTAATAACCTGCTGAGGATAAGGACTGATTTCTCCCATAAGAATCCACCCATCCACTATTGTCATTTTTGGATGCCCCTGTCATCTAAGGCTAGGCAGGTGACAACCTGAGAAAGGAGCTTCTTGGGTGTGGTGCCAAAACTTTGGAATTCCCTCCACAGGGATATTTGTCTGCTGCCCTCTATTGTTTTCATCTGCCAGCAGGTGATGACTTTGTTTTTCTTGGCATGCTCCTGATAACGAACATTGGTTTCTGGTGTTATGTGTATTTACATGTCTTCATTGAATTCTTTTACATACACACACACACACACACACACTATTTTAAATACTTTTAATGTCATATTTTAATGTTTCATGTTTGCTGCCTTGGGGATGCTATTTAGGTAGCAAGGTGGCATAGAAATGCTTTAAATAGATAAAAATAAAAGCAGGATGAGATTAAGTGTCTGGCAACACGCTTGCAGGAAGATCACATTAAAAAAAAGCGTAATGTACATCTAGTTTGCTCTACAACATAATAGAACATCTTTTCCCCTAGGAAAGCAGGCCTCTCATTGTAAATAGCTCGTAAATAAAGGTTAAGAGTGGTGGACTCAAATCTGGAGAATTGGGTTTGATTCCCCACCCCTCCTCCACATGAAGCTCTCCCAGAAGTCTCTCGGCCCCACCTACCCCACAAGGTGCCTGTTGTGGAGAGAGGAGGGGAAGGCAATTGTAAGCTGCTTTGAGACTCCTTAGAGTAGAAAAAGATGGGATATAAAAACCAACTCTTCTTCTTTCTTCCATCCCTGCCTCCTTCTGCTGTTAGCCCTCTGAATACATCTCTCTGCCAATGTAAGATGTTATACATTCCATGACATGGCTCTGACTCATGATGGCGGATGCCTCAACATATCTGGTAGTCTTTAAGATGCCACAAGACTGTCTTATTGTTTCGAATTCAGTCCACCTCAGTCCCAAGTAAAGGTGCATCGTAGAGCAGCCCTGCATCCAGTCACGTTCATTGAGGAGTAAGGCTAGCAAAGGTCAATGGCACTCTCTGGAAAGTGATGTAACATTTGTAGCCTGAAGCAGGTACTTAAATGTACTGCAACCAGGGCCGGTTCCAAGTATTGGAGGGCTCTGAGCATATATCCCCCAGCCCCCCCCATCTGCCCACCACCAGGGCCTCTTTCATGCTCTCTTTTCCCACCCCCACACCTGCATGCCCCCAGCTGCCTGTGCTTCCTCCTCCTCCTTGCAAATCCTGCCCCCACCCATGCTCTGTCACCTGCAACTAGGGTTGCCAAATGGGGGCGGGGAAACCCCTGCTTTGGGGAAACCCCTGCTTTGGGGGAACTCCGCCCCCCAAAGCTGCCACATTGCTGACATTGGGGGCGTGGCCGAGCTCGTCGGGGGGGGAACCATATGGTTTCCCCCCCCACGAGCTCGGCCACGCCCCCAACATCAGCAACGTCGCACGTCACTTTTGGTGACGTGGCGGTGGCGCGCGCGCATATGGAGCCTGCTCCCGACCTCATCGGAGCCTCCCCCGCCGGTAAGTTTGCCAGACTTGGCAACCCTACCTGCGACACCTGCACACCCTTTCCCCATCAGCACTGGCCAGTGTCTGCAGCCGGGAGTGCTACTGCCATGGCCACTACTGTGAACCACCCACATGCCCTTCCTCAATGACTCTGGGCAACTGGGAGCATGGGTACAGACAAGTGGCAGGGGAGGGGTGTGGGTGCGAGTCAGTGGCAGTGGGTCCCACCAGAAGCCCTGGCACCTGCCCTACCTTGGGGTATGCTACTGCTGGCCCTGAGAGCAAGTCAGTGGCCTGTTCTTCTCTTCAAGAAAAGGTGTTGTGGTCTGATATTTGGATTTTACTTCGGGACCCGCAGGGCTGCTTAACCATGGTCTTTTAGCTGGTCATTACGGAAACTGAAGATTTAGAATGTCTGGAGCAAATTCTGATCAAACAGTTCAATGTTCCGAAATGGAGTTGATCGGCCTGGGCTAGTAGCTTTGCTACTATCTTGTCCTAAAGATTGCACACAGAACAGTTCTGCTGGGCAACGTTTCCTCACACCACTGGCAGGCATTTTGCTAGCTTTTTAAAAAAAGAAAATGATGGTTGCTACTCAGGGAGTCATCATATTACACTGATATAGTTACTACTGATTTTTAAAAAATGGCAAAAAGCCCTCTGGGGTCATGGGGGGATGGCACGCCTGAGGGGGAATCCCCCCCTCCATATGGATGGTCCATTGCTGCTGGTGGATGCCTTTGCAGTTGGCAGTGGCAGTGAGTGCGCAATGAGGAATCATCTCCCTGTGACCACAGCCCAAAGGGCTAATATATAACGATGCGTCAGCTACGAAACACCTCCTTGCAATGAACTTAATAAGTAAATATTTATTATACTGTGCTTATGCTAGTACATTAATAGAAAACTCAATGAATTCTTGGGGGGGGGATACTACAATGCATCTAGTTCTTTGCAGTTTAATCGTCCTCATCTTCATCTTCTTCCTCTTCCTCTTCCATCTCTTCCACAGCCAAAGCCTCCTCCTGTGCAGCCTTGAGTGCCATCTCTTCTTCCACAGTCGGATCAGCCGTTTCTGAGATTTCTGGTCCACTGGGGTACTCAGTCTGCACTGGAGGTAGTTCTGGAGGGGTGTAGTTGACTGGACTGTATTTATGACCCCAACCAATATAGATGTTATCGAATCTCCTACAGGAAAAAGGGGAATGGTGTTAAAAAATTAACTTAAAGGGAAACCCCAGTTTAACTTCTTTCAAGATTCAAGTGAATCTGCATGATCAGGCTGATGCCAAAACCTTGAGCCTCCACGTCTTCTCTGCCTGGAACGCTTAATAAATCACACTGTTGCATTTCCCTGTCCTTTAAGTGGCACCCAGGCAAAAGGACTGGGAACACTCACAATGAGATTGTGCCACACTCCCCCAATTAGACCAAGTCTGTAATTTAGACAGCCCGCTATGATGGCTGCCGTGTTCTCCCAAAGAGGAGTTAAAAGATTTTTATTCAGTCGTCTGTCCTTGTCATGATACAACAATAACCCTCTCCCACAGTTTCTCAGCCTACTCATTCTAGCCATAACAACTCACATTAGAACAAGAAAGCCTATAGGAGGAACCTGGGGAAGAGGGGAGCAATCCTCAGAAGGTCATCTCACAAGTAAATACCATGTTATTCAATGGGGATTACTCCCAGGAAAGTATCTTTAGGACTGCAGCTGAGGAACAGTAATAGAAATGGGGGGGGGGGAATGCCAAGGATGGGGATCTTCTGCTGGTTGAGTCAGTCCCAGACAGGTATTTTTGTCTAGCTAGGGTCTAACACTCCAGCAGTGTTTTTTTTTAGAGCTTTCACCTGGCATTGTGGTACATTCATGCACCTTCTGGCTCATCCCTTGCTGTGTTGCAGTCAAGATACCCAATTCTCAACATCACCCATCTGGAAATATTTACGTCTGCATATCAGGGCCATGTAGAGAGAAGGGACAATTTTCTGGGGACCCCCACCAGGTTTGCAAAAAAATAAATAAATTGTGAAAGTTCAAAAAGTGTGTTTAAACACCCCCCTGTAATGAACTTGATAGCTTAAATTCCAGGTTCTAATAAGATGGCTGAATTTTGGTATAGAACTCTTAAGTGTTGCTTGGATTCTGGCTTACTCAGAAGGGCTTCTTTTGCTGATTATCAGCACCTGTACAGCAGTTTTTGTTGACCCCGGGAGATGGTTCTGTCCTCCCTAGGTTTTTTTCCCTCTCAGCTGAAATGCAAATTAACTGTTTGGTTCTGATTGGCTGTCGAGTTGCTGAGTGCGGCTAGAAAAGAGGGTTTCTCAATGCACATAGACTAATCATCTTTTTATTCTTTCAGCCTGGCATGCCCCCATGCTACACCTGTTGAGCATGGAGAAGCCCCCCATACTCTGTAGGACAGGCGAGATAGATGAATAACGAATGCCATCCTGGGATGCTTTAAGATAATAAATTCTAACATCTTAAGAGAGGCAGATTTTTAGATAGCAAGGTTTATTTATGCTTATTGCCTGTATTTGAGTGATTTATGCTGTGCAACAAACACTCCTTAAGCAAATAAATTTGATTTATATTTAAGCTGAGTTTCGAGGCACTGACATGAGTGTGGGTACACCTCGGAGCCAACCCAGGGTGGGAAGCCAAGGCCTTGGAAGATAAAGCTTTCACTCTTGAAAAGTAAAAGGGGGGAGTACATCTGACTGCCTGCCAGAACAGCTGTTTTCAGTGCCCAGAGGAGGAGGCTTGGGGCGGCTTGTCATTATACCCCCCCTCAAACTGAGGAATGTTGTCTGTGCTTGCTCAGGCAACACTCCCCCTCTGGCCTGTAGTGTCCACCCACCTCATTGCATGTGACACAGATTGGAGGAGGAGCTGCCCCTTGAGCCAGATAGGTGGAGGTGGTGGCTGCAGGCTGGTAGGGGAGGGGGAAGGACAGAGGCGAGGGCAGGAGCTGCCACCATTGTTGTCATTCACCACACAGTGGTGGAGAGGGGAAGGGGGACAGATGAGGGAAACAGTAAGAGTGCAGTGGTACAAGCAGGCTGAGGCTGGCAGGAAGAACGGGAGCTACCACTGTCCCTACTATAGCATCAGTCCCTCAAGTGGAGGAGGTGGCACTGCAGGTGGGCAGGTGGCTGGAGGGCAAGCGAGTGGGCAAGGCTGTGGGACTGGCGGGCTGACTAACATGTCCGTGGGGCAGTGGGGGAAATGACAGAGCCCAAGAGGAGGACACGGGGATGGGGGGGGGAAGGGGAAGGGGAAACAACAGAAGGGAGATTCAAAAAGGGAGGATAGGACAAGTGAGAGAAGGCAATGGAGGGGCTTCTCCCCATGAGTCTCATGGGTCCTCACGTGTCTTTCCTATATCCACTTAGCTACATTTCCCCCAAATATTGCACTCAAAGCAAGTTAGATGCTTGTGAACAGCGAAGCTTCCCCCCCCCCCCATTCCCACCCACATTGGCACATTTTTCTCCAGTTTTCCCCTAGTCCCTATTCCCCTTCCCTGTGCCCGTGGAGGGCTTTTTCCATCCTCTCCAATCAGTAATTGACATAAGGGAAAAAAACCTGAAAGCTGTCTGGAAAGGAAGTTGAATTGTATTTAGCAATGGGCATGAACCTAAAAAGGGTGATTTGGTTCAGGGCTGTTAAGGAATGAGATTGATATTTGCTTTATGGACTATGTTTATTGCTACACACACAATGGACTGTGCACACACACGCACACACAGGCTCAGAAAGCTGTACAAGTCACCTGTTGTGATGCTACACATAGAAGGTGCCTGCATAAGCTTTACACGTGAATGAGGTTTCAGCTACACAGCACCAGCCTGGTGGAAGAGCACACACACCTCCATTATTGTGAGAAGTAAGAAAACAACAACTTGAGAGGAAACAGCCCCCATTGCAGTTCTTGTAGTGATCCCGTAGGACACATCCATGCTTTGTTCTACAGTGGTATTTCCTGTCAAATGGACATTTGTTTCACAAAGGGAATGGCCAAGCTTCATCTACATTTCAAGGAAGCCTCAAGACGCCAAGGTTTCACACCTGACCAGATGGCCCTCTTTGAGTAAGGTTTAGATTTCAATATTGACCACTCCTTATAGGCAACCTCCCACTCCTATAGGTAACCAATAGGATTGTTTTTGGGATGGACTAACAGGGAGGTAGGCCAGGAGGTTGGCACCATCAACACCCATCTCCTGGATCTCTGATAAAAGAAGAGAACCACACCCATGGTGTGTGTATCTCTCTCTCTCTCTCTCTCTCTCTCTCTCTCTCTCTCTCTCTCTCTCCCTCCCTCCCTCCCTCCCTCCTTGATCAACTAGCATCTCCCCTGCAACAGCCCCTGTCTGCTTTAACTCCTTTTGTCCAGCTTGCTATACCCAAACCCTTGCCTCTACTGCCCACACGTGCTGGCTGGTTCTAGTCGTGTGTTAAACTCCCTTAGATTTCTATTTCTCCCCATCCATTCTTCATTGGAACAACCAAGCTGTGAAGACAGATAAGTATCACCCATCATCAACTCTACCTGCTAATGCAAACGTGCTTAATTTTAATACTGTATTTCTAAGGAACTTGATTGAATGTGTGAGTGCATCAGTATTGTTTGTGTGTGATATATTTTCTTAAGTAAGAGACAGTTATTTTAGCAACACCAGCTTCGACTCCTTTTACTGGTAACCCTCGGTGGGAACAGGACCTTGGTATAGTTGGCAAGCACCCAGTATAAAATTTGCCAATTGCTGTAGATAAAGCAATTCGGCTAACAGGGCAGCCCATGAACTGAACCCAGAACTGAGCCAAAAAGTCCCCAACCGAATCAAGCTGTTCCAGTGAGTTCAGTTCCTCCTTTCTCCTGGCCACGATGAGCTGCAGCCTGGAGAAAGAGGGTAGGGACTGCCCTGGAAGGGTTAAATGGCTGCCAGTCATTTAATCATTTGGTTTTGCTCCCCTCTGTTTCAAGGCGGGGAGAGAAACCAAAGGGTTGAATGGCTCACAGCCATTCAACCTATCCGCTGAGCAGGTCCACTGGCAGCCATTTAACCCTTGAGTTTTACTTCCCCCTCTTTGAAGGGGGGGGGGGAGCAAAACCAAAGGGTTAAATGGCTGGCCCCAAACAGCCGAACCAGCGAAAAGTCCAGTAAATGTTCAGGGAAGATGCCTGCCCTGAACATTGGTTCCCAAGCTCCGAACCAGCCCAAGTTCAGCCTGAATTTTGGTTCATGAGCCGGTTCATGCCCATCCCTAATTGTGTTACCTTCATATAGTTTGAGCCAAAAGATCATTTGTGGATTAAACTTCTCAGCCTCTTTAGGTGAGAAGTCAGCCCGTTGACTTGACTCCAGCAAGACTTACTCCCTTCTAAGCATGCATCAGATTATAGTCTTAATGGGGGACCTCTGCAAATGAGTAAAGAATATGAAGGCCAAAGTGGTTTCAGCAGTGAAACTGGTCAACTCTAAATAAGAAATAGTCCAAATAACAGAAGTATTATGTATCATATGCTGCTTAGGCAAGAAACCAAAGCAGTGTCTGCTCCCTACCTGCCAATAGCAAAGGAATATGCTCCAGGCCACAAGTTGGACTGAAGAACTGCAATGGCATATTGAGGAACCAAGCTTGTGGAGGCCTCAGATGACCATGGGGTGATATTCTGAATTTCTGTTTGAACAAAAAAAATAAAATTGATTCTTAGTAAAGCTATGCCATATTTAAGTGGTTAGTCAGTTGATCCATTGAATGTTTTTTTTAAAAAAATCTGTACCGCAATGCTGAATCATGAAATTAAGTGAAAGGTCGTTAGAGCACAGGAGGTTTAAGAAACCTTTCTTCTGGAGGACACCACATAGTGGTAAATAACCATTGGCTGTATCCAACCAACTTTTCCCCCTGGTGAAAAAGGCTATGCTGGGGATAATGGGACCTGCATAGACAAAAGCCATGTGGGATGGGGGCTGTAGTAAGAAAGGAAATGGAGTGAAAAAGCAGGCTGGATCCCACCCATTATATACATAAGTGCCATCAGTGCAACCAACTTATGGAGATTCCAACAAGGAGCTTTAAAGGCAAGTGAGAAGCAGAGGTGGGAGTTCCTACCTATACCTTGTAGCTAACAGCCACTGATGGACCTCTGCTCTATATGTTTATCCAATTCCCTCAAGCTGTCCATGCTTGTAGCTGCCACCACCTCCTGTGGCAGTGAATTCCATATGTAATCACTCTTTGTATTTTGCACGCATGCATAAGGTCCCAGGTTCAATCCCTGGCATCTCCAGCCAAAAGAATCAGGTTGTAGGTAATGTGAAAGACCTTCACCTGAGGCCTTGGAGAGCCACTGCCACTCAGACTAGATGATACTGATCTTGACAGACCAATAGTCTGACCCAATGTAGCGTCATGTGTGTGCCTATGTTCAGTAACATATAAGTGGAAAACTACCCTTTTAACACAGAAATACATGGGAAGGCTCCTTGGAGTAACATCTGGCTCTTATCTAAAGATCTGTTAAAATGAAGTGCTATTGTACTGAAGAGAAAAATGTCTGTCCCTGAGGGTGCTTCAAGGCTTCCACCTGTGTTGTTGTTTTTAGACTTGTAAATGCATTATCTATTGTTCTAACCGATTTTTGTGTTGCCCTTCTTAGAAGGAGTACAGGCACTGCCCCCTATATTGGAAAGCCTGAACACCAGGCTCTGACGTCACCGCATGTAGTCATAACAATCCCTGAACTCTGCAGTTGCCAGCTACTTTCACAAGTGTTTTAAATTGCAGTTTCTCGTGTTCTCAACAAGATATTCTCTTGATTCTTTCACTGCAGTATTCCAGACACTTCACACTAGCTTACTAAGCTGCCATCAGTTATTAATGGATTTTATCTTGATGAAGTGGCATGATGTTTTTATGAATTATTATTGATTGTTTTACGATGTGTTGTGAGCCGCCCTGAGCCCGCTTGCAGGGTAGGGCGGGATACAAATAGAATAAAATAAATAAATTATACCGCAGAAAATGGGTTGGATCTAGCCAGCTTTTCACTCAAACTCACTCAATTCGCTTTCTTACTATAGCTCCTATTCCACATGGCTTTTGTCCATGCAGGTCCCATGATCTCCAGCACAGTCTTTTTGGAAGTCTAAGGTAACCCCTTCCTCCATTTTTCACCACTGGGTAAAGCTAGTTGGCTGCAACCCAATTAAACGGTAGTGGTAAGAAGTGAAAGTATCCCCTTTAATAGGGACTGTGCACACACTTCATTGGATATTGTTCTACAGCAATCACTTGATGCGAGAATCTCTAGACCCCACAAGAAAATCCATTTGCAAGTGATTAACAACATGCATAGATAGTGCAATATCCATCAAAGTGTGTGTACAGCTCCCAAGGCTAACTATGGTACTGAAAACAAACATCCACACATTGTTAGTTATTATGCTGTAACAATAATTTGTAACTGGATTTTCCTGTGTGAACAGGATGATCTAGAAGGTGAATGATTGTTGTAGTGCAATACCCAGAGCCATGTGGATACAGTCCAGGGCACATCATTGAATATTTCACTGCTGTTCCACAATCATTTGCAACTGGACTGTCTTGACAGACCTGGAAAACTCAGGTGCAAATGATTGCTGCAGTGCAACAACTGCATAGTATCTGATGATGCATCAACACAGCCCTGAACAACCAGCTAATCCGACACCAATGCCTGCTTTTGCCAAGTGCCAAACACTTCATATTAGTGATGTCCATAAAGAATGAAGGACCATGCAGTGTATGGCCTCTACCTGCATCTTCAGAGAGTGGAGTGAGAAGTGGAGGTCCTACTTCTTGCTGTGACTCTTCTTGCTCTTCTTTCTCCTCTTCCTCATCCTCCTCTTCTTCTTCCTCTGCTTTCTGAAGGGGATTGATCCACGTACAGCGTCCCTACATCCCAGGACCGAGTGTTACAAAACAAGATTGGTGGGAACCAGCACCAGGGTGGACCAATGGCCCTCAACTAATATGAACCATGCTTGATGGGACCTTATGGGAAAGGAAGTGGGAGGGAGAAAACGAGAATAACTGATACGTGGCAGAATTCTCAAGGTGCTTTGAATGAACTGCTCGGTATTTTAAAATTGTCTTCTGCACAAAGAGACCAATGAAGGTGCAGTCAAAAACCACTAAATGTCATTAAGACAGGATGTGCACAAACTTGGCTTGTTGCTGAGCTCTTGTGTGAGCCGTCCTCCTTCCCCCTTCCTTTCTTGTGCAGAGAGACCTGCTTAGAAATTAATTGTGGTTATCCGTGAATGAGAAGTACATGTGTGTGGGTTAGGAGGAGTTCGTTTCCCTGCCCCCAACTAGGACTTGAAACCAGCATTTAATCCAGGTTGAGCATCCTGATTTGTGTGTGTATGTGGGTCAATCTGTGTGCATACATTTGAGTGTCATGGGTCACTAGAGATTGTTTCTAACTATGGTTCCCCGTGTGAGAAGGTAGGGGTGAAAGGAGAGAAACAAGACGTTCATGCAAGACTGGCAACAAAGACAGGATCATGCACATCCCAGTTTAAAGTTGCTTAGATTAACATCTGGATGTAGTGGAAGACTGGGATGGAGCAATAATCTAAGGTAAATAAAGGACAGCCTTCACCACAAACCTCAATTTCCATAAACCCATCAAGGTTCAATTTTTTTAAAAAAAACCTCCAACTCCTAAATGATCCTTTTAGTAGATGGATAAACCAGAGGCTTATAATAAACTCAGGTTTCCATTTGAGAGTAATCAATTAAACAAACTTTAAGACTCTCTTTGGGACACCGTGCCATTGCATACTGTAATATGACTAGCTCCCAAAGCCTTTCTAGGTCAATGAGGGCCAATTCATATGTTACAGAGTACTCTAGGGTCCCTACCCTGTGTAATAGTCAGACATGCAGTGCTCCCTCTAAGCTGTGGAGTCTTGTGAGCAAAAATTCTACTTTGTGAGCTACTGGGATTAAAGTTGTGAGTGGCCGATTTGGCTACTGCATAAATTAGTTTGCTCTGAAGCCATCCTTCCTGAGCTAAGACAAAAATGTGTGAGCCAGAAGCTAAAAAACTGTGAGGTAGCTCACACTAACTCAGCTTAGTTGTGGATTCTTCTAAATTCCCACACAATCAGTATCTAAGTATTATTAGGACTGCAGTATGCATAGAATATGGGCTTAACCTATCTCCCCTGTGCCATTTTCCTAACCTAAAACAGTCCTGGAGGCACTGTTTGGCCCGGTGAAGAAGCCTGTGTGTTTGGCCCCGACCCGCTTTGCTTCCCTTTGGAGAGATGAAGATTGTAATCCTGTCCATACTTACTGAAATCTCAATTGAAATTAGGTTACATCTTTACTTGAGGGCCAAACAAGCCTTGACTGAAGAAAAACGTGTATTTATATTATTTATTTACATTATTTATAGTAAAAAGGTAAAGGTTCCCTTGCTCGAAAGCCAGTCGAATCCGACTCTAAGGTTGCGGTGCTCATCTCCGTTTCAAAGCCAGCGCTGTCCGAAGACGTTTCCATGGTCATGTGGCCGGCATGACTAAACACCAAGGCGCACAAAAAGCATTATTTATAGTCTTGTTCTTATACAGGGTTGGGGCAGTGAAAAGTACTCGGAAACGTGGAGTGATTCAGCAAGTACTTTATTAGATCAAGAACAAGACAGGGAACCCCGGCGCGCAGGCCGGTATATATGCCCAGAAACCCACCACCAAAACACACCCCCTAGTGACCCTATAGGTCATTACAGTGGCCGAGAGTCTCATAGGCTCTCGGCCGCGGACCTTGCCCTCTGGTTGGTGTGGGCTAGGATCCGCTCTGCTATTGTTCTCCTGGAACGAAGCTCGGGACTTGTGCGCGACCGCATGGCCCAACGGACGCGCACGTGGCAATACGGATACATTACAGGCAGGATACCTACTTTCTACAGAAAAAAACAGAATGGGGATGAGGGGAGCTAAACCCTGCCACCTCCTTACCTGAGGACCTTCCGTTGTTCGAAGCATGTTCTTCCCAGCCTGCTTCTCATACCAGAAGTGAACCAGGCTAGAAATAAAACTAGTTAACGGAGCATTATGAGATAAAGAGGAAAAAGGTGGAGGATTTTGCTCGCCTCAGCTGCATGCTCCATTTTGACTCCCCGCCCCCTGCTTTACATGTGAGCAGCAGGTAGATACATAACTGAATGCACATATATTCCCTCTCTCACATCAGGTTTGGCTCTTAATTGTGGCCAATGCAGGAGTGCTATTCATCCAGCATGTTTTATTACAAATTTCCCCATTTTCTCTGACTCCTCTTTGCATCTGTTTGTCTTGAATGTTTATTACATAGTTTTCTTCCATTACTACTGTGACTTTTGACTCTAAATAATAGCCTTTGGCTGCAGTTCTGCACTTCGTACGCCCAGAGCAGGGTGTGGAGAAGCTACTGTTTCTAGTGGCCCTCCTACAAGGATCTGCTTCTCTGTATGTGGGTCTACTTCTGCTTCTACTGAGAACAGCCCGATACCAGAGGCATGTGGGTGGAGCAGGCTGCTTGGATGCTCCAGCAGAGGTGTCAAATTCATTTGTTATAAGGGCCGGATTTGGCATAAGTGTTACTTTGTTGAGCCAGGCCATGTGTGCCATAAAACGTAATGCCAGGTATCAGAGATATAAACTGTATAAAGGACAGCAGCTTGTAAGCTCCAAGTTGGTGTATCCTCACTGCAAGGCCCCCTGGGCTGGGTGGGGGGTGTAGAGGAAACCCCACATGGGCGGACTGGAGCGCCAATGGTGCAGTACTGGGCAGACGCTCCCATGCTTCTTGACTGCTGCAAACAATGTTGTTCTACTATGCCGAAGCCAAAATTGGAGGGGCTCCACCCCCGAGCAGTCTTCTGTTCCCTCCCTTGCACCAGTTGCTCACAGGCCACATAAGAGCTCTGGACGGGCTGGTTCTGGCCCTCAAACCTTATGTTTGACACCCCTGCAAAGATGCAGTGTGGAGACGCCTTGTTTCAGAGAGAACTGCTGAGAAATAGCACATAGCATGATAAGCAGAGGTACTTTCATAGGGAAAAGGCAGCTATGCTGATTTCTTATAAGCAGTGTCTTGCTCTGCTTGCACTGGGTGAAGAATTGCAGTCTAAATGTGTGAGTGTATATGTGTATTTTTCACATAAGGAGAATGCTACTGCAATATATAATGTCATGGTAGCATTCTCCTTATGCAACAAATAAAATACTATTATTTATTACAAGCCCTGACTTGGAGGAGCCTAGGCTAGTCTGCTCTCATCTCATCTTCGAAGCTAAGCATAGTTGGCCCGGGTTAGTACTTGGATGGGAGACCACCAAGAAAGTCCAGGATTGTTACAAAGAGGATAGGCAATGGCAAGCCACCTCTGTTCATCTCTTGCCTTAAAAACCCCAGAAGGGGTCACCGTAAGCTTCCTGCAACCTGGCAACACTTTCTACCACCATTTAGTATAAAGAGAACCAGAGACAATGAACCTCACCTGTGTTCTCTGCTCCTTCAACCATGAAGAAAGTTTCATAGGAGAGTATTTTATTTTTTATAGTTTAAAACTGAAGCAACAGAGAATACTGCTGTTGTTCTGAGAAGCCTCTGGTACCATTATGAGATCCACAGAGATTTCATTAAGCATACCTGCGTTAGAATGTTCTGTACATGGTGCACCCAGTTGGAAAGCGAATCCACCAACTCTGTCACAGAAATGGGTTCAAATTCTGGATTTTCTTCATATGAGTCTCTTCCGGCTCCTCCCTCCTCCTCTTCATCTCCTTCTTCTTCTCCAAACTGATAAAATCCCAATGGACTGATCTGGGTAGCTGCTGAAATGCGGGCAATCTGGGCCCGCAGGTAATTGGCCTCATTGCCTGGGAAAGGTGGGTAACTTACAATGGGAGCATCCAGCTTTCCGGTGAAGAACTTTTTGATTTTCCTGGCATTCACGATCTGTGCAGGTGTCACCGGAGGTAATTTCACCCAAGGTTTGCCCGGTTCGTTGCAGACAAAATAAATGAATTTATTGGTCCCAGTCCGATTATCTTCTTTTGGTACTATTGGCGGAGGCTTATAGTTGGGTTTTGGTGGCTCATCTTTTTCTTCATCATCTTCATCTTCCTCCTCCCTCTCGCTTCCCTCTTTCAAAACTTCTTCAGGTATTTCTTCCTCCTCTGCCTCTTCTTCTTCCTCTCCCTCACGGAACTCCACCTCAGCAACAATATAGTTTGCCTCTATTCCTAGGACTTTGCCCCAGAAGCGACAGTTCTGGAGTGGGTGTGTGGTGACCAGTAGTTTAATGGCAAGGAATATGTGGTAGTATTCCTCCAAGCTCAAACCAAATCCAGCTTGTTCAAAGTAGTAGGCTGTCTCCATTACATTGGGCAGAGGTGTCTCTAGCTAGATTGGAAAAAATAGCGGAATAAAATAATCACACCCCCTAAAGTGGTTGACTCCTGCACAGATTTTAAAAGCTGCACAACAGAAACCCTGTTCACACATTATAGTGAACACATGTAAATTCTACATGTATTTACACACATCTGTAAGAAAGAGCCAATGCACATTCACTTTACAAATGAAACCAGTGACCAGTACCTGGATAAATGTGTGGTTTCGATCACACATTCATCTGTAAATGTGTTTAATGTAGCATAAGAATTAGCGTATGTATTTTAAAAAAATCAAATGTACACTGTACATAATTTGTACATGCATTCCTGGAACCTGGCAACCTGGCCGCGAGGACTGAGCCAAGGCTGCGCCGGAGCATGCCGCGTGACAGAAGGGCCCGGACCGATCCGCCACTGACAGACCGCCAGAAAAAGGAGCCAGAAGCTGAGTGACGCCGAAGTCGATGTAGCCGACCTGGGAGAAAACCCCTCCACTGGGTGTCGGTAGGGATTGTCCCCACCCCTAATAATTGTGGCCATAGGTTAGGGATAAATGAGTAACTGTAGCTGCTCAGAGACCCCTTAGGGGGTTAGAGTGGGGTAGTAAGCTTAAATAAATAAATAAATTCATTGTAGCTTGTGAACAGGGCTAGAGGCACCTACAAACAAGGTAATGATCTCAACCAACTTGGGGGATTCCCCAGATACACAGAAAACTTGAGAGGAAAATCCCTACAAATGATTGGAAAGTGCTCAAGGATGGACAGGATGTCGAGGGTAGCTAAGAATCAGTTTAAGGTAAAAAAAGGGAAGAAAATGAGCCTGCTCAAGTCCTTGAGAGCTGATTCAGTGGCCTTCAACATTATCAGATCTTAGACCTGCCATTAGTCCCTAGTTGGCAGAATGGGACCCACTGATCTGCATTAGTCAGATGGTAGGAGCTAAAACAATGACATCATTAAGGCTAGGACTGTGGTGATCAGGTCAAGAGAGCTGAGGACAGGAGACACAAGCTGGCCCAGGCCCATAGCTATGGTGGGGCCTCCCAGGCCCCCCCCCCGACTTCCTCCCAAGGCACCCTGACTTTTGGGAAGAAGCGGGGGGGGGAGTGCAGGCATGTGACCCCTGCTTCTCCTCCAAAGCATTTGAGTCCCTTTAAATGCTTTGAAGGAGAAGCAGGGGGGGGGGGGGCAACAAATTTCAGTGCCCCTGATTTCTTAAAAAGTCCCTCTATTTTTTTAAAAAAATCCTGGCTATGGGCCTGAGCTGGCCACCAGGAGAAGCTCTACAGTGAGAAACAAGCCAGCACAGAGAGATTCAGTGACTCTCCTCTTCCCTGCTCCAGCTCTCCCCCACCTTCTTTCTTACACCACACAGCCGAGCCATCCCCCCCCCAAGTCCAATGCTTCTAGCCTGTGTCTGCAACACAGACCTCCCCTTACCCATGAAAGGTCAGCTTTCTTGGGAAGAGAACATTTTGTGCTGAAAGCACATGTACCAAGCATGGGAGTCTTGACTGGCCGGGATGAGTATGGCAGGCTCTGCAGAGGTTCTGTAGAATAAGGGTAGAACTTATTCTCCCCCCTGGCCACCAGCAGGGGATGGGGTGGTAGGGATGCCAGATCCCAGGCTGGGAAGCTCCTGAAGATTTGTGGATGAAGCCTGGGAAGGAACCTCATAAAGCATAAAGTCCACCCTCCAAAGCATCCATTTTCTCCAGGGGAACTGATCTCTGTAGTCTGGAGATGAGCTGTAATTCCAGGGGATCCCCAGGTCCCACCTGGAGGCTGGCATCCCTGGTAAAACCATGTGGGGGAGATAATGAAGATTCCAGTGTACAGCCACACAGAGGCCCAACTCAGACTGAGGCTGTGTGGAAAAGGGAGAAGGAGGGACAGTCTTTCCATCTCACATGGTTTTGCTAAACAGAATTCCCACATACACTTTTATTAGGCCTATTTGCCTGTCATTTTCCTTTAATGGGCTATGAATGTATGGGGGTGGAAGGGTTAAATCCTCCTCCCTGTTCCCACTCTAGCACCCATCTAACTGCAATTGTGCTTTAAAGGTAGGGTTGCCAGGTCCTTCCTGGCCATCAGTGGGGGATGGTGGAGTACAGTTGCCAAATCTAGGTTGGGGAACTCCTGGATGTTTGAGGATGGAGCCTGGGGAGGACAGTGGGGTACTGTGCCATAGAGTCCACCATCCAAAGCATCCATTTTCTCCAGGAGAACTGATCTCTGTAGTCTGGAGACAAACTGTAATTCCGGGGGATCTAAACTAGGATGCTGGGAGAGCCAATCACAGTTCTTTCAGCATCTCACCTGTTTTGACCCTAACTGAAGTCTGAGCCTATTTCTTGGAAGCAATGTAAGGGTTTTTAAATTATGCCTGGCTTCTTCTATATTTGCATATCTAATCCTGAACCTGGCTCCAGAATGTGGATAAAAATCTACACACTGGAGCCAGGAACAGACTTTTCTAGGGCAGACCACAGCTTTGCAGAAAAATATGAAATCTAGTGAAATATATCTAGGGACTCACTGCTTCTTCTTCTACTTCTTGTTCTGCTCCATCTCCACCAACCTTCTGGAAAAGAGTCTTATACATTTCAGCCAGTTCATATGTTGGCAGTTTCTCATATTCATCTCGGAGGGTGTCCAGTTTCTTCTGGAAACGAGCACACTTTATATCTTTGCTGATATTCTCAATTATGTCTGCTGGGTTTTCAGGCCTCTCCTCCAGGATTTTGGCCAACATTTCAGCAAAATGGTCATACCTAGCAATTTGAAGATAAATGCCCCACCCAAACAAGTGGACATGTTATTGGCTCACTACAATAAATTATACACAGAAAAGACTTTTAACAGACAATCATATTTATGAGCAATAAATACATGGTGGATTATCAGGAGTTGTGAGCCATTGGGGCATCCTCCTTTGAGAAAGTGAAATAATGTTTTCCTAGTTTGCAAAATGTAGCAAATGGGGAAAATGCAATTTCCTGCCTGAGCTAGTTCTACTTCCATTTCTCCAATGCTGAGTTGCACATATGAATTGTTCAGTTCCTGTGGCATCATTGACAAGCAATACACATTTTTCCTATGCTCCTGCTATTTTGCCATTTTTTTAAGTTACATTTTTTTCCAGTTATTGTAAAGCCTCTTTCAGTGCTTCCCTGCTAGAATACCCAAGTGTGGATGCTAATGTTGCCTTTCCTTTTGAAGTCATGAACAAAAGAAAGGTTTCATCCATCATTTTAAGAGCCTTTTGTGTTTTTATTGTTGTTGGGGTTATTTGCATGGTTCCCACCTCCCAGCACACAGCCTGCAACTTTTTAAAGCGACTGGCTAGAACCTTTTGAATGATTGTTCCCACAATCCACGTAATATAAATTATAGTTTGCTCTCTGGCAATCTTGTACAGTCTACAACATGGTTCAACAGGCTTGCCATTTGTCCACCTGTGTTGGGCAATTCCCTGCCCTCAAACCCAATCTCCTGCCTTTGATGATTTGAGGAGCAGGAGACAAAAAAAGGGGGGAGGCATAGATGCCACTAGAAATTATCTCAATCTCTATGATAAAGGCCATAGTGTATAGGGATTCCTGGAGCATCACCAGGAAGTGATGGCAATTCTGGGTGTAGGGCTGGAAAATGTGACATCACTTCCAGGTGACACTGTAGGAATCACTACAGTTGCTATAGTTTTTACCATAGAGAAATTCCTAGAACATCATGGAGGATGTCACATCGCCTGAAACCCCAGCTTCTCCAGGCACTGCTGCACAAGTCATCCAGCATTTGTTGGTGCAGGGCTGACAACCTACGGTTCAGGCATGTTTTGACTGTTTTCTCAGTAATGCCATCCAAAGGTATCCTAGTATATGGTCTAAAGGTACACTTAATACTACCCTTGCTGAAGCTAGCAGCTCTGAGTGTAGTAATTGGGAGACTGCCTATGAATCCTGTGTATGTTGCCTTGAATCACACAGAAAGGGGAGGGAGTCAAACTCTACATTATGTATTCTGTTTAGAAGAGACCTTTCAACTTATTTTGCTCCCTTCACCTATAGAGTATGCCTTTACCCATACTTACAGGCTCACGCCAGATTTGATGCTTGTTTTCAGGAGATAAGCCTTTGCATTCTTAATTGCCAGTGCTCTGGGCCCCGGATCTGGAACCTGATCTTCGTAAATGCCAGCTCCAAGCTGGTAGAGGCCCAATCCGGGCTCATGGGTTTGGTAAGGGCCATGTCCCGGGTCAAATTGCTGTTGAGTGCTTCTGACTGAAGGCACTTGATAAGGTTGATGGGAGCTGCCTCTTTGGTCCTGTGGCTGTGATGCGCCACCCACAAAATCCTGAGAAGTGCCCCCTGCTGTGTCTTGAACACCTGTCGGTGGCCGATAAGCTCCAACCCTTTGGTCCTGGGGCTGAGGCATACTACCCCTGGTTTGGAAAAGGTTACCTCTTGCCTGCTGTGGTTGGTAGATGGACCCTCTTGGTTCTTGCTGCTCATAAACACTTAACCTCGGTTGCTGGGGCTGGTAGATGCTGCCTCTTACTTGCTGAGGTGGACCTGGCTGCTGATCATGAAGGGGAATCTGGGCTGGCTGTTCGTCCTGGCTTGGATGTGGCTCCAGGCCTTTCTCACTGCTGCCGGTCTGCCCTTGAAGTCCTTGGCCAGATTGCCTTGCGAGGCCGTGCAGGGATTTGCTAGAGGGAACGCTGGGCTGCCTGGGGGGCTCTGGGCCCGGTTCCTGGGGTTTCTCCCCCTCCTCAGGCTGTTCGCCCGGAGGCTCTGCCATGGCTTTTGGGGGAATCTCTTCTCCTTCACTTTCTTTCGCTGGTCTCTGCTAGCTGTCGCTAGCTGTAGGAGTGTTGCTAAGGTAAACCTGACACCGTTGCTAGGAGGACTGGATTGGCTGCCAAGCTCTTGGGCTCTGCCTGGAGGAAGAGAAACAAAAGGAGAACCGAAGCCGCAAACTGTTGCCGTTGGTGGTTGAAAAGAGGAGCCCCCCTCTCCCCCCTTGTCTATGGGTGGGGGGGATGAAGGTTCTGAGGTGGGAGGGGCATCTCCCGGAGCTTAACAGACAAACCTTCCTGAAGGTTCCGCCGAATGCTTAGCCAAGGCTGGACCGATTTGTACATGGAGGAGTACAAAACAAGGGTCTGGGGGGACCTTAGAGAGTGACAGAATTTATTCCTGCATAAGCTTTTGTGAGGCTTCCTTCATCTGGAGATAACTCTGACTCATGAAAGTTTACGCTGGGATAATCCTTTTAGTCTGTAAGGTGCCTCTGGACTCCTGTTTCATTTTGCCGTTTCAACTAATACAGCTATCCATTTGGAATAGGTGTGGGAAAGTTTGTGACAAGCACTTTCCCCCATCACCTGCTGTCTATTCCCCGAAGGGGTGAGGGAGACATGGGAAGCTTCTTCGTTTTCTGCCCCCTCCATAAATTCCAGGTCTCCTGAGGACATGGGGCCAAAAGAGCTGTGTCTGGAGAGGTAGTGATAAATATATACTCCTCCCTCTTTTAATTCCAATTTTACTCTGCACGGATTTTGTATTTTCCTAATCTGTAATCGGGAGCTGCGGTGGCTCAAGTGGTTAAGACGCTGAACTGCAGGCTGTGAAAGGTCAGTAGTTCAGCAGTTCGAGACCCGAGCTGCCGCATGACGGAGTGAGCTCCTGTCTCTAGTTCCAGCTCCTGCCAACCTAGCACTTCGAAAGCAAGAAATTGCAAGTAGATAAATAGGTACCACTTCGGTGGGAAGGTAACAGCGTTCCATGCGCCTTGGTGTTTAGTCATGCTGGCCACATCACCATGGAAACATCTTCGGATAGCGCTGGCTCTTCGGCTTTGAAACGGAGATGAGCACCGCAAACCTAGAGTCGGATTCGACTGGCTTTCGAGCAAGGGAACCTTTACCTTTACCTTTTAAATCTGTAATCAGGCCGATTTACTATTGTATCGATATGTATATGCCAATAAAGGCTTGTCTGACTGACTGCCAATCCAGGCAAAAATGCAGCCTGGTCTAGGCAAATGGAATTAATGGGACTTATTCCTCAAGTAAGTTTGGATAGGAATGCAGGCACATTTCAGGCCTATGGGTTTCAATGGGAGTGTTAAGGACATTCTTAATTGTGTCTCGTTGCACTCATTGAGATTTAAAAAGGCTTATTTCTGGCTGGATGATGTCTTTTATGTTCTGGTGTGTAGGCTCCAAACGTCCTGTCCCTTGCTGCCATTCTTAAAAATCTGGTGATTCCCACCTACAAGCTTTCATCTTTGGGAAACTCCAGCAAGGGAGGAGGCACTGTGGATGTCACAGCTAGAGCAAGAGAATCCAGGCATGCTAGTTAGCATTACTTTAGTCGTTGAGACCTGCCCTGAAGTATTCTTCCTTTCTCCCCTTTCTCTTCCCATGAATTCTGGAGGCCTGAGCCTCCTGCCTGCTGTTTCTTGGCCAGATGTGGGAGGATGGGTGGAAGCCATGAGGAAATGCCCTGGCCAGCTTTTGAAAGAGAAAAGGAAATTCTGTAGCAATAAAGCGGCAGCAAAGTTGGGGAGAGTCTACCAGACGGTATGCCAAACACTGTTTCTGAGTTATTAATGTGGTTTCAGTTGTAGAGCCCGAGCATCAAAATTCAGGCTAGGGAAATATAACAGCCCAAGTGAAAGGGACAAAGAACGCTCTGTTATTTGGGGACGAGAAACAGGCAATCCAAAGTAAAGATCCAAACCAGGAAAACATGCATAAATTTACTTTTTCTTAATTGTCCCATTTAAAACAAAGCTTTTAAAATGTTTGGTTCCCGCCCCTGCACTGGTGGATATGCATCAAAAATACTGTGGTTGGCCAGAAAAGCAACTTGTGGGATGGCAAGTAGCAGTCATTGCCTGACAGATAGTGACCATAGTAAGGTATCTGTCCAGCAGGTGGCGGTAGGGGATCGGAGATGGTAATCTTGGGTATTATGGAATTAAAATCAGACTTCGGGTGTTTTTGTGAGACAAGCTTCTGCCAGAGTTAAAATTAATGGGAGGATACCTCAGTATGGTACAAGAGTGACAGGAAGCAGGTACAGAAATATATTTATGGCCAACTGCTCAGTGCTATTGGGCAGAAAGAACAATTTACTCAATAGGACCAGGTTCTCCATGAATCCCCCCATGGAAGTCATTTTGAACAATAGGTTCCCGCAGGGACAACACTTTTTGGTATCACTTTAAAAAGCAGCCAGGGAACCATGTCATTCTGGCTGTTTAAAACTTCAGAACTGGAGAAGGCTCAGGCCAGTACTGATCCTCAGTCTAGAAACACTGACAGTAATCCAGGGACTTTCTCCTCTGCAACATGCAGTCTGGCTCGCTTTAGATATTCAGGCTGGTATTCTCCACTCATTTCTGCTTCCTGCTTCGGACAGACTGTAATCTAGATAGGGTAGCTGTGGTTGCCCAGCATCCTGGAAGAAAAAACGTCCTCCTGCTGGTACCAGGCCTCTCCTGGCAACCAGCAGGGGGATTTACTGGCAGCAGGAAGAGGTTTAGGCTGGCATTGCGGTGATGTTGCCGATGACGTCATCATGTCACTGGTGATGTGGGGTACTCTGGTATTTGGGCAAAAACTCTACGGTAGATGCCTTTTTATCATAGGTTCCCCCCCCCCCACAAATACGAGAGTGTCCCATGTTGCCAGCAATGCGATGACATGCACCAGAAGTGACTTGCCATGTCACTGCTGATGTCACTGCAATGCTGGCCTGGGTTTCCCCTCACTGCAGTAAGTTCCCCCACTGGCCAGCTGATTGGTGGTGGGTGGCGGTGGCTAAGGGGGCCTGGCAGCCCTGTGTCTCTGTAACAGAGGCTTAATGGGATGTTATTTACCATGGGATGTTATTGACCTTCATGCTATGAAAAGCTTCAGCTGCACACTTTCATATATTAAACCTCTGTTCAGGGAGCAGGACTCACCCCCCCCCCCGGCCTGTTGGCAATCCTAATGGGATTATGTGTAGGACATGTTGTTTTTTACTGGGAAGGAGAAAATTGATGATCTCTGTATCTCTCTAAGCTCCCCCCCCTCCATAGGCTACACTCCTGTCATCCATAAATTTGGATCACATGTGACATGCTGCAGCAGCCTTCCATAGTTTATTTTATTTATTTATTATTTATTTATTTATTTATTTATTTATTATATTTATACCCCGCCCATCCCGCAAGCAGGCTCAGGGCGGCTTTATAGAAGTAGAAGAAGAAGAAGAAGAAGAAGAGATTGGATTTATACCCCACCCTTCACTACCCAAGGGAGTCTCAGAGCGGCTTATAAACTCCTTTCCCTTCCCTTCCCCATAACAGACACCCCGTGAGGTAGGTGGGGCTGAGAGACCTCTTGACAGAAACTGCTCTTTTTCAAGAACAGCTGTGCCAGAACTAGGCTTGCTCAAGGTCATCCAGCCAGGTGCAAATGGAGGAGTGGGGAATCAAACCCGGTTCTCCCAGATTAGAGTCCAGGCACTGAACCACTACACTAAACTGGCTCTTTCTTTGCCACCTTTCCACCCAAATAAGGTCCCCAAGGTGGCAAACATCAAAACATTGAAACAGTTCAACGTATATTTCCATACATAACACAAACCAGTTCGTTTGATTTGATTTTGCTTCAGGTGTCTAATGCTTCATCGATACAATGTTTTATATGCCTTATGACTAATTATATGCCAATAAAGGTCAATGAATGAATGAATGAATGAATGAATGATAATGCTTCGTGGAGACCTTTGTTTGGATCCAACAGCTTCCAAACCTTTAAACATTAGCTAGGCCAATAGAAATTATGCCCATCACCTATTTCCTGTTTGTTGTCCTGTAGGACAGACTTGGCAATTATGTATTAAAATGATATTTCTAATTGCATCAGTCGACTGCATTGACAAAGTCACAGAGAGTCTGGCACAGAGACAGATGTAGATGTTATTCCAGAAATGGACGAGATGTTGGCACTTTAGAAAAAAGCATTTGGATTGTATTGTTTCATTATAACTAATTATAATGGCAGTATTAATGCATCTCACATGGATTGTGACTGTTCCGGCAAGATATAACCATGACCCTTGACTTTGGCTGAGTGTGCTAAACAGCTACCCTGCTGTGGCCCTGGTGAGTGCCTGTACTCAAGGCCTCTTCCCTATGTGGAAATGCTATTAGAAGACCACTCTTCTGCAGGGGTCTGATAGGAAGCACAGCTGCTGCTTAGAAGAGAAAAATTCCTCTTTATAGCTCTTAGGGCTGGCTCTGAAATGATAACAGCAAATGGCTGTGTTTGGGCACTGGTAACTAATCATTAACATTTCCTGATTTCCAAGTAAATTTGTCTATTGAAATTGGGGTATACTGGCACCTAACCAGTACACCAATATGATTATTTTAGCTAACTGGTGGAAACAGTTGTAAAAGCTGCAACAAAGCTAAGGAGACTATCCAGCCAAAATCAAGAACTTTGAAAGGTTCTGTTTATTCCGGTTGAAGAATTAAAGATATATTTTTACTAAAGAATAGATAAAATTGTTTGAATAACATAGAGAAAATTAAGTTACCTATGGACATTTTGAAGTGAAAAAGAAGTAGAATAAAGAACTAAGAATTGTGCAGGAGGTTGGAGCACTGTGGGAAGCCGAATAGGGGGGGGGGAAGGGAGGAGGGTAGGATAGTGGATTTTTTGTGAAAATTATGAGTTATATTGGACTATATGTATCATATCATAATAAACTGTTTTGAAAAAAAGAAAGAATTAAAGACATATTTTAATGTGTTTTTATGTTTTTGAGTTTTATTGGCTGGTTTTAATGGCTGTTAGTTTTCATGACTGCTAAAAATGGTTTCCTTTTATGTTGTGAGCCTCCTCAAGCAGGTCTCCCAAGAGACAGCACAGATATGTTTTAAATAAGCATATAAATTTGTAACTCTCTATCTAGGGATGGCACCAGACTCTGAGCCACCTCTGCCAATGATGCCGCCCCTGCAGCTCATGTGGTGTAGTGGTTAAGATCGGCAGACTCTAATCTGCAGAACCGGGTTTGATTCTCCACTCCTCCACATGAAGACAACTGGGTGACCTTGGGCCAGTCACAGTTCTCTCAGAACTCTCTCAGGCCTACCTACCTCACAAGGTACCTGTTGTGGGGAGAAGAAGGGAAGGTGACTGTAAGCCCCTTTGAGACTCCTTAAGGTAGAGAAAAAGCAGGGTATAAAAACCTACTATTCTTCTTCTGAAGAGGCAGCTGGGGCCCAGCCTCAGGGCAGCCCCCATGAGGCATCAGCACCAGCAGCCACAGAGGCTGCGGTGGGGCTGAGAAGAGCCATCCAGGTCCAACATAGCCGAGCAGCAGCCAGGCACTGAGGCCTAGAGAGGGTGGTCCTGGGAGAAGCAGGGGTGGGCTCAGAGGGCCTACAGCAGGGGTGTCAAACATACAGCCTGTGGGCTGGAAGCAGCCCATGAGCAACCGGGTCTCTCCTGCTTCCTTTCCTGGGACTGATGCTGCTGCTGCCACATCACAGACCGCTTTCACCCATCTCCCTCAATCATGCAAGGAGAGGTACAAAGCCAAGTCTCCTTCCCTCCATTGGCTGAGGTATCCCCCCCCCTTGAGATGGGAAGGAAGGAGGGAGGAGGAAGGGAGGGGGGGGGAAAGAGAGAGTGAGAGAGAGAGATAGAGAGAGAGAGAGAGAGAGAGAGAGAGAGAGAGAGAGAGAGAGAGAGAGAGAGAACAAAGTTTGAGTCCAGTGGCACCTTAAAGCAGTGTTCCCTCTAAACTCAGTTAGTGTGAGCTAGCTCACAGTTTTTTTAGCCTCCGGTTCACACATTTTTGTCTTAGCTCAGGAAGGATGGCTCCAGAGCAAACTAATTTATGCAGCAGCCCAATTGCTTGCTCATAACTTTAATGCCGGCAGCTCACAAAGTAGAGTTTTTGCTCACAAGACTCCACAGCTTACAGACTCCTTTAAGACCAACAAAGTTTTATTCAAGGGATAAGCTTTTGTGTGCATGCACACTTCTTCTTCAGGGGGCAGGGAGGGAGGGGGGATTCTTCTGACAAGCACAGTTTACATTGAGATCGCCCTTCTCTGCTGTTTACTTTGAGACCTGATCACACATATGCACACTGAAAGAAAAGAAGGGGCCGTGGGAAAGAGATGCCTTGGGATACGGGGAAAGGGGAATAAAAGATAATTATTTTGACTTATTCTGAAAAGTTTTTTTTAAAGATTAGATATCTCTGTACCTATCTGGGATCCCCCCCCCCCCAAAAAAGACCCTGATTAGGAATTAGAACACTTGGATTGGATTCCATTGTTTAATGACTGGAAATAGATGGTTAAGTATTTAAAAATACACTTATGGCTCCATATGTTCCAGTTCAACACACCTCCTCTCTCCCCTCCCACCTTGCTGGCTGCCTTTCTTCACATTAACCCCCCCTTGCCAAATCCAGGTTGGGAAACTCCTGGGGGGGGGGGGTTGGAAATGGATCCGGGAGAGGACAGGGGCCCCAGTGGGATACAGTGCCATAGACCTCACCCTCCAAAGCATCCGTTTTCTCCAGGGGAAATGATCTCTAGTCTGGAGATGAGCTGGAATTCTGGTCCCACCTGGAGGATGGCATCCCTAAGGGCAGGTGTTGCTTGAGAAGTGGGGATTAGCAGGTGGTAGTGAAGAGTGGGACTAGACAGCCCAGGCCCATAGCCAGAATTTTGTAGAGGCTGCTTGTCTGGCTGATCACCACCAGCTCCCAATTCAACCCTCTGTCCTCACTGAACCAAATGTGAAATGAGTGAGTCCAAAATCTGGCATGTGGTCACATTTCACCTGATGTGGCGGTCCTGCCAGGCCAGTGGTGATGGCTGACTGAGGAGGTGCTGAGGCAGCACAGCTGGCAAAGCAAGGAAGTGGTGGCACCCCTCGTACTGTCCTGGTGGCCGCCAGCTCCTCATTGTGAAGAGCACAGTCCAGTGGTCACCACCCACCTCCTGTCTGTCTCTTTCAGAGGAGGAAGAGGCTGCTATATTTCCTTCTGTGCAAGGAGGAAGAGGTGGCAGCTCATCAGGACAGCAGTCCTGGCATCAGTGCATTAGCCACCTCATCAGAAAATAGCAAAGAGATGGCAGTGGCCACCATGTCAACACCTGGACTACCCTCCTTGTGTCCTCCTCCTTCTCACAAACAGAGTGGCCCAGGTACACCATGCTGGCAGCCACTTTCTCACTAGTTGCTATATCCTCCTTATAAAGAGGCAAGGTGCAGGTGGTGCTAGCATGTCCCACTCAAATGAGGTTGGCTTTTCTGTTCTACCAATGACTACAACTTGATCGTATAATTAGAGATTCCTAACTTTGTTGAGCCTGTGGTCACTTTTGGAATTTGAAGAATAGTGGGTACCTCACAAAATAGGGGCCACAACAAAACACGGGGCTCAGGGCAAGTAATAAAATATTTAGGAGTCTTCAAGCCTAGCATCCTCTCAGGGCCGGCTCACCCACTAGGCGAACTAGGCAGTCGCCTAGAGCGCCGGGCCCTGAATGGGGTGCCAAGCTGTGCCTTCCCCCCTCCTCCCCCCCTTTGGTGGTGGCAGGGGCAGGAGCAAAAGGGTGGCTGGCTCCAGAGGGCTCCAGGTCTCCAGGCCCCACCGGGAGGTTGGCATCTGCGCCATAAGGCAGCCTTGCCTAGGGCGCAGAAACACCTCGAGCCGGCCCTGCATCCTCTCACAATGAAGGCATCTGCTTTCAAATGAATACTCCCTGCAGACACAAAGATGATGCCTTCTGGGCTCTTCTGAACTGCCTCCTGCTCTAACGAGGTAAGGAAAGCCAGTATGTTCTGGGGTAGAGTTGCTACGAGGAAAAAGGAAATGAGTGCCAAGAAACATCTGCTGGTGCCATGCACCCATATAGGTGCCATGTTGGTGGAAATCACTGAATTGGGTTGCCTGATATATTGTATTCCCACAGATTAGAAAACACCTTTGGCTTTTAGACTTCAGCTTCTAGCTTGTGTCCCGGCCAGCTGGGAGCCATCAGGAGAGCGGAAGTCTGATGAGATACACAGCTGAGCCCCCAACCATTCTATGAGGGACTGGATTGTAACTGGCCCTGGCAGCTGTATGAGCCAGAGTAGTGCCGGAGTGACATTTAGGGTGTGGGAGGCTGGGACATCCAAGCCTGGTGAAAGAGTTATGCACAGCCCACACTGTATTCTTTTCTCTTTTTATTTAAATTGTACATGATTTAGTTGCGTTACCATATTTTACTATTTTTGCAAGCTGCTTTGGGTCCCATTGGGGAGAAGAATAACGTGATGGTGGAAAGTGCCATCAAGTTGTAGCCAACTTACGGTGACCCTGTAGGGTTTTCAAGGCAAGAGACATTCAGAGGTGGTTTGCCATTGCCTGCCTCTGTGTAGCAAATCTGAACTTTCTTGGTGGACCCCCATCCAAATACTAACTGCTTAGCTTCTGAGACCTGATGAGACGGGGCTAGCCTGGGCCAACCAGGTCAGGGCAAAAATAGGGCAAAGGGCCAAAAGACAGTAAAGGGACCCTACTTGGGTGGAAAGGTGGCATAAAGATGCTTTTGATAAAATAAAAATTTACGTACGTTAAATAAGTAAAGCAGTAATTGGTAGGAGGTATCTTACAGTGACGGAACATGTATTTTTCATGTATAAATTCCCAGGTGCAGTACACGGCATTTTCTGTGGATGGATAGGCACTCTGTCAGAAGGTGAGTCTTCCATGGGGAGAGATATCCAGATACTAAAAGAATACATCCCTGATCAATTGTGAAATGCCTGCTGCATGGATCATTAGTGTTTGTCTCTTCCACGCACTTAGAAATGACAAGTGAGAGAAGACTGCTGATCAGGTAATGTTTCTGTGTTGTTCCCCATTGACGACCCCCGTGTTTGGATAGTTTTATTGACAGTTACAGAATTTGTTTTAATGGCTGCTTGTTCCTTAATACGGCTAAATTGTTTTAAGGTATTTAACCAGTAGGCATAAGTGTTTGTTCATGTGGTTTTCTGCTGCTTTGTCTTTCTCTTAATGACTTTTGTTTGTTGAGGTATGTTCATACTTTATTTGGTTTAATGGATTTTAATTCCCCCCCCCCCCAGTGCTGGTTTGTTGAATGCTACTTTGGGATTTTTTTTTTTTAGAAGCATCTAATAAATACTCCTAGGAGCTGCGGTGGCTCAAGTGGTTAAGACGCTGAACTGCAGGCTGTGGAAGGTCGGTAGTTCAGCAGTTCGAGACCCAAGTGTGCCACATGACGGAGTGAGCTCCCGTCTCTAGTTCCAGCTCCTGCCAACCTAACAGTTCGAAAGCAAGAAATTGCAAGTAGATAAATAGGTACCACTTCAGTGGGAAGGTAACAGCGTTCCGTGCGCCTTGGTATTTAGTCATGCCGGCCACATGACCACGGAAATGTCTTCGGACAGCGCTGGCTCTTCGGCTTTGAAACGGAGATGAGCACCACAACCCTAGAGTCAGATTCGACTGGCTTTCGAGCAAGGGAATCTTTACCTTTACCTTTTTAGGGCTGCTTTAGGTTAATAAAATGGCATAAAGGGACTTAAGCCACCTGCAAGCCAAGGCACCAATACAAACTGGGCCTATGCACCTCTGCTGAATATGTTCTGAACATGGAACGCCCAGAGAATGTCTGACCAAAAGTTGTTATGGTGGCCATGAGGATTTTGTAACATGGGAATCAGTCCTAATAAGTATAACTTAGCCCAAGGTCAGAAGCTCACATGGATAATTGCAGTAACTGTATGCGTACCTAGCTGGATGGTTCTCACAGCACTTGAAAAGACATTAAAAATGTTGCAGAGATACATGTATGTGACTAACAGCTCCTTCCTTCCCGGAAGTAAATCCTATTGCATTTGGTGGGGCTTACTCCTAAGTAACTTCACACAGGATTGTGAAAATATTCAAAGTGAAGATATTCAGTCAAAGTGAAAAGCATTGTGCTAAGGTTTCATGTAAGCATCAGTCATTTTTGCTAAAAGTTGTGGCTGTTCACAGCTGTTACTCAAAGTTGATTATTAACTATGAATTCTTATCAATGGCCCTTGCTACCCCCTTCTCTTTCTGAAAACACTGGAAGCCAATGGAAATACTTCTATAACTGTTTTACACTGATGGAAACAATACAGAATGATGCTGAGACTCTGTGCTTGCCAGGTTCCTTATCAGGTTTATGAATGGGCTTTGCAGGCAATATTAACTGCTTCCAACAAAATGTTCTAAACATAACATTGTTCCCAAGGCAACCTATTGTACCTGTGATATACAGTGAAATGTTTCACTGAACGTTGGGTTGGAGAAATAAGCTTTCTTATTTCACAAAAAAACTATGCAAGACAGAAGCACAGCCACCACGACTATATGGACTCCCTAAAATTCATAAGGACTCAGTCCCACTCCGACCCATCGTGAGTGCCATTGGTTCCTCAACATATGAATTAGTTAAATACCTGGCCAATCTTCTACAGAACCACATCGGAAAAACCACAACATACCCACTGGACTCTACAGTTCCCCTACTGAACTCCTCATTCACATGTGACAACAAGGAAATTATGGTGTCTGGCCTGGCTTCCACTCTACTAGCTGTGGCACGACTGTCCATAGTAGCAGCATGGAAATCCCCTAACATTCCAACAATTAACCAATGGCAAAATAAATGCTGGGATCATTTTATAATGGACAAAATTGCAGGCGCTTACGAAAAGAACCAGTGCAGTGCACCCAGGACAGACTCGAAATTTGTACAACACTGGTTTCCAGCTCTTACATATTTCATGGAAAATGACCTAGTACCAACCAACCCCAATTACATTGCATGGTTACACTTGTAAGTTTGATAACTTTAGTCTGAGCGCTCCTTTCAAATAAGTAAAATAAGAAAATTTCTAGATCAAAGAACAGCAGTCAAATGTTGAAAATTTAAAACAAATCAGCCTATATACAATGTTTGTAAAAAATTTAAAGTTAAAAGTATTGTCACTGAAAAGTATTTTTCTCTATTATCTATTGTTTATTGTAAAAGTATTCTTAATAAAGCAGTTGAAAATTTAAAAAAAAGGAAAAACCACAACATACATCAAAGATTTAACACATTTCATCAACAAAATCGGTTCTCTGAAACTTAACCCACAGGACATATTCGTCAGTTTTGATGTGTTATCTCTTTTTACCAAGTTTCCGGTAAAAGACACACTTGCGCTTGTTAATCAGATTTTTCCAGATGACATAACAGCCTTATTCCACCATTGTTTGACAACTAGTTACTTCCAATGGGATAACGAATTCTATGAACAGATGGATGGGGTTGCCATGGGAAGCCCTCTCAGCCCAGTTATAGCAAACTTCTATATGGAACATTTTGAAAAAACAGCTTTAGAATCTGCACCCCACAAACCGACAGTCTGGTTCTGCTATGTAGATGATACCTTTATCATTTGGAGCCATGGAGAAGTAGAATTGATCGAGTTTTTAAGACCACCTCAACAACATCCACCCCAACATACGATTCATCATGGAAAAAGAAGTCGAGGGTAAACACCCATTTCTAGATATCACGGTCATCCACAAAACTAACCTTCAATTAGGTCACAAGGTCTACAGAAAACCAAATCACACAGACTGTTATTTACACAAAAACTCCAATCACCACCCTTGGCAAAAAAGAGGCATAATCAAAACATTAGTAGACCGTGCAAGACGGATATGTGAACTGCACTTTCTCAGTGATGAACTAAATAATCTAAATCACGCACTTCAAGCAAATGGCTACTCCAAGAATGAAATAAGAAGAGTGATTAAACCAAAGGTAAAACAAACAACTGAGGAAAAACAGCCTCCCACAGGAAAAGTATTTTTCCCATATATCAAAGGAATCACTGATCAGAAGGGAAAACATATGAAAAAACACAACCTACAAAGAGTATTCAGACCCACCAGAAAAATACAATAGATGCTACGATCGGCAAAATACAGAAGAGACCCCCTCACTTCTGCAGGAATATACCGCATACCATGCAGTTGTGGACAAGTTTACATCAGGACCACACAGCGTAGCATTCGGACAAGAATAAAAGAACATGAAAGACACTGCAGATTTGGCCAGCCTGAAAAATCAGCAGTGGCTCAAACAGGACACAGTATTTTGTTCCAAGACACTGAAAGGCTGGACAACACTTCCAATTACCATGCCAGATTATACAGGGAAGCCATTGAAATACATAAACATAAACACAATTTCAACAGGAAAGAAGAGAGTTTAAAAATAAATAGGGCATGGTTTCCTGTCCTGAAAAACACAAAAGGCTCTACATCTGACAATAGCACTACAGATAAGATTAGAATTTTAACAGGCAATCCACATACAAAAGAACCTCCTCATGAAACAGGAAACCTCCTCAGGAAACAATCCATATACAAAAGAACCTCCTCGGGAAAGTTCCTCCATTAGCATTTTCATAGTCTGGGGAACTCCTACAAGATAATGACTCAGCCCTACCCCACCTTCTGGAATAGATATAAGTTACCTGCCTACCATTTTCTTCTCACCTTGACATAAAGAGTACTCCATCTTTCTGTGTTATATCTCTGAAGATGCCAGTCACAGTTACTGGCGAAATGTTGAGAATTGAGGCTAATCTTTGCTTTATGGATTTATATTTGCTGACACACCACATGGACTGTGCATACACACATACCCATAGGCTCAAAGAGAGAGAGAGCTGTTCAAATCACCTGTTGTGACTGATACACATAGAAGGTGCCTGCCTGCATTTCATGTTAATGAAGCTTGCAAATACACAGCTCCTAGCCAGAGGGGAAGAAGAAACACATCACCATTGTTGTCAGCACTAACAACAGCTTAAGGATAAGCAACCCCCATTGATGAACTGTTGAAAGACACGTAGTCAACATCTCAGCTCTACATCTGAATTGCCATTTCCTGTCAGATGTGCTTTGATTACCTGGGAAAGCCGAGATTTATCTGCACATCAAGGAGGTTCCTTGACGCCAAGACTTCACACTTGACCAGATGGTTTTTCCCTGAGTTAGAGGTTAGAGTTTCAATATTGACCAAACCCTAAGTAACCACCCCTCACTACACACACCAATAGTTGTAGGGATGGGACAGACTTACAGATAGGTGGGTCCAGAAGATGGCATAGTTGCCACCCACCCGAAGATTTGACTATAAAAGCTAAGGACCATGTGTGTGGTCTTTGCTAGCCGCATCTTCCCCCCCCACCCCCTGTCTGCTTTTACCCTCTAATGTCCAGCTTTCTATACCAAAATCCTTTGTCTACTTATCTCTTGGTATGTGCAGCTAAGAGGTCCACACTCGCTGGCTGGTTCTAGCAGTGTGATTTAGAAACATTCCTAGGTTCTATTTTCTATACCCTTCATTCTTCATTGCAACAGACAAGGCTTCAGGACAGATAAGTATGAACTGTAACCTACCTACCTCCTAAGTAAAAAGAACTATTTCTATTACTGTAATTCTAAAGGAAACTTGATTGAATGTGTGTGTGCATCTGTATCGTTTGAATGTGATTTTGATATATTCTTAAGTAAAAGACAGATTGTTTTGAACACACGAGTCTCGACTCTCTCTCACTGACAAAACCCTTGGGGTGGACTGGACTTCAGTATACACAGGCAGGAACCCATACAAATTTAGTCTGCCAGCTGTTGTAGATAAAGCAGTTCGGCTAACAGAAACGTCAGGTTCTACAATGCCAAGACCACAGCCACACAGCCCGGAAAATCTACAGCAACTAAAGCTTTCTGTCTGTCTGTCCATCTGTCTGTCTGCATTCACAAATTAATGATCCCAAATAATTTGTATTCATTATCTCAGGAAATCTCTGATCACAGGCATCTAGCCAAACTAACACTTGTTGGGAGAATAAAATAAACAGGTTCTGCTTTGGACACGTTTCCACTATGGTGATTCTTCAGCATGGAGGAGTGGGCACAAATCCTTCCCTTCCCCACACACCTAAAGTAACATGAGATACAGCCCCCCCAACCCAAGGAAGCCTGTATGCAGAAAAACCCACTTTATGTGTAGTTAGAATAGTATGAGCTGGGTTCTCATGTGTATAGGCCTCTGTGTGGTGGGCCCATGTAATTTTAGGTGGCTGGCAGATAAGTAGAGTGTCTGCTCAGTCCTCTACCAGATTGGATTGCTTGAATAACCAGGTTACTGTTTGAACAGGGGCAAGGTCACTAACACGCCAGAAAACTTTTTATTTTTGTTTAACTCATAGTTTCTGGAATCCTAAATATGTGAGTGTTTTTGGTTCCAGGTAGGTCTTTTAAGGAGCTGCGGTGGCTCAAGTGGTTAAGACGCTGAACTGCAGGCTGTGGAAGGTCAGTAGTTCAGTAGTTCGAGACCCGGGTGCCGCATGATGGAGTGAGCTCCCATCTCTAGTTCCAGCTCCTGCCAATCTAACAGTTCGAAAGCAAGAAATTGCAAGTAGAGAAATAGGTACCACTTTGGTGGGAAGGTAACAGCGTTCCGTGCACCTCGGTGTTTAGTCATGCCGGCCACATGACCATGGAAACATCTTTGGACAGCGCTGGCTCTTTGGCTTTGAAACGGAGATGAGCACTGCAACTCTAGAGTCGGATTCGACTGGCTTTCGAGCAAGGGAACCTTTACTTTTACCTAGGTCTTTTAATGATGTCATTTTTAGAACTTTTTATATAAGAGCTGTTCTCCAAATACAATAATTCTGGTAAAGGATACAAGATGGATTGGTTTGTACATGAATTCCAAACAATGGACTTTCCGTTTGTATTGTGGTTAGCGAGTCAATTGGAGTTTTTGTAAGAGCTACCTCTCCACTGATGTACACACTAATGTACAGGCTCATTCAACAATCAGGCCATTGAGGGAAGGGCTGCTGTGTAAACCCCTTGGAGAGGGTTTCCTCACATGGGTGGTTGCGATTTTTTTTGCAAGTGGGCTCTATTATGTCTAACAAAGAGGGTTCTGAGGAGAGCCACTACCATGCCATGCAGTGGTCACAGGTGGTGGTGCTATGTTTGTTAACCATATCGGCCTGTATGTCAGGATACGGACATATGAGTATCCTCTACATGTGCAGAACTAGCCATGGATCCTGAGAGATCTTTTGAGTCTATTTTACAGATAGTGTGAAATAAACAAATGGTGTAAGCCACTTGACTTTTAAAAGATCTAGCATAGTTTCAAGTGCTATATGTGAGCGAGCTGCCATCTCTTTGCTGGGTCATCTCACGTCCCTTCCTTCCCCCCCCCCACCTTGTATTGTTGAAGTGTTTTCTCTGTTAGGCAACTGCTTTAACCAAGGTCGCCAGCTGGTGAGAAGTGGGAGTTATGTCTTCGCGCTCATGCTTGTTTAGCTTTACCCATGTGAAAGGAACTTGTGTTTAGGAAACCGGGCGTTACTTTCTCATGTAACTTCGCGCCCTTTCTAATCTCCCCGTTTCCAGCGGGAAGTGGGACCATTGGTCCAAACCTTGTTCAAAATCCCTTTATTATACCTGTACTGCTGACTAACGTCATTCCAATCAATTCCTGTGTGTTCGTGATCAACCATGTCTTTGAAATAAATCTTGCTTTACTTTTGAACGTGGATCTATTCTCATGCTTGGGGATCTAACAGTTTGATTGG
>NW_015162476.1:417884-459287 GCF_001447785.1 Gekko japonicus | reverse complement strand
TGAATCGACTGACTCGGAGCCTGAGTCTTCGGGAAACGAGAACGTCCTGTTGTGAAAGGCGCTCAACAGCAGGACTTTGGATCTGAGGCGCCGGTAGTGGTGAGAGAACCCCCCTCTCTTTTTTTCGTGACTGTTTCTCTGATTAACCCTGTTTTGGGCACCCATGTGAGGGTCAAAGCGCTTATTGACTCGGGATGTGGGAGAGACTTGATCAGCCCGAATGTGGTTGCGGGGTTGGAGGCGGGCATCAAACGTTTGAAATCCCCCATTATCTTCACTCAAATGGATGGGGCTCCAATGAAACCGTGTCTCCACGAATCTATGCCGTTGAGACTGGGGCTGGGAGACCACTGGGAGGAGAGACCCTTTATTGTCACTCCTGACTCTCAGTTTGCGTTGGTATTGGGTGCCCCTTGGCTGTTTGCACACGACCCCTATATTCTCTGGGAAGGGGGAAAATCCCTTTATTATATCTGTACTGCTGACAAGCGTCATTCCAATCAATTCCTGTGTGTTCGTGATCAACCATGTCTTTGAAATAAATCTTGCTTTACTTTTGAACGTGGATCTATTCTCATGCTTGGGGATCTAACACTATTAAGCCAGCAGCTCTAGCCATATAGTTGTTTTCCCCCTTCTCTCTGTACAAATGAAGACATTGATTGACTAATTTAGTTTTATCAGCTGCTGCTGCTGCACAGCATATTAAATGGAAAGCCCACCCAAGAGACCCCTTATAATCAGTCTGATAAATCATTACCATCAGCCAATGTATGATTTTACATCTCATTTCTGGACCTCCATTATTTGATGAGATTTTTGCAATTTTCATATTTATGCAAACAGTGATTAAAAAAAAATCTGGCAATTTATCGAAAGCCTGTTAGTTGAACTTCATATGTCCATGCATGCAAAGTTTTAGGAAACTTCTTTTAAAAATGTGAATGAAACCTGATGAATTTCAATTTCTGTCTTCCGCTGCTTCATTGCCAGTATAAATTGCTCAGCAGCCCATCACACCCAAGACATTCATTTCACAATCCAGTTTCCCAAGAAGAACTCCATCAATAAAGGAGCGAGAAACTCCAAAATCATTAGACGGTTGCAATAAACATTGCCTTGGAGCTGGGAACCATTTCTTTTTTTAAAATCAGTTTGGACTGTCACTTGGTAACCATCTGATTTCTTTCTACCATGTAAACTAATTACTGGAAGGAAGCTAAGACAATGTACTTCATTATTCTGTGCTGCATCTCATTCTCTTGTAAAGACTGAATTAATCCAGTCATCAAAGGATGCCGGGTTTGTGTAGTGCCTCATCATGCTAATGCAGCCTTTCGTTTACAGAAGTCAATGCATTTGGATGAGGTTAATCATAGCAGCTCTATAGATGTCAATTATATTCGTCAGAAATTTGCTGAAGCTTGAGATGTGAACTGGAACCTCCAATTCCAGGGCTTGAAACAATCTCCTGTTATTTAGATTCCATCTGAGGTTGTGGGTAATACACTAAAAAGTGATGCATTGAAATTCATAGACTGGCTTAAAAAGAGTTCACCAGGATAACCACAAATGACTTTCTACGTATGAAATAACGAAAGCAGGTAAAGTCTAAATCCACAGTCTTCTGCTTTTTCTCCCTTTTGTCCCAATCCATACTGGCCTGCCATAGACTGTTGCTAAAGGGAAGCTCTCCTTGTCCCAGCATCTCATCTCATTCTTCCCATGTTGGAGGCTGGGCCTTGACAAATGAGTCCATACAAACACAATTGAATGTATTTGTAATGATTTCATGTTTAACTGTGTGTGTGTGTGTGTGTGTGTCTTTAAAAGTTTGGTTGCATATCTGTGTGGAAGTCTAGTGTGGTTGAAACAGGCAAGTGGTGTGATTGGTGAGTGACAGAGAGGGGGAGGGGTTTTGGAAGTGATGCTGTGTGGATGATTTGTATGTCTATCAAGAGTTACAGTTTAGACAGTTGAGGAGGACAGTTAAACAGGTTCAGTTAAGTTCTGTGTAGGAGAGAAGTTAGAAGCTGTGCTGTGTAAAAGCAGTTCGTTCTGAGGTCTGAAGGAGAGACCTTCTTGTGTGTGATAGAAGAGATTAAGTTCTGTGTATGAAGAAACGTTCATACGTTGAATGTATAAGGAAAGAAAAGTTAAAAGTTAAATGACAGTCTGAGTGACAGACTACAGTGAAACAAGAAACATTTATGACCCTGAGTTAATGAGTTACGATGTTACTTGAAAGATCCCTGTCAGAAAAGGGAGCAGATCTTATGTGAGAGACATCAAGCAATTGTTCAAATCATTCACATTATTGTTTACATTGTTCTACCCTCGTATTTATGCTTTATTTAAATAAATCCTATTTCATTCAAGTCTGCAAGTTCTGAAAGAAATAATCCCTCAGGAAACACATAGACCCTCATGAATGCCTTAAACCCTCGACTTACCTACCCAGTGATAGATATTATATTATAAAGGTTTGGAAAGCCTTAAATTTCCTGGTGGCAGCCGGAATACCCAGTAGAGAAAAATAAAAAGGAACACTTTTAAAGTAAAACCAGACCTCCCCAGACAAGGGGTCATCTCAGTATTAAACTTACAAATCTATTGAGAATTGTTAACAAAGATCTAAGCATCAGTATGGAGAGTGGAGTTCACTCTTCCTACCCAGTGAAAGGGAGGAGGGAAGAATCAGTTTAGAGGTCACACACATAGAGATGTATCTGCATTATACTGAATCAGACCCTTGGTCCATCAGGATTAGCAATATCTGACTGTGTAATAATAATAATAATAATAATAATAATAATAATAATAATGCATAAGTGATTACAAATAACTGTTCATGCTACCCCAAAAGTACTTCATCCTGAGTAAATGTTTGTTAGGTTAAATTCCTATAAAGTGGACAACCCCTCTTAAATACATGTAATGTGATGTAAATTGAGATAGCTCTGGCAGAAAGAACTGCTGCACCAATCTGCAGCAAAGTACCTCTCTGAATAATTTGCTTCCCACTGGCTGCCCCTTTCAGAATGGAGACAATCTATCAATACCATTGCTCTCTCTCCCCATTATCTTCTTCCCCCTCCTTCCTTTGCTTCTGTTTTCAGACTGAGAGGGTGGAACATTCATTAGAGATATGCAGAAAGGGTTCCAAATATGTCAGCAGCTGGTGGGCCATCTGCTAGAGAGATCAGCTGATTAACACTCCAGAGAAGTCTCAGTGTGTTGGCAATGGAGATGAGAGAAGTGAGAGGAAATTGCAGGCATGGCACATTGTATCAGTGTTTCAGCCCTTTATTGGAGGATGCACTTTGGCTTCAGACAAAAGTGAAGGCTGAACCCAGAAGCAGTTGGAATGCCCATCACATAGCTGAGTGAGACCCATATGGGTGTCCCAATTACAAGGATGGAAAGAGGGAAATGACTGAGAGGAGAAGATGAATAGGGATGGGCACAAACCAGATAACAAAGTAAAGTTCGTCACAAAGTTTGGCCATTCATGGTTCACAATGTGATGCTCGTAGAAGAGCACCCGGCACAAACATTTCATAAACGTTGATGCTGTTCATGGCAGTTTGTGAATGGTTACATTTCCAGACAGACTGTCTCTGCTCAATTAAACTGTTTACAAAACTCCAAGGCAAATGGGGGGTGGAATTCTCCAGCCTTGGAAACAACAATAGGAGCCCTCCAAAGCTTAACAGGCACTGCTGGCTGCCAATAACAGAGTTCCCATTCTAAGAACATAAGAGAAGCCATGTTGGATCAGGCCAATGGACCATCCAGTCCAACACTTTGTGTCACACGGTAGCCAAAAACCAGGTGCCATCAGGAGGTCCACCAGCAGGGCCAGAACTCCAGAAGCCCTCCCACTGTTGGCCCCCCCAAGTACCAAGAATACAGGGCAGCACTGTCCCAGACATAGTGTCCCATCTATATCTTGTGGTCCATCTATACCTCTGCTCCATATATTTGTCTAATCCCCCCTTGAAGCTGTCTATGCTTGTAGCCACCACCACTTCTTGTGGCAGTTAATTCCAGGTATTAATTATTCTTTGGGTGAAGAAGTACTAATTCCAGGTATTAATTACTCTTTGGGTGAAGAAGTACTTCCTTTTATCTGTTCTAAACCTACTGCTCATCAATTTCATTGAGTGCTCATGAGTTCTCATATTGTGAAAAAGGGAGAAAAGTAATTCTTTCTCTACCTGCTCTATCCCATGCATAATTTTGTAACCCTGTTATCATGTCACCCCTCAGCCGTCATTTCTCCAGGGTAAAGAGCCCTAAGATCTGTAACCTTTCTTCATTGGGAAAGTGTTTCATCCCCTTAATCATTTTAGTTGTCCTTTTCTGCACTTTTTCCAATGCTATAATATCTTTCTTGAGATGTGGTGAGCAGAACTGCACACAGTATTCTAAATGAGGCTGCACCATTGATTTATACAGGGGTGTTACGATACTGGCTGATTTGTTTTCAATTCTCTTCCTAATAACCCCCAGCATACCATTTGCCTTTTTAAATTGCCGTAGCACACTGAGTCGACATTTTCAGTCCAAGACTCCAAGATCTCTCTTCTGATCAGTCTCCACTAGTTCGGACCCCATCAGTGTGTATTTTTAGTTAGGATTTTTGGCTCCAGTGTGCATTACTTTGCGCTTGCCCATGTTGAACCTCCTTTGCCACACTGACACCCACTCGCCCAGCCTTGACAGATCTCTCTGGAGTGCCTCACAATCCTCCCTGGTTCTCACCACCCTGAACAACTTGGAGTCATCTACAGACTTAGTCACCTCACTGCTCTATGTGATCAGAATGCTATATATACACTCAGCTCAGCTCCGTAGCCTCTCTTCTCTCAGCTGTTCACAGTTACACAGAGAGGCAGGGAACTTGTTAAAAGCGGAGTAGCAGAGCACACTCCCTCGTGATTGGGAACTCCTCTCCCCTGCTGGGGTTTCAGTGTTAGGTGGACAGGGCTCTGAACCACCCTGTCTCTCTGCTCACTCAGAGCAGACGGGCTAAGCTAGTGGGTTCCTCAGCTGAGGACCCCCATTTTGATAGTGAACTGCACTCCCCTGCTGGGGTTTGGAGGTCTTAGGTGGAGTTAGGGATCTGAGTGCTCTTGAGCCACCCTGCCTCTCTGCTCACACTGAGCAGAGGGGCTGGGCTAGTGGGTTCCTCGCCTGAGGACCCACGTTTTAATTGTGATTCCTCCCCCCCTATTGGGGTTTGGGAGCCTTAGGTGGACTCAAGGCTCTTAGCCACCCATTTCTCTGCTCATACCAAGCAGGGGGTTTAGCTAGTGGGTGCCTTGGCTGAGGACTCACATTTTGGTTGATAACTCCTCTCCTCTGTTGGGGCTTGGGGGTGTTAGGTGGACTCAGGGCTCTGAGTCACCCTGTCTCTCTGCTTCCTCCAAGCAGAAGGACTTAGCTACTGGGTTCCTTGGCTGAGGACCCACATTTTATACCCTCCCACCCCTCCTGATTGCAAACCAACCCCATGAGGGTGAAAGTGGGTACAAAAGGTGCTTGTCATGGGGGAAAGATGTCCTCCACCCCCACATACCACAGGCCCCCATCCCCAGGCACCAAACCCATCCTGCCAGCCCACTGGAGTCTGCCCCTACACCAAGGCATCACCACAGGTCTTGGAGCCTCCTTCCCCTGATCTGTACCGAGTTCAGAGAGTTGTGAGCACTGCCCAAAGACCAGTGGTTGATAACACTTTAGCGAAGTCTCTTACAGTAGTGATTTGGGGGGGGGGGACATCCGTGGCTCCTCACAGTCCAGTGCCAGAAAGCAGCTGTCCCTCCCCCCACTTTCTCCAGTCCTGGGGTATTGTTTCCAGCCCACACTTTGGAAACATTTCTGCACCCTCTCCAGTGACCCTTGTGTGGCAGAGTGCCAGGTGTGCCCTGCCCAAATCTGGAGGGGTGCAAACCCCTAACACTTGTCCTCCTCCATCCTTTGCAGGAACCTGCAAAGGGTACACCCGAGTATGTTGCCACTGGGGGAAAGAGTGGCATCTAGTGAGAGGAAGAAAAGGCCCACTCCCTCTCATCAGGGAGAAGTGGAGGTGAAGCAGGAGTCCTCTCCAAGAAAGCTCCCTGCACTCAGGGTGCTGTGGGTGATGGGATATCAAGGCAGGCCACCCTCCAAGAGGTCATTCCCACGGGGACACCAACGGTGCCATCCAGAAAGGTTACCTGGAAGGTCCAGGAAGCAGTCACTCGCCTTGTTGGTGAGATGATTGCTGTGGATGGCCAAACTTCTCCCTCATGGAGGATGTAGCCTTTTGCCAGCTGCTGCAACACCTGGCTCCCTGGTACTCCATCCCCTTGCAGAGGACCATGAGCCCATGAGTCTTGCCTGCCATGCACCGCTCCGCAGTGGCAATTGTCAAGGGTGAGCTCTCCAGAGTGCAAGGCAAAACCATGCACTTCATGGCACATCTCTGGAATAGCCATTGGCATGGCTACCTCTCCCTCACTTCTCACTAGTGGCAACAAGAGAATGTCTCTGCTTGGACTGCGGGGGTACGGCCCAGGCCCCAGGAGGGGATAGTCCTGCCACTGGGCTACAAAGTGGTTCTGCTTCATGCTCAGGGGATGGATGCAGACCACACAATGCAAAACATTGCCACCATGATACCGAGTAGCCTGAGGGAGTGGGCGGGCGGTGGCAACATCATCCGTGGCTACATCAGTGAAATTGGCCAAAGCAAAAAGACACAAAATATATTAAAGCAGGTGAAGACTTCTCTTTTTCATCTGTTATTCCCTCCTTCCTGTATTAGTGGTTTAACTAGGGTTGCCAGACCCTCTGGATCATAGGGCTGTCAACCTCCAGGTGGGGCCTGGAGATCTCCAGGAATTATAACTGAACTCTAGATTGCAGAAATAAGTTCCGCTAGGAAAAAAATGGCTGCTTTGAAAGGTAGTGGGACTCTATGCATTATACCATGCCCCTTCAGAGTTTGTCTTTCCCCTATTTTATCCTTCAAATGACTGAATCAGCATCCTGAAAACTAGTGGATTGTAATTGTCTTTTCTGAATATGTTTAACTTGGCCAAATGAAAGCTTGGAGAACCTCAGCTCAGCCGTATGCAGACGATACCACTCTAATGGCAGAAAGTGAAGAGGACCTTAAGAGCCTCTTGTTCAGGGTAAAAGAGGAGAGCGCAAAAGTGGGCTTGAAGCTCAACATCAAAAAAACTAAGATCATGGCATCCGGCCCCATCCCTCCTTGGCAAATAGAAGGGGAAGTCATGGAAGTAGTGACAGACTTCACGTTCCTGGGATCCCAGATCACCGCAGACTGTGACAGCAGCCATGAAATTAAAAGACTCCTGCTCCTTGGGAGGAAAGCGATGGCGAACCTAAACAGCATGATAAAAAGTAGAGACATCACCCTGCCAACAAAAGTCCACATGGTCAAAGCAATAGTATTCCCAGTAGTCATGTATGGCTGCGAGAGTTGGACTATAAGGAAGGCCGAGCGCCAAAGAATAGATTCTTTTGAACTATGGTGCTGGAGAAGACTCTTGAGAGTCCCTTGGACTGCAAGAAGATCAAATCAGTCAATCCTAAAAGAAATCGACCCTGACTGTTCCCTGGAAGGCCAGATAATGAAACTGAAGCTCAAATACTTTGGCCACCAAATGAGAAGGGAGCACTCACTGGAGAAGACCCTGATGCTGGGAAAGATTGAAGGTCAAAGAAGAAGGGGATGGCAAAGGATGAGATAGTTAGTGTTATCTTTTTTTTTTTTAGTCCCCTGGAGGGGATTTTTTATTGCATTTTTAATAGACTACAAACTACAATGAAAAACATGCAAATAAATTGAGGATTAGAAAAGACAAAAAGGAATCCCTCACATGCCTCTTTGAGAATCTGACCATTATTTCCCCAGGCAGATTATTCTTCTTGATGTACACGGAATAGGACCTGTAGACCACATCTATTTTGTTTACAAGATATTCTGCTTTCAAATCTGTAACTGGGGCTCATGCTTCACTCAAGAGTTGCTTTAGATTCTCGCCTTTTAATTCTGGGACCCCTTGAAACTGGAGGACCAAATTTGCTTTCTCCATTTGCAGCTGTAAAAATTGTGATTCTTCCGAAGCTTGTTTCTTTTCCAGCTTTTGCACCTTTTTCTTAACTTTTTTAGTGTTGGCGTCCATTTTTATCACGTTCTCACCCATTTGCACTGTTATTTTTAAAGTCTCAGTCAGTTGGAGCTGCTGAGTTGCAAGGTTCTGATTTAGAGTTGTCAGCTGTTGTTTGATGTTAGTCATCTGGTCCAGCAGAGGGTGCAAGGAATCTGCCAACATTTTGGAGAAGTCAGTGACCTCTTCCGGTTGAGGGCTCATGTTCCCCGCTGCTTTCACTTTTGTTAGTTTGTCTTTCTCTGCCCTCTTCCCCGCCATCTTTATGGATTGTTTACTTTTATGAAAACTTGCGAAAGTCTCTGAAATTTGCCCTTACGCTTATCCGCGCTCTGGTAAGTCTCTCAAAACAGATTTCAACGCTTTTTCTTCCGCTCCCCCCTGGTTAGACAGTGTTATCGATGCAACAAACATGAAATTAAGCAAACTTCAGAGCACAATGGAAGATAGGGGAGCCTGGCATGATGTGGTCCATGGGGTCGGAAAGAGTCGGACTTGACTGTGTGACTGAACAACAACAAACAACAAAGAAGGTAGAGAAAAATAAGGTATAAAAAGGGAGCGGTGGCGCAGGCAGTAAATGCCTGTCGTAATAACAAAAAGAAAAGCTATGATGGCTGTTCAAGACCCACCGTGGCCGGAGTGAGCTCCCGGCCCTAGTCCCAGTTCCCGCCCACCCAGCAGTTCGAAAGCAAAATAACAGCAAGCGAGTAGATAAATGGGTACCTGCCCTAGGTGGCAGGGGGCACCCCCCTCCATTGTGAGGCTTGGTGGGGGCATCGGCGGCGGTGGGGCGACGGGCGACGGCGGCGAGGCAACGAGCGGCCGTGGCAATGAGTGAAGTGGCGAGCAGTGATGGCAAGGAGGCGCAACATCAGCGGTGGATCGGACGACGGAGGAGGCGGAGCCAGAAGGCGCAGGAACGTAGAAGCGCAGGCATGGTGGAGCCTAAAGGACATAACCGGAGCCGGGCTGATGCGAACCATGTGTCAGATGAGCCCGCCGGAAAAAACAGCCGACTCCGAAGGCCACTGGAAGAAGAAGAGCCGAGCCAAAGCCAAAGCCGAAGAACAGCGAGTCCCACCACTGGGTGCCGGTAGGGCAGTCCCAAAACCCTGATGATGTGGCCATAGATAGGGATAAATGAAATTGTGTAAGCTGCTCAGAGACCCCTCAGGGTTCGAGCGGGATACAAGTCAAAAGCATAAATAAATAAATAAATAAATAAACTCTTCTTCTTCTAAGGTTGTACTGATTTCCACCAATTACTCCCTCAGGAACTGGGAGAGCACTGAGAAAAGATGCTGGTACTCAGTACTGGTAAGTACCATCATAGGAAAAGCCCTGGATATAACAGCAGAGTTACTCTAATCTAAATCCGTTGATTAGGAGTAATTCTTCGTGGGATTGGTCTGTAAGGCCACCTCATAGTACAAGCTAGCGTCACACTAGGATCTGGGAGACCCAGGTTTAAATCTCTACTCTGCTGATGACTTCCGGTCTACGGCTCAGCGATGGCGGACGCTCTCCCCTGAAGCTGGGGAGGCAATCCGCGCTCCAGGGGTGTTGGAGGAGTGCCACCCCAAGTGGCATCCCCAGGTGAGCCTTAGCTAAAGGCTCCGAGCCGGGGGCGCTGGGGAGGCGACCTCTTCGATGGCTAAAAGCCGGAGAATTGAGGCGCTCCTTTTTGCCCCAATCGGTCCACCCCCTGCGAGGCTTGGTTTTTACCGAGCATAGCTGAGGCCAGCCAGGACAAGCAAGAAGGTCACCGAATGGGCGAGACTACGAGGAGTCTGTGAGCAGACCGTCAATGAAACGGAGAGAAAACTGAGCGAAAAAGTTTTAAAAGTGAGTTCCCCCCCCCCAGAAGAAGCGGCGTCAGGAAAGAGTCCCAGACGTAAACAAACTGAACTGAGATACAGAAAGAGAGGGGGGGAGGAGAGAAGCAAAGCGTAAAAGTGTGCCAAAGACTTAGCTGTTTTGCGGATAAATCTGCGTCTTTTGAAGAAGGGCGAAAGGGTGCTCTTTAGTATAAACAAAGCTGAAAATGGCCGGCACCCGAGGAAAAACAGCGAGACAAGTTGGGCGGGGTGGGCAAAGTCCGAGGATTGAAGAAGGAGGCGTTTTCTCCATGCTATCAGAGCTGCTCCGGCCCATAAACAAACGTCTCGATGGTATTAACCAACAGATGACTGCGTCCAACCAGAGTTTGGCAAAGCAACAACAACAAATTGCCGAGCTGGTTAAGAAGTCGATTCAAACAGACGAAAAACTTAAAGAGACAATGCATGATACCAAAAAGGTGAAGATCCTACTCTAAATACATTAAGCAAAACAACTTGCCGGATGAGATTGTTGTCAAGTTTCTCTGAAGGCAGATGAGCGATGACATTCTCAAAGTGACAGCAGCCAACCCTCTGCAGCTGGGAGCAACAACTATCAGGGTCCTAAAAGACACCCCATTTGAGATTCGACAGAAACGAAAAGCCTACAAAGACCTTGTCTCAACTCTCCAGATCAACCAGATTCCGTATTCCTGGATCTACCCGGAAGGTGTTGTGTTTAAATATAAAGATAAAAGGGAGAAAATTGACTCGGTTTTTAAAGCAGAAGAATGGTTGAAGCAGTTTCTTGGATCGAAGAAGGAAGAACAACCAGGCGGAGGGGGCCAAGCAGACACCCTGGAAGAGACGGATGGAGACCCAGGAGGAGCAGAAGGCGGCACGGCTAGAGATGCATACGACTTGCGGCTAAGAGGGCCTAAATAGCTCTTTGGAAGTCAAAGACCCGCAGCTGAAGGAGAAGATGAAAGAGACTTTGTGCACATTGAAGAAAGAAAATAGACAATTACTAAAACGGACTCACTAACTCTTGAACTCATTGACTTAAATGGAAAGTTATTATTTTTATGACTAATCGAATACTAACTGTTAACGACCTTCCTTTCTTGGGTTTTTAGTCATAGTGTGGGGTTTTTTACTTTCTGTCTTATTCCCTGGTTTTTTTTTTGTTTTTTTCCCCCTTTCCCTTTTCTATTTTCTGTAGTTTTGTAGGTGTAACAAAAGAAATAAAGCTACCCTGTCTTCAGGGGATTAAAAAAAAAAATCTCTACTCTGCCAATGCAGTTTAAGGGCCAGTCTCTCAGCTTAAGCTACCTCTCAGCTAGAGTTACCAGCCAAGTTCCAAGATGCGGTGGGAGGATTTAGGAGATGGAGGGCGTTTTCACATGCACAATTAGCCGCACCATAGGCGTGAATGCCGGGCAGATTTAAAGGGCACGATCAGACACAAACATCTGGGAAGCGCCCCACACCCATCGGCAACCTGTTTTGCTCTGCCACAGAAGTAGAGTAAAAAGACACCAGGGAAAGTCCGGTAGCAAATGGGTTGCTACGGGCCACAGATGGACTTTCCCCTGTCTGATTGCTCCAGCGCGCTCTCATGGTGTGTGACCGCCACCGGAGACTGGAAAATGGCATTGCTCAGCATTGCGATGTTGCTTCTGGAAGTGACATCACTGGGTCACATGATGCTCTGGGATGGTTAAAAGCTATAGAGATCAGGCAAATTGTGACTGTCATACGATGCAGCAATTGCAATTCCTGGTTCTAGCCAGAAATGACATTGTTGCATTGTTTGATGTCATTCCTCTCCCCCATTGAACACTGGCCAGATGACAGGGAGTGGCCACAAGGGTTTGCCTGCTATAAACAGGCAAATGGGAGCCCTTACTTACACTGTAATTGCTATGATATGGTGGAAGAGGGGAGAGCAGTGTTATAAACTGGATTGTGTCTCCATTTGGGGAGCAAAGAAGGGTATAAATAGAGAGATCTGCACCAAGACCTACACCATCCCCAAAGAATAGCAGTCATGGTGGTTGATTAGCTGAGAATATTACAAATGGAACCCATGCTTCCAAAGTCATGTGGATTGGCTCTGTGCCAGTCTCCTCTGGTGTGTTCATGCATCTGTTATTAAGAATCCAGAGCCAGACGTTTCCAAATGTTTATAAAAGAAGTATCCTTGGAAGTTACCTGAGATTTGTTGCTGGAAGCAGAAAAAACAAAAAAGTCCTATGTCCTTAAAATACCTTTCGGTTTAAAATCTGGGCCATGTCCATCAAAAAGCATTCCCTCAAACTGAACCAGACCAGCAAATATACAAATAAGCATCCTTTTATTTTTCAGCCTTTTCAACAGTAGGCAGCCGTGGCTTCTTTGAGAGACAGGCTTATTGTGGCATTGTGTTACCATCTGCTGGTAATTCTCCATGCAAGTTTTTGAAAGCAGATGCAAATAAATCTGAAAAATGTAGCCATCCAAAGTACTTTCCGAGGTTTCAACAGGAACGGGCTTGTTGGCATTCATTTCCAGCACTTTCATGGAACTCACATTTCCTACAAAAGGGCTAAAGAAAGAATCCCTTTTCCCAAGTAGGCTTTTATCGAATTTATGCAAACCCTATGGCATTCTCTCTCTCTCTCCTCCCCAATTTTCCTTTCTGTGTCTGCAAGAAAACCATCGGGGTGAGAAAAATGCTGGCATGGAGTAGTACCATTTCATTTGTCCAGCCCACATGGTCTCTCTCTACAGAAGATAGTGGTGCTGCATTTCAGTAGTAATGTATGAATTGGACCTTCTTGCCATTTGCAATGTTATTATTCTCGTAAGTGCTACAGCTAAACAAAAGAAGATAAGAGATGTCATGATTGTGCTTGATTTCCTCTGCATCTTCCTTAAGGCTATGAGGCTGTTATACATTCCCAGGGTGCACGTTATACCAGCCCTGTGGAATCCTGAAGGAAATGCTTTGCTCTGGCATTGGTTCTGGATGGGAGATGTTGGAGAATGTTTATGCTTCTCTTGTAGAAGATCTTGTAGTAGATGGGAGATGCCAGATGGCAACCCGTGTGAGAGGTTATAGCTAAATTATGGTGATAGTTATTTCCATAGATTATCTCTTTTAGGTGCAATTATAAAAATGTGTGTGTGGGGGGACCATGAGGATAAAAGGCCCAGGGATAAAATGATGATTGTATTAAGCTACTTGAAAGGGAATGGGAAAAAGAGTAGAGTCACAATGGTTTGGATCCCATGGTAAATCTCCATAGGGTTGCCACTAGCTCTGGGCTGAGAAATACTTGGATATTTCAGGGGTGAAGTCTGGGGAGGGGAGGGATCTTAGCAGGGTATAATACCATAGAGTCCACCCTCCAAACCAGCGATTTTCTCCAGGGGGACTGATCTTTGTCATCTGAAGGTCAATTGTAATAGCAGGAGATCTCCAGGTGCTACCTAGAGGTTGTCAGCCCTATATTTCCATCAGCAGCATGGGACTTCCTCACCAAATCCTTCTGGGCCCATAATGATCCCCCAAAATGCTGTACCTGGTTGAGACGAACAGCATGGGATGGGGAACTGGCCAAAATTGCTGTTCTATTAGTAAAAGTTTTCTAAGGGATCTACACCAACCTTTAATGTCAGCTGTGGTGAACTAATCACTGGTTATTGAAAGCATGGGACATACTGGCCCAAATCTACAGTAGAGTTAAACATATTTAGATCACTGATTTTACCGGCTTGTGGCACTGCAGTTTGATATTGGGCACTGGCCTTGTTAAAACTAGTTTGTCTGGCAGTGGAAAAGACATTTTCCTAGGCATTTTGATGGAAGAGCAATGGATGTTCAGAAGGCTTAATTATTTGTATAAATCACAGGTTTATATGTAATTGTCATGGGATGTGGTAAATCACAGTACTGGAAAAATACCGCTAAAACAGTATCGAGATTTTTAAAGTGAATAATAACAACCCCCTTAAAACTACATTGGAGCCAAACTGCAATGATGCACATTGGAGCCAAAAATCCTAAATATAAATACACGTTGATGGGGCCTGAACTGGCAGAGACTGATCAAGAGAGAGCTCTTGGAGTTGTAGTAGATAACTCACTGAAAATGTTGAGACAGTGTGTGACTACAATAAAGAAGGCCAATGCTATGCTGGGGATTATTAGGAAGGGTATTGAAAACAGATCAGCCAATATCATAATGCCCCTATATAAATCAATGGTGCGACCTCATTTGGAATACTGTGTGCAATTCTGGTCACCACACCTTAAAAAGGATATTATAGCTTTGGAAAAAGTGCAACTCGAATGATAAAAGGGTTGGAACACTTTCCCTATGAGGAAAGGTTAAGGCGCTTAGGGCTCTTTAGCTTGGAGAAACGACGACTGAGGGGTGACATGATTGAGGTTTATAAGATTATGCATGGGAAAGAGCAAGTAGAGAAAGAGGTACTTTTCTCCCTTTCTCACAATACAAGAACTCGTGGGCACCCCATGAAATTGCTGAGCGGTCGGGTTAGAACGGATAAAAGGAAGTACTTCTTCACCCAAAGAGTGATTAACACTTGGAATTCACTGCCCCAGGAAGTGGTGGGTGCTACAAGCATGGACGGCTTCAAAAGGGAATTAGATAAGCACATGGAGCAGAGGTCCATCAGTGGCTATTAGTCACAAGGTATAGATAGGGACTTTGGGGCAAGTGATGCTCTGTCATCTTGGTGCTTGGGGGGGGGTCAACAGTGGGAGGGCCTCTAATGTCCTGGCCCCACTGGTGTACCTCCTGATGGCACTGGTATTTCTGGCCACTGTGTGATACAGAGTGTTGGACTGGGTGGGCCTTTGGCCTGATCCAACATTGGCATCTCTTATGTTCTTATGTTCTTACATTCTTCATAAGATTTTCATGGGTTGTGAATACGAGTCTGTTGAACATTGTTTATTTCCCATAAAGTCCTGCCAAAGGTAGAGATCCACTGCAGGATCTAACATCTGGTGCTTTTCTCTTCAGTTCCTCTAGAGGGAGTTGCATGCCTTTTCCTAGATGTGAACAGTATCTTTTTTTTTTTGCTGTCAAGTCACAGCTGATTTATTGCAACCCCATGGGGTTGCCAAGGCAAGAGACAGTCAAAGGTGGTTTTCCATTGCCTGCCTCTGTGTCAAGACCCTGGATTTCTTCAGTGGTCTCTCATTCAAGTACTACCCAGGGCCGACCTTGCTTAACTTCAGAGATCTGACAAGATCGGGCTATCCTGGGCTATCCAGGTATCTTGGCAACTTCCCAACAACTTAAATGACTGGTAGGGTCCAAACTAATGGGCAATAATTGGTGATTGGACTTCCTTTGCTAAAATGCAATTTTAGGGGGCACCAGCAGAAGGTTTCAGTGTCATTAATTTTATGTGAAAACATCCCTGTGGTTTTCCTGATATCAATCACTCCCCAGCCTCACCTGTAGAGAAAGAAGACTGGCTATCTCCGACTCATGTACAAAGAATGTAGCAGAGAGAACCTGTTTTTAAAACAAAACTAGGACATGCGTAGGGCTGCCAGCCTCCAGTTAATGGCTGGAGTTTTTCCGCTATAACGATTAATCTCCAGTCAAATAGATATCAGTTCACCTGGAGAAAATGGCCACTTTGGAGGGTGAACTCCATGGTATTATATCCCATTCCATCCAGCCCTCCTCAGCCTCCACCAATGCTCCCTCTAAGCTGTGGAGTCTTATGAGCATAAATTCTACTTTGTGAGCCACTGGCACCAAAAATTGTGAGCAAGCAATTTGGCTGCTGCATAAATAAGTTTGCTCTGGAGACATCTTTCCTGAGCTAAGACAAAAATGTGTGAGCTGGAGGCCAAAAAAAAATTGAGCTAGCTCACACTAACCCAGCTTAGAGGGAACATTGGCCTCCACCCCCAAAATCTCCAGGTATTTCTCAACCCAGAGGTGGCAGCCCTAAGCATGTGGCCAAGGGACCCAAGCATTACCTTTTCCCATGCTTTACTCCAATGCTTGAAATGTTCTTAGAGCCCAGCTCCAATGGCCTGTCAGGCTGGAATAAAAATACTGAAATCAGTCAAATGCAGTGGGGTGAGCAGATTTTGGCTTAAAAATCTCCGCCCTGACTCTTTGAGGACCCCAGGAAGGGAATTCATTTCTTTGTGACAATTGTCATGTTTACATGTGGCTGCTCTGCTGATGAGAATTTCAGCTGAGTTTAAAAAAGGGGTGCTTTCTTGTACCTTTCTGAGTGTGAGGCTTTACTGTTCTGGCTCACCCTCTGTTAGATCTCTGCTAACAAAGACTCGAGAATGATTTCAGCAAAGTGATTCAGCTTTAATGAAGTAACGAACAAGCACTCAAACACATTCATAACCAGAACAGTTTAACATTGGGAGCTAGGCTCCTTTTAAACATTCCCGGGCTAACATAGCCACACCTATTTACAGATAACAACCAATAAGATTGTGTAGTTAAAAACCAATGAGAGTCTTTCCCTCTCTGTAGTCTGTACAGTTTCTGATTGGTCGCTGTTAGAGGGCAACCAATGGCAATGCAGTTCAGTGGAGCCTTCATCCGGCTCAAGCTTTGCATGGGGAGTGAATGAGGCGATTCATATAAGCGATTTCCAATACATTACACCCTCCCTCTGCAATCCTGGATGGGTTTGAGCCAGCCTCCCTGCCTGCCTAAGAATGGGAAGGAAAGGGGGTTCAGGCATCCGGGTCCTCCCTCCCACAAATGAGCTCACGCTTTGGCCCCTTTCACATTACTATTCTAAACCAGATGTTATTTGTTGTTGGCCTGATTATGAGTAAAGCAACAGGAGTTTCATACAGCGAATTTCCTTCTGTTAATGAGTCATCTCTGAAGTGCTATGGTCATTTCAAATAGTGCCACTTTCCCCCCACCCTTTTTTACGGCACGATCTTCCTTGCAATTTTTTACCTTCTAAGTTGAGTGCTATAGAGCCAAACCAATATAGCACTTCAGTGCTACAGCACCACCATTGAGATGACTCCATTGACTACAGCTGCAATCTCACTGTATCGCAATAGAATCAAGGCATCTCAATGGTGCCACTGTAGCTCTGAAGCGCTGTATTGGTTTAGCACTATAGCGCTCAACATAGAACATTAAAACAGCACACCACAGCAATTCAGAAGCGCAATGAAGAGGTGAAAATGGGAAGAAAGCAGTTTACCTCAAAAATGGCTCAGCCATACTTCACTAACCCAATGCTTTGTATGAACAGGCAAATAAATTCTATTAGCAGCCAGTTAGTAAAATGGGTCTGTCTGAAAGGACAGAAAAAAATCCAACAGAATACAAAGGTCACTCTCTGGACCTGTGTGCTCCACCGAGAGCTGACTTGGAAGCCTCCCTTATATTACCACCCTTGGACCCATTCCCTGAACCTTGGCTTCAATGAAGGTTCAGCCCTGCCTCTCCTCCTCCTCCATTCCTGGAAATGACCAAAGGAGGATGGATTGGATACCCACCCTCAGGGATGCCTGTCCTTTGCTCTTCCTCCTGGGCTTTAAAGGTATCAGGCCCAGCCTCCCTCCTCCACCTTCTTCTTATCATGGCCCTTCCTGGCTTTCCAGCTTTCACCCTTATAGGCTGCTGCTGGGCTGTCCAGATACCCAGCTTCCTCTCCAGCAGCGGTGGGAGCCACTACCTGGTTGGGGCCTGTCAGTGCCTGCCCCATCAGGCTAGACATGGCTCCTGGGTTCCCTGCTGCCCCCCTCTCTGTGTAAGGGCCCTCAGGGCACTGGGTTGTTTGTGGCTTGCCTGGTGGAGGGGAGGGGGTAAGTCAGGGACAAGAACCAGGCCCATACTCTGCAGTACGGCGGGGACAATCCCCACAATTTCACTCCAGTTAGTTGGGAGGGAAAAGGTTATAGAAATATATTTCCTGTTGAAGCAAAAGATATAACTAAGAATCTGAATGAATTTAAAATGTATACAAACAAAAAAAATTATCTGTGTATATTTCTAGAAAAGAGTGTTTGTTTTTGCTGGATGTGACTAGTTCTCGAGAATAATTTAGATGATCAAGAATGAGTGTGTTTCTAGTCTAATCTCTGTTGCCTTTCTTTGAAAGTGTTTATTGAGAAGAACCTGACCATCAAAGTACAGGCAATCATGCAGCTTGTATTATAGGCTGTGAAAGTCCATTCACTTGGGATTCTCTTCTGGTATCCAGATTTATTTTGTGAGAATAGGATTGAAGTGTGGAGCTGTCAACAATAGGGAGAAAACATAGCCTATTTGCATTCTGGAAAAAATGACTATATTGAAATGCAAAAAAAATTAAAGGAAAGAAAAGAAAATGCTGTGGCCTACAAAGTTCTACAGGGACTAGCATTACTTCATTCTCTGGTGAATGTCTTCAGCACAGTGGGATTGTGTTCCAAACATACAGGCATCTCTATCTGTGTATACAACATTTTTAATCCATTCTGTGTTTATTGGATTTGAAATGATGAAGCAAATCAGCTTCTTTGTGGACAAAATGAATTAGAAAGATAGCTGAAGGTCTGTAAGCTTCCATTTTATTGGAGATCTTGCCAAAGATGTGGGAATACGCACAGTTGTGGAAAGAGAGAAATAGTATCTATCTTTAGTGCTCAATATATCATTTTTGCAAAACAACAAGCACCAACATTCCATGTTGCATTACAACTGGCTAGGGCTGTTGGTGCAGCAAGCAATAGCACAATATTACATAAATAATTTGGAAAAATACATTTTAAGTATTTTCCTCAAGTCTGTACATTTAATATATTGTGAGCTACTTTGAAGAAAGGCATTTTAGGGTTGGATCCAACTAGTGTTCCCACTGGTGAAGAAGAGAACGTGGGGTCCCCTTTGACCACCAAAATGGCTATACTGGCAAGTTGTCAGGTCCCCCCAGCAACAACGAAGTACACGCTTGTAGAAAGGTTTTACTTTTATTGAAGCTAAAGGTGCATTGACATACATACATACATACATACATATTTGATTTCTATACCGCCCATGACCCCCAATGGGTCTCAGAGCGGTTTACACTGAACTACTTCTGTAGTTTGTTACCTGACTAGGGCCACAATTTTTCCGGGGAGGGGGTTACCTAAGAGCACCCATGCGGCATATTTCCTCCTCATCCGGCGGCTTCAGGCGTAGTTCCTGGCGTCCCAGGCGTCCCAGGAACACTGTTAGGAATAACTTGGAACCAAAGAACATGTCAGGATATAGTACATTCAAATCAGCAGGACCCAATTGCGGGAGTTCCCGCGTGCGGCAATAGGCCTGGGAGCTAACGGTACAAATAAGCATAACAGGTAAAATTTCCCACGACTCATCCAAGGGATAACCCAAGCAACCTCTATAGCAGCTCTCCTCCTGCGGCCTTGAAAGATACGTGTTGCTGCAGCAAGCAATTAAGCGCAAGGAAAGGAATGCGCATGAAAGTGAAAGTAGGAAAAAAACATTTGGCAGCAGCTTGCTGACACAAGTATGAGACATGTGTGGACAAAAGTAATATGGAATGAGGACTGCAATAGTGACAGGAATTGGGTGAGATTAAGCAAAAGAGATCTCGTTGAATCTAATGCTTAGTCTGTACTTGGACCAATAGCAATATAAACAAACTATTGTAAATAGACTACCAGAGCCCTCTGCTGACATCTCTTCAGATAGTCAGCTTTGACCATCTGCTCAGGACGTCTCGCAGGCATTGAATCCACTGAATCTGGAGTGGAACTCCCCAAAGGCTACCAAAAAAACAAATTGAGTTACTGGGATCCAAACTTGGGAGAGGCCACTTAAACCACCCATCATCACACAGTGTGGTTTGTTCTCCCTTTGGAGGGTACTGTTTCAATCTATTCAAAAGCATCAAGTACACGTCTTCGAGCCAGAGCCCCTCCCATTTAAATTCTCTGGGACCTTGCTTAAAGGATGCTTTAACCTTGCTTAAAGCCTTCATCAAACTGTAATGTTTTTCAAGCCCTATGCCAGAAAGTCCTCTGGTTCCTTAGAAACTCAACAGGGATTCCTCAGCAAGCAAGTCAATAACAGCAGTTAAGCTTCCCTTGAACTCAGCTTCCCACCACCATTTATCTTCCCCTGCACTGTGCAGCTGTGGCATGGATGTACCAAGCATGTTGGGTGCATTTTTGTCTCACACAGGGTAACTGTGAGACCCAGCAGGTCTGACTAGTGTTCCATGTGAAGTGACTGTGAGCCTAACAATATGCCTCAGAATCATCTTTAACCTCAGTAGACAAGTCCAAATGGAACAAGTTCCTTAAGGTAGAAAGTATGAAAACCACTGCTTTAAAGGACAGGGAAGCTGTAGCTAGTTTAGGTAATCACATATGTAGCAAGTACCATGCCACTTTGGGGTCAGAAAGGAATTTTCCTCCAGGCCAGATGGGCCCAGGGATCCTGGAAGTTTTTTTGTCTTCCTCTGGGCATAGAGCAGGGATCACTAGACGAAGCGGCAGGGGACTAGCTATGAATTTCCTGCATTGTTCAGGGGATTGACTAAATGACCCTCAGTGTACCATCCAGCTCTGTGGCTTCTATGTTGTCTATGTTTCTGTGGGAGGTTCATATATGTAGCATGTGGATTAGGGTTGCCATTTCCACCTGGAGATTTTGGGGGTGGAGCCTGAGGAGTACAGTGTTTGAGGAGGGGAGAGACTTTAATGGGGTATAATGCCATTTTCTCCAGGTGAACTGATCTCTGCCTCCTGGAGATTAGTTGTAATCCCATCTCCAGCAACCACCTGGAGGTTGGCAACCCTACCTTGGATCCTGTGCTGTCTGTCTGTCTCACCCCCCCCAAAAAAAAACTGTGGTTATACAAAGACATGGCCATAAAAACATTCTGTAAAGTCAGGGACCTGCACCTTTTGGAACCAGACACATTTTATCTGTTTACACCGTAGGATATTAAAAAGAAAGTTCTTGTCTGTGAATTGTTGTGTTTCCATGTATCATAAGGCTATATTATATTGCTCTTCAGATAAGCGGAGTGGACCAGTAAAAAACGGAAATAAATCCAGTAGCCTTCCAAGATGCCATTAAATAATGCAGAGCGTTTAGGGAAGGCTTCAATTAAACCTCCAAGTAAGAAACTGTTAACCTACTCCTGCCAAATCTCCCAGTTTCTCATCCTCTTTGGCTCTCCTCTGTTGTTTAACAAAGGTGCACATACACACACACTATATATATATGCTTGCAAATGCACACATGCATGGGTACACTAATGGGGTGGCCTGTTAGCAGTCCCATCTTCCTTTTTCTTCATTAGCTGGGCACCCATGACTCAATCCCGATTAAAAAGCAACAGCAGGGCACTTCATTACCTTTGTTAACAAGTTTAAATGACTCAATAACCTTAAGATTCACCGTCTGTTTTCTCTTCCTCAAAGCAATATACACACGGAACATCTTGTGCTACAGGGATTTTTTTTTTTTTTTTTTTAAGGGAAGGAAAACTCAGTAACACATTTTGCCCAGAAGTGCTCCCTACATCATCTGGGTATATTCCAGCAGTATCAGGGAGCCATTCTTATATTATGAGCCCATTTTGTTCTTGAAAACTTGGCATCTGTGGAGCCATTTTGTTTGCCATCCACTTTTATAATAACTCTCTTCTGCTTATAATTGGAGAAGGCTTTCCTGAAAATACCCATTGGAAGTAGTTAGAAAGATATCACACAAACTTTGTCTGATTAAAATATTGATCAAATAAAGTTGTCTAAAGGTATTTTGGCTTGCCAGAGATCACAGGATTGTCTAGACAATGATGCACTAGTGCAATAATGGGTCAGATTATGTCAGAATTTTTGACTGTGTGGCTACTGGGGGGCTGGGGGGGGGGGGGGACAAACTAGGGCCAGAGGCCAAGATCTTCCCCTGATGTTGCTTCCCAGCACTGGTATTCAGAGATTGACTGTCTCTGAATGTGGAAGTTCCTTTTAGTAATCATGGCTGTAGATCTTGCACAAGTGGAAATGCAAGTGGGAGTACAACAGGGTTCATAGACTGCACCAGAAAAAGCTGGGAGATTTTTGGAGCAGTGCCTCAGGAGGGTGGAATTTCAAAGGAAGTGACATCACATCCTCTATGATACTAGTCTGTCTCGACAGTAAAATGCATAGAGACTGGGAAAACCCCTAGAGCAACATGAAAGATGTGACATCACTTCCAGATGGAGGTTCACAAAATGTGACATCACTTCCTGGTGGTGCTCTAGAAAGCCCTACAAGCTCTATGGATTTTACTATAGAAATCAGGGAAATTCCTACAGCTTCAGCATCAACACCATCCCCCCATTTTTTCTTCTGCTCTTCAAATAATTGGGGGCAGAAGGCAGGGGTTTGCCCACCACAGGTGGGCAAATAACAACCCTAGGATACAATGAGTTTGATTTCATGCAAGTAGCTATTATTTTGTGTGTGTGTGTATATGTCCGCTTGTGCAAGTGAAAATTTCATGCTGGGTCTAGCATGAATAGCAAGTAGCTATTATTTTGTGTGTGTGTGTATATGTCCGCTTGTGCAAGTGAAAATTTCATGCTGATAGTGCAGTCCAAAGGCTAGTCTGTAAACTGTTTAAGGAAAGCACCCAAGCTCCACATTTTACCAGTGTAGGAACCAGAGGAGGGAGGAACAGGTCTCAGATGGCATCCTAATCCCCCTCAGCCCATGCCTCCTTCCCAGCCTTGGCAATGTTAAGCTAGCAAAAACCCTCACATAGCTCAAAATCCTTCCCTTCAACAAAATGGGAGTGAAAAACCGGCTGCTTCCCCACTAGCTTCCACCACCCCATAAAATGAACAAAATAGTTTAGGTCAACTGTGGCCATTTCTACATGCAGGGCCAGTGCTACCATTAGGCCAACCTAGGTGACTGCCTAGAGTGCAGACATTAGAGGTGTGCAGAACTGATGGTAGGTGTGGGGGTGGAGCTACCTGGCGAGGCCGGTGCGTGTCTGTGATGCAGGAGGCAAGGGCACTTCTCCTTCCTCACTGGTGGGGACAGGAGAACAGCTCTGGGATGGGGTGCCAGCTCCTGTGAGCCCACAGGTCCTGCTCTCCCCCAAGCACCCTAGAAGAAGATCTCCCCTCCCCTCACGTTAATCCTCTGTCTTCCAGTCAAGCTGGTCCAGGAACCCTACCTACTGCTTCTTCTGCAGCCAGCCCTTCAAGTCCATTCCCTTGCCCCTCCTGTGCCTGCGATGGGCCAATTGACTGTCCCTGGGGGGAGGGCAAAGGACCATGGAGGTGAGCTGGGACCCAGGGCTGGGGCAAAAGCCAAGTTGTAGACAGGGAGGGAGAACAGCTACAGAGGATGAGGGCCACGGTGAATGCCCTCCCGAGTGAGTGTGTACACGTGCGGAAGCCGGGGTGGGGTGGGAAGGCCATGCACGCCCTCCTTCCCCCTCGGCAATGTGGCCCAGCAGCCCTCATGGGTCTGCCATGGCCAGCGCCATCGAGAGAGGAAGGAGGGTGTGTGTGTGCATGCGTGCGAGATGGGGTGGGGTGGGGTGGGAAGGATGTGGGCACCCTCCTTCTCCCTGTATCTCTCTCTCTCTCCCCCCATCTCTCTCTCTCCCCATCTCTCTCTCTCGCTGTCTTGCTCTCTCTTTCCCCGTCTCTCGCTCTCACTGTCTCACTCTCTCTTCCCCCCCTCTGTCTCTCTCTCTCACTGTCTTTCTCTCTCTTCCCCCCTCTGTCTGTCTGTCTGTCTGTCTGTCTGTCTGTCTGTCTGTCTGTCTGTCTGTCTGTCTGTCTGTCTGTCTGTCTGTCTGTCTGTCTGTCTGTCTGTCTGTCTGTCTGTCTGTCTGTCTGTCTGTCTGTCTGTCTCTCTTTCTTCCCCCCTCTCTGTCCCTGTCCCCCTGGTCTCTCTCTCTTCCCCCTCTCTATCCCTGTCCCCCCTCTGTCTCTCTCTCTCTTCCCGTCTCTCTCTCTCTGTCTTTCTCCATCCCTCTTTTAACTATCAAAAGAAGATGGGAAAGACCTCTGCCTGAGATCTGCTGCCAGTCTGAATGAAAAATAGTTTGATAGACCAATTGCCTGATTCAGTAGAAGGCAGCTTCATGTATTCAAGGGCAGCATGCCTAGGAAAGTGCATGCAAAATGAGATTCTGATGTGCCTGAAATGGAAACATTCAAGAGACTTACATTTCAACATCACAATTAACAGGATTTTTCAAAATGCTTTGTGTTTTGTGTTTTTCTGTTTGAGAGAGAAAATCAGAGATTGTAGTACTTGTTCTCACAATTAAAAAAAAAAGAAATTAGCAATTTCAAATGTTGTGTTTTTCATTCTTCCTAAAATGCATTTATGTTTGAAAATTGGTGGGCGCACGGGGGCGGGGGGGCGGGGGGGGCGCCAGAAGGTAGCCTCGCCTAGTGTGCAAAAAAAACCCTGGCACCGGCCCTGTCTACATGGCAACAGAGCTCTCATTACAACTACAAATGCAGAGGGATTCACAGCAACAATGGAATTTCCACACAACAGGTTTCCCCACGCTTTTTCTGCCCCAGTCATCTGCGGCTGCCATTTTGCGGCTGCCATTTGCCCTTATCCCACCCCTGTGTTTTTGTTTTCTTTCTCAGTTGGTAATTAACAAGTTTTTATAGCTTAGTGATATACACTCAGGGAGATAAGTAGATGTCAGTGTGCATTGGTTGGCTGCTTATGCTTTATGACCTAGGACCCACATAACTGTAGGGCTACCTCACCCATTACTTTTTGCTCTAAGGACCAAGATTTACTAGACGTTGTATCTTATATACTGGTGAGAACAGTGTCTGCTTGTTCTGGGAGCTCAGGAATGGGCTGTACCTGGGGGAATGGCTTTCCTGAGGATGTCAGGATGGTTCTACACTACTGGTTTTGCAAAGGCTATGCAATGCCAGATTATTCAGAGGGGCATTTCTTTGATATTTGGTCTGGTTTTGAGATTAGTGCAAGAGAATTAAATATAGTTCAGTGGTTTTTTAAAATCTCTGGTTTATTATAGTTTTAAATAACATTGTAAGCTTCTTAGAAAAAAAGATAGATTAAAATGTCATAATAAATAAAATATTTGGATCGTGTGTGTGTGTGTGTGTGGGCAGTCATCAGCATGGTCCTACATGATTAATGGGTGTGTAGATGGTGTCTTAGGTTTCACAGCCTCCAGGCTGGGCATGGAGTTGACCCAGAATAACAACTGGTTTCCACACTGCAGAGATCAGTTCCCTTGGAGGACGTGGCAGCTTCAGAGGGTGGACTGTGGCATCACATCCCTGGCTGAGCCCTTCTCCTCTAAAAACACAGTTCCCCCCAGACACCATGCCCAACTCTCCAGGAATTTCCCAAGCTGAAGCTGGTAACCTCTAGTTGTTACTCTCTCGCTGCCCTGCAAATTCTTTTGTCTGGGAAGGAGCATAGCATGTTTACTAGCTAGATAAATGATGAGCCAGCTTCTAGGACTTCTGGATGAGTTGTTAAATCCCAACAAGGCAAAGAAGAATTGCACAGGAAGCCAGGCCAATTTTCATTCCCACGTCTCAGTCAGAACAGAATGAGCTTCTTTTTGAGTAACTATAGAGTAAGTGTTAAGTTGGTAATAATTGTACTTATATTTGTCATTGAGAAAATTGGAAGCTGCTTCTTTATATTTCCTCACACTTTCCCTATCCTTTCTTCTTTTTATCTTTCTTTTTTCCTTCCCCTGTTCAATTTTGTATTTTTAGTTTCTTTTTAAATATCTGTTGTTAGTTTTTATCTTTCAGTTTAAAAATTCTTAATAAAAATTATTTTAAAAGGTTAGATTTGTAACAGGAGTCTCAAAAAAACGCTTAAGAGTATTTTCTGATTAGTTTCCTATACTTGCCTCTTTCAAATTGTCTACTTTGTCATTCTTATTGTCACAATTTTAGTGTCCTGAAAACATTTGTGACAAATGCAGGAGTCAGCAGAGATGTATTTAGCAATAAATTAGGCATTTGACTATGGGTAAAGGCAATTAAAATTCCAAATAAACTATTGAAAGTATACTGGGAAAACAGCAGAGCCATCAAGTTAAACAGAAAGTGCACCAAACCAACTGGCAGGTAAAAAGATAATGACATTTAGCATTAAGGCACTTCTGTAACATTTGTCAGGGTACAAAATATCTTCTCATCCTTATTTCCTGGATCTCTGTGATAGCACAGCTGAGGTTGAGGTGGGAAAAGAGAGGCTGTTGCAGAAGACCATGGAGTTAGCTTTGAGTAGGGATGGGCCCAGTTTGTGGTTTGTGAACCTGGGTTTATGCCATCCTGCCCTCATGTGAACCTCACAGGTGGGTTTGTGTGGTTTGTGTTGGCAGATGCGGTGGTCGCAGGGCTTGGAGAGACTGTGGATCCCTTTAAATGGTTTTTGCAAGCCATGCTGCCACCACCACCATGACAGCATGACTCACAAGTGAACTGAGAAGGCATTTAAATGCCTTCTCAGTTGACTCGCTGATTCATGCTGCCATTGTGCAACTCAGCAAATGAACTGGAAAGGCATTTAAATGTCTTCTCAGTTCATGTCAGTGATGCTGCCACCATGTCATGACTCAGCAAGTCAACTTAAAAGGCATTTAAATGCCTTCCCAGCTTTGAAGTGGGGAGGAGCAAAAGTGATCACTGAAATGGCTTGCAAAGGAAATGTTCCCTTTAAATGGCTTTTGCAAGATCTCTCCCCCCCCCTCCATTCTGCTCGTCTCAGGGAGCTGCTGCCAGCAGTAAGGAATGAGAGAAGATCCACGGACCTCATGAAACCAGTTCATGAAGAAGGGGAATTTTGTCCTGGTTCATGGTTCATGGGACCTCATGAACCATGAACCAGGATGAACCTCCATTTTCCCGGTTTGTGCCCATCCCCCTAGCTTTGAGTCTGTGTGCAGGATTCAGCCTGTGTCTCTTGGGTCTGGTTCAGACATGCAAGGGCAAGAGGTGCTACAATGGATTGTAGGTAGGGTTGCCAGCTCCATGTGGGGAAATGCCTGGTGATTTGAGGGGTGGAGCCTGAGGAGGGCAGTGTTTGGGGAGGGGAGGGACTTCAGTGGAGTACAATGCCATCAAGTCTACCTTTCAAAGCAGCCATTTTCTCCAGGTGAACTGATCTCTGTTGCCTGGAGATCTGTTAGAATAGCAGGGAATCTCCAGTCACAACCTGGAGTTTGGCAACCCTAGATGTAGGTGCTGGATTCCAGCTAGGGTTGCCAGATCCGGTTTTCGAAATATCTGGAGGTTTGAGGGTAGAACTTGGGGGGGGGGGCTTTAAGGAAGGGAGGGGCCTTGGTAGTGTAAAATGCCATACAGTTCACCTTCTAAAGTAGCCATTTTCTCCAGGAGAAGTGGAATAAATGTTTTAAATAAATAAAATATAAATAATTGATCTATGTAGTCTGGAGATCAGCTCTGATTCCAGTTTTGAATGTTCCTTTGCAATAAAAAAATCCCAGTGAATAGGGAAAACATAGCATAGGAGGGATCAGCTACCCTAAATTAATTCACAAAGTGTCTCAACAGCTGCAAGGCTGAGATTTGGCAAACTTCACTGGAGAGATGGAGCCCCCACGTATTTGGGTTCTGTGAAAATAATTGTATCTTAAGCTGGCCAGAGGCAGAAAAGACAAAGGTAAAGTTGTTAACAAGTTCTGTTGAAAATAGATACTGGAGCAAAATTTAGTATTATGCTGTTTCAGGATCGCCTCCAAAATGGACAGAGGATTCAGTGAAACTCCCTTTAAGAGTTTTCATACAGGCATCACTCTAGTTTTTATGCATTTAAAATCACAAAAGTCATGATGAATTGTGACTTCTGAGAATAATATTTGTGCCTGAAGACTGCTGTTTATGTAGTTTTAAGACTACAAAACACACAGTTAAAGAAATAAAATGGTCTAAAGATGCCATCCTGCAAATGGGTAAGATCAGCAATGGCCCATATGAGGTGGTTTCCACCTCAAGGAAGCGCATGCCCAAAGAGGTCAGGAAGGCCCCCACATTTCTATCATTTTGCAGAATGGGCAAAACAGAAATGTTCAGGAGAGCAGTCTTATAAAGGGATTAGAGCTGTAGTAGAATGGAACAGCCCTGACTTGGAAAACCCAGGCTAGCCTGATCACATCGGATCTTGAAAGCTAAGCAAGGTTAGCCCTGCTTAGTATTTGGATAGGAGACCTCCGAGAAATACCAGGGTCATGACACAGAGGCAGACAATGGCAAACCACCTCTGAACATCTCTTTTCTTAAATCAGCTGTGACTTGACTGCATTTTCAACCACCACCACCACAAACACAAATGGGAGAATTTAAGATATCCTTTTTATAAGGGAATTGGTTTGTAGTTTATCACAATATTTATTGTATGTATCACCTTCCTTTTATTGCACTGTCTTTTACCTTTGTAATCCACTTTCTGCATTATTGCATGCCTCTTAGACAGTTTTTTGTTTGCCTTGTGTTCGAACTCTGTAATTCTATTACTATTCCATTGTTTATTGGATGTTTTATGCTGTCTGATTGAATTGCATTCCGTATTTTGTAACCTGCCTTGAGTATTAGTGAGAAAAGTAAATAAATAAATTACGCAAATGGAGAAGTAAATACAAAATAAATACAAACATAAATAAAAATCATGCACTGATCAATGATATCTCTACATGTATTACATGTTCATCTCTTTTCTAGGCTATCTAAAAGGAGAGCCAGTCCTAGGGAGAGATGCATGACTTTCCCCTCCAGGTACGATACCAGAAATATGAGAAATGCACATTCACAATGCCTGCCTTCTCCACTTTAGCATATCTGTTTGCTTGTAAGACAAGCCAGAAAAAGAGCAGTTTTATTAATGAATATTTATTACTTTTTTTAAAAAAAAACCCAATGCCCTCTGGATAAATTTTTCATTATCTGTGGAGGTTTACATGATTAGATTTTGCTGGCAGGAGTGTTTGTAGGAAATTAGGTTCTAATTCTGTAAATTTGGGTAATTGCAACAACAAATTCTAAATAAGCCAAAAATGTGATTTTAGCAAAATGTGCAGAGAGAAAGTGTGTGAGAGAATATACTATATAGTTTATTGAGCAAACTAGAAGGTAATGGAGCCACATAAAATATTTTTGATGACACAAGCAAAGCTTTTAAATCCAGGTGATGGCTGGAGAGCTCCCGCTATTATAACTGATCTTCAGGCGACAGAGATGAGTTCAGAAAACAGCCACTTCGGAAGGTGAACTCTATGGTATCATACAACAATGAAGTCCCTCCCCTCCCCAAAACCCCGCCCTCATCAGGCTCCACCCCAAAATCAAATGAAGAAAAAGGCAAAAGAAACTCAACCCAAAATATAATGGTGATGATGCAAATATACCAATGATGCACCCCAAAATGTCCAGATAGTTCCCACTCCGGAGCTGGCAACCTAGTATGGGATCACATGCTCTTGGTAGCTGGCCCTGACCAGCAGTCTGGCTGCAGCGTTCTGCACTAGCCGTGGCTTCTGAACACTTGTCAGACTCCCCCCAGGGGCTGATCAGAGTCCAGGGCTACAGCACTCTTCAGTGTGCCCTTTTATAGGTCTTGCCCTGGGAAGAACCTCAGAATAGGGTGTGTGTGTGGGTTTGGGTTTTTTTTACCCTGGTTCCTTTCTCTCTCCCACCACCAGTTGCCTTTCCCATGGCTTCTTGGGATTGGTTTGGTCCTTCCTCCTTGGTCTTCCCTGGGCCAGCCTAATAAGGGATTTCCTATGGGTGGGCAAACAGGGCTCTTTTTGTAGAAAAAGCCCAGCAGGAACTCATTACCATAATAGGCCACACCCAAGAGCAGAAACTCATTAGCATATTAGGCCACACCCTGACAGCACAGCTCATTAGCACATTAGGCCGCACCCCCATGTTACCAGAAGTGTGGTTATCCAGCCACACCCAAGCCGGCCCTTGGACAGGCTGGGGAAGGCATGGGGAGGCATTTAAATGCCTCCCCGATCTTTTCAGGGGGGCCCTGACCCACCTGCCTCGGAGTCGCCGGGGGGGGTTTGCTCTCCAGGCCTTCCCTCTGTAGCCATACATGCAGAGGTTTTGGCTGTAGTGGGCGTGGCCAAACCTGAACCCAGCCAGAACTCCATTCCTGTGTGTTCCTGCCCAAAAATAGCCCTGGGTGGGCTGACTCCAGACTCCCCCAATGGCCTCTCTTCAGGGATTAGGGCTGCCCACCTCCAGGTAGTGGCTGGAGATCTCCCGCTATTGCAACTGATCTTCAGGGGTTAGAGATCAGTTCACCTGGAGAAAATTTTCACTTCAGAAGGTGGACTCTGTGGCATTGGACCCTGCTGAGCTCCCTGCCCTCCCCAAACCCCCTCAGGCTCCGCCCCCAAAATCTCCAGGTATTTCCTAACCCAGAGCTGGCAACCCTATCAGGGATCGGTCCATGGTTAGTGAAGGGAACTTGGACCAATGGCCTCCCTGGCTGGGCCTTCCCCTGCCCTGTCCCACCATCCTCTGAGGTTTCAAGAGGTTGCCCTGCCTGGCTGTACAGGCCCTAAGAGGCCCTGACTGTTCCTGGTATCCTCCTCTGGCCTGTTCCCAGGTGCAGCCTGTCGCCTGTGTAGTATCCTCTGGGGTCTGGTGTGTAGGAGTAAGCTTACCTATCCAGGTAGCACACAGGAGACTCAGGTAACTTCAACAACAGGCTTCTTTATTGTGTTATGCATTCTTGGAACGACAGCCTATGTGCACAGAACTAGAACTAAGTGAGGCCCCTTCCACCTAGAGGGTGGACACAGAGATTAGTTTATGAGGGCTGACTTGGAGGCATACATACATGTGTACATCACAACCTGAGGCTGCTGGTGGTGCATTTCTGGGTGTGGCGTTATCCTTCCGCCTTTCCCCCCAGCCTCTTGTTGGGCTGTTTGCCTCAGCAGTCCCTGGCAAGGCTGTACCCTGCTGGAGTCTCCTCTGGAGCAGAAAAGTGTGGCGATGGGACTGCCACCTCTAGCCAATGCTTTTCAAGGATAGCCCCAAGTAGAACTCATTGCAATAGTCCAGTCTAGATGTAGCTAAGGGATGGATCACTGTAGCTAGATCTGACTGAACCAGGAATGGACACAGTTGATGCTAGGGTTGCCACCCTCCAGGCGATAAGAAACCCAAACAGCAGAGATGCACAGAAGGGAGTAAGTAATACAAAAGGTCAAACTGTGCATAAATAACGAAAAAGGTATTCAACAATCACTGCGTATAATAATCTAAGCCTAGATAAATAGTTTTCCAAAACTACAATATAGTAATTAGGAACTCAAAAGTACATGGTCCAAATACAAAAACAGTCCTATTAATGCACCTTCAGAAATAGTCCAAGTCAAATTCCTCAAACAGTGAAAAGTCCAAATATAGACGTTTGTAAGTCCTCTTCGCAAAATCCTCATCTCGCTGCTTGTGTATCCACTTCACTGCCCCACTGGCTCCAGGTTGCCGTATCGCCTTGCTTCCTCAGGAGTGGAACACCAAAAAATATTCCAGTATTGAATAATATGCAGCACCTTTTTCATTCTCAATGTACATAAGACCAATTGGGACACTAAAAGATTGTTGAATTTTTGGTACATAGAAACTGAGATATTAATTGCATTACATAAATGTAACTGCTTATATAAATTGAAATTTTCGTCATTCTTCATAGTGTGTATACTTAGTGTGACCACCTGGAGGTTGGCAACTCCAACCCATCACAGCCATCTGGTTTTTGATGGTGACTGCTGTGTCAAGTGGCACTCCCAAGCTGCAAACCTGGCTTGTCAAGGGGAGGATAACCCTATCTAAGAGAGGAGAGAGATCTCAAGCATCTTGTCTGCCTTTCTGCTCACCCAGAGAACCTCCATCTTGTCGGGATTAAATTTCAGCTTGTTTACCCTCCTCCAACCCGTTACTAACTCCAAGCACTGGTTCAGAGCATCAACATCATCCTTGGAATTAGGTGGAAAAGAATGGTAGAGCTGTGTATCATCTTCATATTGGTGACACCACGGCTGATACCTCCTGTTGACCTCTCTCAGTGGCTTCATATAGATAGTAAATAGTATCAAAGGCTCCTGAGAGATCCAGCAGAACCAGCAGGGTCACATTCCCCCTATCTAGTTCTTGAGAGAGGTCATCAGCCATGGGGACCAAAATAGTCTCTGTTCCAAAGGCCGGCCTGAAGTCAGGTTGAAATGGGTTCAAGAAAATCGGCCTCTTCCAAGAACCCATGGAGCTGAGCAACCACATGCTCTAGCACCTTGTCCAAGAAGGGAAGACTAGAGACTGGCCAGAGGTTTTCCAGCACAGTGTTTGTCATATATAAAAAACTAGTGCATGGCAGGGAGGATTCCATTTGTCTTTTCCTTGCTATGCTGGTTTTCTATTTGCAGGGAGATTTTTGCCTAGAGAGTTTTCAAAAAGGTGATCTCCATGATCCTTCCCCTATGGTCTGAAATGGTGCTGTCCATTCTGCCACCTCATTCTCTGGCACTGTATGAGCCAGGCCTCAGTTTCCTATCCACTTCCAATTGAGTGAGAACAGTTCACTCAGAATCAAGTTCCCCTGGGGAGCCATATTCTCAGCCTTGGAATGCTGTGGAGGAGGCTGGAGAAGCCCTGGAGAAGGCACACGACTTCAAGGGCACTCTTTCACTGGGTCTTGGAGAGCCCTGCCTAGATTAGCAGGGTGGCTGGAATTTGCTATGATAGTGTTAAAACTGGTAGCTACTCATTGGCATTGTGGCATTTGAACATCTGTGCTCTTACATGGGACTGTGTTGGCTTGCTAACTTACTGGGTTGGGACCAAAAATTACTGGAGTACTGCTATGGCAAACTAATTCATTGGTGAATCCATGCCAGAAGTCAATCTCCAGCTGTATGATGTACAGGATGGAAGCTGCTGGCACAACGGCAGGACCCAATGACTGACAGAGTATCCGTGCACTCATCAAAAGTCAAGCATTAGATGCACAACTGATTTGCTTCATAATGGACTTCCATACCACAAAATCAAATTCAATCAGAAAACTTCTCTTAATTGTTGACACTACTGACAAACATGAAATCTTTTGTGGTTATTGTCCAATGAGGATGACTTTACATATTGTTTTTTACGGAAGGAAAGACCATCCTCTGTGTGTCCACAAAATTTTATCTGCTGTGGTTGGTCCAGAAAGCCTTAAGTATACGTGGGGTTCTGGATTGTAACCTCTACCTGTGACTCACGATAATGAAAACAATATTAAGGTAAAACAAGCTTACCTTCCAGCTAAGAGAAAATTTCTATCAATACTTACACTGTAACTACAAAACCGTAAAAGAATGTCCGCCCATGAGCATTAAAAATACCAAGCATTTGTACTCTAATAGGAAAAGTGTCCAACGGGATAATGAGCTTATATTAATAAAACGGGCATAATCATAACCCTCAGCCTGAAGCTGCTCTTTCTTGTTCCTCCGCTGAGACCATTTCAGTCCTCCTCCTGTTCATTTGCTGTGCTTTCCAATGCTGTTTTATTACCAAAGAGGAAAAAAGGCTCCTCAATCACAGATGTCGGCCCTGGCAGGTGTGCTGGTGGATGGCAGTGTTTTGCCAATATATATATAGTTTAGGCAAGTATCCTATTTGTCTTTTAAAGCTTAACATAAACAGTGTCTTTATGGCTCAAGCCAAACAAACATCCCCCCCCCTCCCCGAATCTGGGCCCTGTTTCTCAAAGCAGATGTTGTGATGAAGTTGGTAGTCTCCAGTAAGCCATGAATCAATATCAGGCATTGCAGCTGGTTGATTATCTCAGTGACGGTATCCTTATTGCAATCGCAGTGGCCATGATCAGTCAGGCGTTATTAATGAGTAGTTGCAACGAAAGCAAACATTGATGACTGTTCATCATTGCATCTGAGGTGGCAGGCTCTCTCCATCCATGAGAAGAAGCAATAGGTTAAAACTATGTTTGTTTAGGTATGAATATTGGACTGGACAGCTCTGCCTGTAGATCTTATTTTGGTCAATATTAGTGACAGACAGTTACACCCTTCTAAGTCCATAGAAGTCAATGAGCCTATAAAGGCATAACGCTTCTTAGGATGTGTAGGATATGAGTAAGCTTGCTAATGTTCAGGTGGGGCCTGGAAATCTCGCAGTATAACAACTGATCTCCAGACTATGGAGATTAGTTCCCCAGGAGAAAATGGCTGGTTTGGAGGGTGGACTCTACATCATTGTATCCTATTGAGGTCCCTCCCCTTCCCAAACCCCACCCTCTCCAGGCTCCACCCCCAAAATCTCCAGGTATTTCTCAACCCAGAGTTGGCAACCCTAACTATGATTGGGAAGGGCTGTGAATTAGTGGTTCACACTTAGAAGGGATCTTCAGGTAAAGGAGCAGGTAGCATTATTTAGTTAGTTAGTTATAGTTCTCCCTTGCCTGTCCAAAATCTGCTCAAGGTAGCTAAAGTGAGAACCAGTTTGGAGCACGGACTCTAATCTAGGAGAACTGGGATTGATTCCCCACTCGTGCAGCTGCTGGTATAACATTGGGTCAGTCACAAGTTCTCTCAGAGCTGTTCTCTCATGAGCAGTCCTCAAAAGAGCTCTCTCAGCACCACCTACCTCACAGGAGAGGGGAAGGGAAAGGTAGGGGATTGTGGGGAGGGGAAGGGAAAGGGATTGTAAACCACTTTGAGACTCCTTTGGGTAGTGAGGGGTATAAATCCAATCTCCTCCTTCTCCTCTTTCTTCTTCAGAATAAAAACAATGGCTGCATTGTAGTAATATGAAGGCCTGAGAAAAAAACACAGAATTTCTTTTGGGAAAAAGGTCCACTCTTTTCCCCAATACTTTTGATGGAAAAACTAGGGGACCACTGAAAAGAAACACCTATCAAATATTTTTTCCCATTTTGAGTAAGAAAACCCTCATCTTACAAAGTGTTTCATTCATTCCAAATGTACACCATGAAAAAGGCTGAGGGCTTTCTAAATTGGAAAAATTGGGACATATTGGAGAACACTGGGGGAAAAAACCCTGTAGACATCTATATATATAAAAGAAAGTCCCCTCACTGTAAAATCAGTGCCCAGGCCAAACCACTGGACCTAGAAACACCAAATTCGGGGAGAGCGCTCCTACCATGGTGTAGGTGCTAACTAAGATGGGATTTTTAGAAATTCAACCCCTAAGGGGGTCAAAAGGGGTAAAATGTGCTCCCCCATTGATTCTAATGCAGCTGCCAGGCGGCTGCCTCCTTGCGCTCTCCCACTCTCTGATTGGTCAGATGCAGAGCTCAGTGTTCTGAGGCAAAAAATACAACAGTTACAGGAGAATGCACAGAGTTAATGACAGTTGAGGTAATCAGGAATGGCCAACAACCACCTGTGAGGTGCAGTAATGCTGCTGGCCCAGCCTCTCTGATGGCTTCCAACACACTCCCCCCACCTCCTACACCTAACATGCGGTTGTCTTTCAGGTGTAGCAGCAATTGCAGGGTGCTTAAAGCCACAAAGGAGCCCACCCGAGCAGTAATGCCTTAGTGATCCTGCCAGCCCCACCTCCACAGTGGCTTCTAATACTCCTCCCCCCTCCCCCTCCTACACTGGACAGGCAGCTGCAAGGAGAGGGCAACTTAGGAATGTGGCAAAGACATTTGCACATAGTACTCCTGTGGGGCACTGAGCTGCACAGGCCAAGTACCAGCAAGATCTCCCTGAGGTCTCCATATGAGCAAAACAATCCAGGAACACAAGTAGAAGGCCATCACTTTCGTGGGAGGTGTAACGATATGAGCTTATGTTTGGCAACCCTATGAATGAATGACCTCCAGCACATCCTATCGTTAAGAGCCTTGCTCAGATGCAAACTGAGGGTTGTGGCTTCCTTCATTGAACCAATCCATCTCCTTTGGGCTTTCCTCTTTTTCTGCTGTCTTCCACTTTTCCTAGCATTATTGTCGTTTCCAGTGAGTCTTGTCTTCATATCAGGTGACAAAAATATGATAGACTCTGGCCCCTGCCACATGGCAGGGGAAAAGCCGCCTAAAAGCGTGGCTTTTAAAAGCCGCGCCAAAGTTGAAACGGCGCGGCGGGATCCCACGGATCCCCTGGCCGCGCCGCCTTTTCTCCCTGGCACGATCAGACGCCGGGGAGACAACACAGCTCTGACGGTGAGCCAGCCGAACTGCGTATGTCGGAGCATGCGCAGTTTGGCTAGGAGCCCAGGACGCGCCAGCGATCAGACTCCCGGTTTTAGGTGCAACAGTGCGATGAACCACCTCAGTAGGTGGTTCCAACTTGATGCGGCGTTTCGCTTGGATGGGCCAGTTCAGGGACAGAACCCACGGAGCCCCTGGCCGCACCGCCTTTTCTCCCCGGCACAGTCAGACGCCGGGGAGACAACACAGCTCTGACGGTGTGCCAGCCGAACTGCGCATGTCGGAGCATGCGCAGTTTGGCTAGGAGCCCGGGACGCACCGGCGCAAGGACGCGCCGGCGATCAGACTCCCGGTTTGAGGCGCAACAGTGCGATGAACCACCTCGGTAGGTGGTTCCAACTTGACGCGGCTTATCGCTTGGATGGGCCAGTTCGGGGACGGAAGCAATACGCTTCCCAGATGTTGTGGTGTGATCGCGGCCATTTGCTCCGCCCCCGAACTGTCCTGCTCCCGGCCCAAATTCCCTCGTGTGAACGGGACCTCTGTTTAGTTGTTTTAGCTTCTAGGGAGAGTTCAGGCTTGATTTGGTCTAGAACCCACTTATTGTCTTTTTGGCAGTCCATGGTATCCGTAATACTGTTTTCCATCACCACATTTCAAGTAAATCAACTTTCTTCCTGGTAGCTTTCTTCATTGTCCAACTTTCACACCCATACACAGTAATGGGGAATACTATAGTATGAATTATCTTGATCTTGGTTGCCAGTGTCACCTCCCCCCCACCCCCAGCTCCTTCACAGTGAGGCACTAACCCTTTAATCTCCCTGCTCTCTGAATTTGATGCATTGAGCATCCTGCTTTTGGAGGTCAGTACATCACACCCTACCTCTCAGATGGCAAAAAAGAGAGATAAAGATAGATGTGCAATGGTGGCACAGAGTGCAGCAGTTTGCAACTTTTTCTCGAGTACTGGGCATAACTTCCAATTTTTCTTATAGAAAATGAAGATATTTATGCTTCTAAATTCCATAAATATGCCAAGTACATTTATTTATGCTGACTAAGATATAAATGCTGCATTTTATGCTGGTCAAGTTTAGGTTATTTGGAAAAATAAATACTACATATATCTCAGTTTTCACCAGCATTTCCCTTTTTCCCCAGAAAAGAAAAACTCCCTTAGCTCTTTTTCTACGAAACGACCCCTGTGCATCACCACCTTGTTTAGTCCATGTTCTTACCAGGGAAACCTTCAATGGGGTCTGATCGAAAGGGTCCAGATATCCCAACGAGTTTTCCTTGAGGTTTAAGGAGGGGCCAGTGGCTCCATGGTAGAGCATCTGCTTGGCATGCAGAAGGTCACAGGCTGGCATCTCTAGTTAGAAAGGACCAGACAGTAAGTGATGTGAAAAACCCCTGCCTGAGACCCTGGAGTGCCGCTGCCAGTCTGAGTAGACAATACTGACTTTGATGGACCAAGGGTCTGATTCAGTATAAGGCAGTTTCATGTGTTCATATGTTCATTAGTGGAGGTGATTCCAGCTGTCTGACACAGGAACAATTCAGTCCCATCTCTCATTTTCATCACATAGCTTTGTCTTTTTCATGGCCTTTTCTCTCTTAGTCCTGGTCATTTCTGCATTGTCCCCCCTCCCTGGGAGTGGGTGGGTCTGTAAGTCCTCACTTGATGATCTTCCCCCTTCCACAATTTGGGCTTCCTGTTCCCTACTTTCTCCCTTCTGCAGCCCTGTCCCTGGAGTTAGGTAACATGCCTTTCTCAGAAACTCACATCAGGTAGCTGCGGGAAATTGGCTATTTTCAACCCACTCCCTGTTACAATCACAGAATTATTTCTCTTGCTTTCCCCATCATACCGAAGTACAGCCAATTAATTTTGGAAGCAACTTTTCATGCTGTCAGCATCCAACCAGGAAGGCTTCCATTAAAGACAGGATTCCATGTACTTGGGTTGCCTCCGCCTTTCTCTGTTCACAATGGGAGAATGCCTTATTAGAATTAACTGACCCTTCCCTCCCAGCAACAGGCAATCTCTCTCCTCAAACCAGACACATCCCCTTTGATGAAGAAGACATAAGTCACACCATAGGCTTTAGCCAGCCACAATGTCACTTTGGAAAAGCTCATACTTTCCCCTTCTTCTAGTACTTGTTGTGACATAGCCTGTTACCAGCAGGATCTGCTTCACAGCATTTCCATTCATATTTCTTTCTTTTAAAAAATCTTTCATGCAAAAGGAAGTCAGTTTTATTTTATTTTTTTTTAAAAAGGAGAATCCAGCAGCACTGTTGGTGAGGCAGGGTGATTGTTGGCGTCTTCTCATGTGGCTAGCTGCTTTAGTCTTCATGTAGTAAACTGGTAATGTAAACTATTTGTCATACAAATCCTTTGCTTAGGGCACCATCACTGATTCAGGAAAATGAAGCGTGGCAGTCTGCATCAGAGCGCAGTCTGTGCTGGTGTCAAATAGTTCTGATGATTGATTTCCCCAAGCACCGTTCCCTGTGGGGGGGGAAAAACCCCCCCCCCCCCCCAATTACCAGACAAACAGCACACTCAGTGGTAATGAGAGCTGGTGAAGAAACTTCATTTTCTTCCCTCTGCCTACATTTACTGGACGTGGTGAACATCCAATCTCATATTCAAAGTGAAGAAATACACCCAAGAACCCACACCAATATTTCAGTCACTGTGACTAAACTCTGTGTAGGCTCAGGAACCCAGCTGAAAACTAGCAGCTGGAAGAATGGAGCAGGTGGGAGGAGGAAGAGAGGAAGAAGAAGAAAAGTGGGATTTATACCCTTCCCTTCACCCGGAGCAGCTTACAATCTCCTTCCCTTCCTCTCCACACGACACCTGTGAGGTAGGTGGGGCTGAGAGAGGTCTTTTGGGAACTGCCCTTGAGAGAGCAGCTCTGTAAGAACTGTGGCTTGTCCAACTAGTCACCCAGCAGCTGCATGTTAAGGAGTGGGGGATCAAACCTGGTTCTCCCAGATTAGAGTCTATGCTCCTAACCAGTACACCAAACTGGCTCCCAGACAAGAGTTCATCAAGACTCAAGCACAGAATACTCAAGCTCCTGATTATGCTAACGACTCTGTCAGGACGATAGTGTACCACCCCACACTCTGTTGAAGGGTGACTTGGAGGGACGGAGAGGAGAATGGGCTAACTGCTAGAATGTATTCTCTCTGTTGTGGGTCAGGAAGTTCTGAATGACTCTGGTGGAGGGACTCTCCTCACAATAAAGTATAAATCCTCTGGACACAGAGAAGCTACATCTTGCTTTCGCCTTCAGAACACAAGTCATGAAAGACTAAGTTTTTACAGAGGGATTCCATCTTGTCTGAATGGCCAGGAATAATGGAGAGAAAATCTGACCCAGAGAACCAAGGTAATACTTAACGTCAAGTAAAGCTTCAAGTACTTCAACTTTAATTAAAGATAGCCTGTCCTAATCAAACATGGGTTAAGGTTTAGTTGTAAGGTCTTTGTTCCCTTGCTCAGCCTGAATGCTGGAACAGAACATGTGTATTATTTTTATTCATTTATTAAACTTCCTCATATTTTGAATGTTCTAAGCCTGGTTGCTGGAAACTCACCACTCCTTTTCAGTCCTGCTCTTTGAAGTCTGGTAGAGAGAGGAAGCAGCTGAACTTGCCATCTCTGGAGCATGATATCTTGAAATTGTGATGTTGCCAGGGGTCATTTCCTGCAGGAGTGCACAGGAGCGGAGCTCTGGCAGTAAAGAGTCCAGGGGGCGGGCACATGCAACAAGCCATGCCCCCTGCTCCCAGCAGCCCCGGGCCACAAGGAGCAAGAAGCTGCCAGGTAAGTTGCAGTGGGTGTTGCCTTCTGACACACTTCCAGTGATGTCAGGGGGTGTGGCATATGCAAATAAGTTATGCTAATGAGCTCCTGCACCTCTTTTTCTACGGAATGACCCCTGGATGTTGCAATAGATTGTCCCCATGCTAGCTTGTAGGAGCAGAGGTCAAGCAGCTAGGTTGAGCCTCTAAACTCTGTTCAGCAGAAAATACTTGGAGAGTCTTTGCTAGTAGCTGGAGCCATCCAGTTTGTATCTGGCATCTGCAGGGAGACAGAGGAAGGCAGGGCATCACTGAGCAGGGACGAGGGACGGCTGCAGGGCTTTCCAATCTCCCAAGGACCAATTTGAAGGAACAGTGAGGGCTTGCAAATCCTTTTCTTCATATTACTTTTTATGGAACTGGGAAACTGACAGTGATTCTTTGGTGGTTTTGATAACACCAACTTTCAGGCTCAGAGCCATCTGTTACGATACAGTGATTCTTTGGTGGTTTTGATAACACGATTTATTACTTCCTCAAAAAGAGATTAAAATTAAATATATGTCTAGTGTACTTCACCCTCAATAAGTGTCACTGTGATAGAAATGATTAAACGTTGACTTGTAAACCCCACTGTGCCTAATACTCTTAATCCTGGTTCTACCCTGCCAAATCCTAATCATATCCAGTTGTCATCCAGGCAAAAAACCTGAAACTGTCACTGTTAGAAGATACAAATGTCTTTTTGTTAAACATTAGAAAGAAAACAGTAAACTGAAAGACAAGGTATACATTTGGATACCAAACTGTGTCTCTTCCCCAAACCAAATTGCTAATCCCAGTGTTTTGGTGTAGTGGTTAAGTGCATGGACTCTAATCTGGGAGAACCAGGTTTGATTCTCCACTCCTCCACTTGCAGCTGCTGGATGACCTTGGGCAAGCCATAGTTCTGTCAGAGCTCTCTCAGCCCCACCTACCTCACAGAGTGTCTGTTGTGGGGAGGGGAAGGGAAAGGAGTTTGTAAGCCTCTCTGAGACTCTGAGTGAAGGGCGGGGTATAAATCCAATCGCTTCTTCTTCTTCTACATCTATCTCCTCGGAGCAAGGAGCACTTTGACAGAACCTGTGTTATCATTTTTGCACTACTAACACTTGACTTGAAAACACCTACCATTTGGTGGAATCTTTTATTTAACACATTTTAAATGCTACCTTTCCAGGGTCCACAAGAGTCCACAAGGTGGTGAATATGAATATACAAGTGGAGACCCGCAAGAAACTTGCGGGATGGTTATCCTATTCCTCACGCCTTTGCTTCCTCCTGTCTCCCCCTACCTCTCT
>NW_015162476.1:417216-417432 GCF_001447785.1 Gekko japonicus | reverse complement strand
AAGCTCTAACTGATGCAGCGCACCGGCTTTCATAGGGTAGCTGCTGATGAACAGTAGCAAGCAGCTGGGCCTACTTGAGTCATGCAAATCAGGTGGTATCAAGTCACCCAGAGGGTGCTGCCGAGGGATGCCAGCCTCCAGGTGGGACCTGGGGATCCCCTATAATTCCTGCTCATCTCCAGACTACAGAGATAACTTCCCATGGAGAAAATGGAT
>NW_015162476.1:413266-416092 GCF_001447785.1 Gekko japonicus | reverse complement strand
GCTCGCGCTGGGCTCCAGTGCGGGGTCGGGAGGGGGGAGGGGGAGGGAAGCAGCGAGGGGCGAGCGGCTCCCCGCTCGACCCTGGCTTCAGTGCCAGGTTGGGAGGGGGGAGGGAAACAGCGAGGGGTGAGCAGCTCCCCGCTCGCCCCTGGCTTCAGTGCCGGGTTGGGGGGGCAGAGCGGCGAGGAGCCGGGGGGAGAGGCAATGGGGGGAGATCAAGGGGGGGTGGAGGACAGGGGGTAACCGGCAGGATGGGGGGGTACTTACCTCCTGCTGCTGCTTCCTTCTCTGCCTCCCTCCCCCCCGCGAGTATCGCGGGTCCACCCCTTGTGTGTGTGTGTGTGTGTGTGTATATATATATAAGACGCTGAACTGCAGGCTGTGGAAGGTCAGTAGTTCATCAGTTCAAGAACCGAGTGTGCCACATAACAGAGTGAGCTCCCATCTCTAGTTCCAGCTCCTGTCAACCTAGCAGTTTGAAAGGAAGAAATTGCAAGTAGATAAATAGGTACCACTTCAGTGGGAAGGTAACAGCGTTCCGGTGCTCCTTGGTGTTTAGTCATGCTGGCCACATGACCACGGAAATGTCTTCGGACAGTGCTGGCTCTTTGGTTTGGAAACGGAGATGAGCACTGCAACCCTAGAGTCAGATTCGACTGGCTTTCGAGCAAGGGAATAATCTGGCAATCAGAAATACAGTTAAAATTATAAAATAATTTAATTAAAAATACATAAACCAAAAACACTAGAAGGAGGACCAGTAACTGTTATTGGGGATATGCTGGACAAAATAAAAAAAGTCTTCCTCTTCTAGTGAAAGACACTAATGGAGGGAGATGTACAGATCTCCCGGGAGCGGAAGTTCCAAAGTTTGATGCCATGACCAAGAAAGCCCTCTCTCAGGTTGCTACTTGTCTAGCTTCAGATTGTGGGGGGAATCAAAGCAAGGCCTCCAAAGATGACCAGAGTTTACAGGCAGGTTCACTGGGGAGGAGGTAGTATTTTGGCCCCATGTCCCAGTGGATTTTGTGATTGGTCCTTCCCAATGACAGCTATTTTGTCATTGGTCCATCCCATGAATGCTGTTTCATGGTTGGCTGCCATTTGGTAGATTATTTTGTGTTGATACCCATTTTAGCATTCCAAAGTACCTGCAGATTCAACAAGGCTGGAGACCCGGCTGGAGATCAGGTAAGACCCGGCTGCCGCCTAAACTTGTTTAGCTGAAAGTGGAAATAGACTTTCATTAGAGTTGCCAAGTCGCGGCGGGGGATCGTAGCTCTTCACAGAATCCTTTCCGCGGGGACAGCGAGACACGTTGCACCCGCCGTCACCAGGATCTGACACATAGCGTACCCATGGCGTCATTCCCGGCTGACGGCGGGGCAACGCGCCTCGACATCCCTGCGGCAAGGATTCTGTGAAGACATGCAGATCCCCTGCCGCGATCTGGCGAGATTTGGCAGGCCTACCTTTCATTGTGTAGGAGGAGCCAAGCTCCCAAATGATTTTTAAAAAATTGATTATTGCCTGCTTTAAAGGAAATCTTTGGAATAAAACTCTCTGGGTTTCTCCTGGAGAAATTAACACCCAGCTTTAGAGTCCTGAAAGTGCTGCAACCATTACTTATTTTTAATTGGCATGTTTTCACTACTTGGTTTAACGAGAGAAAAAGGAGTATGTTGTGATGTTCTGCCAACTTTGAAAACTTGTCTGAAAGTTCTGGATTTATAGCTATATAAAGCCTTTTGAAATACAGGTGTTGTGCTTGTTTATGCCAAGTCAGGTCAGGATGACCTGAGCCAGGCTAAGGTGAAGAGTTTGAAGCAGCTTTTTTGCTAACATATTATGTATCAGAAACCATAAGCAATATATTTGTTTATAAACATATATGTGCATTGTATGGTTTTTAAAGAAGGAAGGAACGTTAATAGGTATAATAGGAGGCTTTGCCTTGCTAGCAGTGGCTAATTGAGAGAGCATGAATTATTGCCAATTGCTCTCTCCTCTATTTTAGAGGGGAAAAGGCTAGAGAAGCTTTTTGCTCTAAAGCATCTCTCAATATAGACAAATGAGAGAAATCTAGATCATGTTTGTATATTCTAACCTATTGGATTATTAAATCCTGTAAGCAATGCCTATAAAATATATTTGTACTAACTTCATGTTATGCTTATACTTCTATATTAAGTTTTCCTGAGTGTTGCATAGTAATTCTACTTTGCATCTTTAACTGAGTAGTGCTAATTGGGAAAGCTTGTACTGCCAAGTGTTCTCTCTCTCTTATTTCAAAGAGAAGAGCCTACCTAGGTCAAAAGGACAGTTATGTATGCATTGTAACAGAAGAAATTCCTGTGTGTATTTTAGAATTTCATGTTATGGTCAAGACAAGTTATGTATAAAAGGCAAATATTCTCTATTAACTATAAAACTTGTTGTAAAAAGGTTTTAGACTTAAGGCAACCAAACTGTTTGCTGGAAAAGAGAAATCATTAAGCAGGTTTGTGCTATAAAAGGATATATACTTAAAGGTAACTGAAAAGCTTTGCTGTAGGAAGTTCAGTTCTGTTAAGAGACTGTTTACTGAGAAAGAGAAACCATTATGCCAGGTGTGATGGACTCTGGCCAGCTTGAGAGGTGAACTGGAGAAACAAAGTTGAAAGAGTTTCCAAGAAGACAAAAACAAAGTAATTAATTATCCTCCCCTTATGAAGTTTAAAGGGAGTATGGCAGATGATGTCATAGAAACAATTAGGAGACACAGGTGAAGACTTTTGGCTCCAATTACAGAAACCAATTAGAGGCACAAAACTCGTATTGTAAAAT
>NW_015162476.1:383314-410398 GCF_001447785.1 Gekko japonicus | reverse complement strand
GCCGATGCCTCCGTCGCCTGGCTGGAGTGGCCGCGGGGGAGTCTGGAGTCGGGCGGCCGCTGGTGGGAGCCGCGGGTGCCCGGGCCGAGATTGGGGGGGCAAGGCGGGCGACAGAAGGCCGATGCCTCCGTCGCCCGGCCCTCTACAGAATCCACCCCCCAAACCTCCAGGTATTTCCCTCCTTAGAGCTGGCAACCCTACATTCCCCTCAGTGCCTGTTGGTAGGCAACTAAGCTTGGTCCTGTCACCTACTTTGGCCTTTGGGAGAAAACACATTGGGGCCAATCCTGATAGGGTTGCCAACTCCAGATGGGAAATTCCTGGAGGTTTGAGGGATGGAGCCTGAAGAGGGTGAGGTTTGAGGAGGGGTGGGACCTCAGACAGGTACACTGCCATAGACTCCACCCTCCAAACCAGTCAGTCTCACATAGGGAACCATTGTTGCCAATCTCCAGGTGAGGGCTGGAGAGCACTCAGTATTACAACTGCTCTGCAGAAGGGAGGGCAGAAGTCAGCTGAAGTCAAAGGGGCAGATAATGGTAGGTTGGTGGCTAGCTGGGAAGGAGATGGGGTTGCCAACTACATGCTGACAAATTCCTGGGGATTTGAGGGGTGGAGCCTGGAGAGGGTGGCGTTTGCAGAGGGGAGGGACCTCAGACAGGTAGAATGCCATAGACTCCACCCTCCAAACCAGCCGTTTTGTCCTGGGTAACAATTGTTGCCAATCTCCAGGTGAGGGCTACAGATTACTCACAATTACAACTGCTCTTCAGGTAGCAGAGATCAGTTCCTCTGGAGAAAACAGTGGACTCTGTCATTATACCCTGCTGAGGTCACCACAGCAAATTGACACTGTTTGCCCAAAGCCAGAGCACTGCCCTAGAGCCTCTTTCTAGATCTCGTTGTATTGCTTTCACAACGGGCTTTACTGCTAGTCATAGAATAACTCAGAAGGCTCCTAAGACATGTGATTCATTTTTTAGACCAGAATGGTTGAAAGAGAAGCGCAATCACTCAGACTGATAGCCATTCACTCGAGACTCTACTAGTCTGTGCACTGTAATTAGAAGGGAACTAAAATGACCCACTAGATTCAGAAGCAGATATCTTTAGAAACAGGGAGTAAGCAGGGACTCACAAATCATACAAAGTCCTGGATTTCTAGCTGTGAATTTCAAAAAAGAAGTCTCTGAAATAAATAGTTGGCTTTATGGCAGTTTAAAAAACAACAACAACCCTCCAGAGTATTCACTGGTATATTGTAACACTGTATTGCACATACTGTCTAGTGAAAAAATTAAAACAAAATAACCTGCATATGCAAATAGATACCCAGGATCAATGCTCCCTCTAAGCTGTGGAGTCTTGTGAGCAAAAATTCTACTTTGTGAACTACTGGCATTAAAGTTGTGAGCGAGCGGTTTGGCTACTGCATAAATAAGTTTGCTCTGGAGCCATCCTTCCTGAGCTAAGACCAAAATGTGTGAGCCGGAGGCTAAAAAACTGAGCTAGCTCACACTAACTCAGTTTAGAGGGAACACTGCCCAGGACTAGTGAGAGCCATCATGGGTCCACTGCCTCTGTCCTCCCAGCACAAAACTCAACCCACCTATATTTAAAAAACCACTTGGCTTGCATGACTCCTTGACCCCATAGAGTGACCAGAGCCCCTTAATTTCTATCCCCCTAGTCCTTACCCCTTGGCAACCCTCCAACTACCTAGTTAATAATATTGGCCCACACCAAGCTGCCCCCCCAGGTCATCAAACCCATGGACCATGACTTATAAAATACTTAATCTTGTTAGATCAGTACTCCTAGCACTGTCTAGGGCCTGAGGCTGTCCCAGAACAGAGGAAAAGGGGGCATTAGAGACACCCCCACCCTTGCATTCAGGCCCAGAGAACAGAAGGCCATGTGATGAAGCAGCTTGATCAGACTCAGAGGAAATAATTGATAGAATAAGTTAAAATGCAAAATGAAGTTTCAAGGTACCCTTTTAAGAAAGCTCAAGTCAAAACCAAACACCTTGTTAATTGAGAATTTCAGATTCTGGCCAGAATAAGAGTTAGGGATGACCACGACTCAGATCATGAAGTTCATGACGAATTTTGGGCAGTTCATGACTGGTCAACCGGCAGGAACTTTCCCCAAAGTTTAATGAGGTTCGTGATGGATACATTTCCAGACAGACTGTCTCCACTCAATTAAAATGTTTACCAATCTTCAAAATAATGAGAGGGCAGAATTCTCCAGCCTTGGAAATACCAATAGGGGCCCCTCCAAAGCTTAACAGGCACTGCTGGTTGCCAATAACAGAGTTCCCAATCTGCTCTCTGGGATCAGAATACTATATATATATCCTCAGCTTAGATCTGCACCCTCTCCTCTGTTGGCAGTTAAACAGAGAGGCCAGGAACTTCTTAAAAGCACATTCATCATTTATTCCTGATTGTGAACACCCCACCCCTGGGTGGGGTATGGGTTTTAGGCAGGCTCAGGGCTCTAAGCCACCCTGTCTCTCTGCTCACATCAAGTAGAGGGGCTTAGCTACTGGGTGCGTCAGCTGAGGACCCACATTTTATGCCCTCTCACCCCACCTGATTGTGAACACCTCTCCCTTAGTGAGGTTTGGGTGCTAGGTAGACCTGTGTTTTTCAGTTCTGGGGCAGGGCTGTGAGAGTTGTGGGTATGCTTCTCTTGCTTGTGTTGTGTGGCTAGGGTGCCTGCCAAGCTGCTGTGGGGTGTACTTTGAGGAGCTCCTGTTGAAACTCAGGGGATGTCTGCCTTTCTGTCCTTCAGAACCTGCCTTTGGAGATTTGTCCTTTGGAGAACCTGCCAGTTTAACTTGTGTTTTCCCATTCCATTGCAGCATAGAAGAATACACCCCAGTTGATTGGTGTGCTCTGCACCTGTGTGTTGCACCTGGGGGGGGGAGCTGTGAGAGCAGTGGGCACACTACCATTGCTGTGGGCATACTACCCTTGCTTGTGTTTTGTGGCTAGGGTGCCTGCCAAGCTGCCATGGGGTTACTGCCATGGCATTTGGTGTAGTGGTTAAAAGTAGCAGTTAAGAGCCAGTTGGTAAGTGTAGTGGTTAAGAGCCAGTTTGGTATAGTGGTTGAGCAGCAGCCTCTAATCTGGAGAACCGGATTTGATTCCCCACTCCTTCACGTGCAGCCAGGTGGCTGACCATGGGTTAGTCACAGGTTCTCTCAGAGCTGTTCTATCAAGAGCAGTTCTCTCAGAGCTGTCTCAGTCCCACCTACCTCACAGGGTGTCTTTTGTGGGGAGAGGAAGGGAAGGAGATTGTAAGCCACTCTGAGACTCTGATTGAATGGTAGAGCTTCTTCTTCTTCTTCTTCTGCATCATCATAATCTCCCCTCTCCTTCTCCTCTTCCCCCCCTTTGCAATGGAACTTCAGAAACAGACTGGAACAGGAGATTGTTGAATTACAAGTTCTTACAACAAGTTCTTACAACACTCAGGATGATGGAACCCCCAGGGCTTAACAGAGATATTGGCTTCTTATCTCACTACATATGCTAAGTCACTCAGTTCTCACTTATACCCAGAAATCAAACTTTGTTAGTCTTAAAGGTACCACTGGACTCAAACTTAGTTCTCACATCTGTTGTCAACGTCATTATTATCTGTATGACAATTTGCTGCTATTTACATGTTTTACCAAATGCGTTATTTCAATCTTAGCTGTATTTATTGCTCAGTTATTTATGCATCTTGACTCTAATTAGCTCTTCTTGGCAACTAACCCCCCACCTATATGTGATATTTGAGGGAATCTGTTTCAATGAATCTGAAGGAGTGTGCATGCTAAGTCTCTCAGTTCTGACTTATACCCAGAATTGAACTTTGTTGGTCTTGAAGGTGCCACTGGACTCAAACTTCGTTGTCACATCTGTTATGTTAACGCTTGTATTTGGATGCCATTCTTGTATTTTACTGCCATGCACAAATCTTACCAACCACCTTAATCCAATTTCAGCTATACTCACTCCGTACCTATGCATCTTGACTCTAACTAGCCCTTCCTGGCAACAATCCCTCCCGTTTTTGTATATGTAATGGCTAAGGAAATTCTGTTTCACTGTATCTGAAGAAGTGTGCTTGCACACGAAAGCTTATACCTTGAATAAAACTTTATTGGTCTTAAAGGTGCCACTGGACCCAAACTTTATTCTGCTAATTCAGACTAACACAGCCACCCACCTGAATCAGATCTCAAAAAGTTCAGAGTTGAGGGTGCATGTGTGAATGGACACACATTCACTCCCCCGGTTTCATGGGTAACAATCTCCCACTTTTTCAGTCTCAAGCAGGTTTACTGAAAATCTGATGAGCTGCCATACTAGAATATCATAGCTAAGTTGATCATGTGAAACTCTGGCCTGCATTCATAGCTTTTTTTGCTGACCTTATAAATTCACCGTTCAGCTGTTGCTGCCTATTAACTTTAATGTTCCCCAGTGAAAGAGAATGTAAAACACAAGCACCCAAGCCAGGTGGTTCCTAGCACTCCGTTCCCTGCCCTTGAGTATTAAAATACACTCAGAGTCAATCAGTGCTTTAATGTTCAGATTTATTTATTTAAAATCACAACAGCTACCTCTGGTCACGAAAAGCATTTTTGAGAGCATGTGCCATTCCCCAGAGCATGCCGTGAGAGTGACAGCTATCCAGCTGTTCCCTCCCACCACTTTTTGGCTGCCTCTCTCCTCCAGATTGCTCCATTTATAAGATTGCAGAGGCGTTTACCTCACAAACATACATATTGCTGGAAGAAAATGCTTCAATAGAAAAGAGGGGCTTTTGGGTGTGTGTGTGTGACTTTTCATTTTTTGTTTCCTGCCGCCTGCCACTTTTCCACTGAAAAAGTTCCCCCTTGTGAAACTATTTTCAAGACAAAAAAGCAGCCACTGGAGTTTATAGACACCAATTCAGATGAAATATGGAGCTTGTTTCTCAACCCAGCAACAAAGCTGAGCACCACAGAGATTTAATGATATGTGCCGAATGCCTCTCTCCGCAGAACAAATGCTTAATTGCACATTTCTAAATCTGGCCCTTAACCCAACATTAATGGCATACACATACTTTCTTAAATTGGTATTTTTAAACATGCCACAGCTACTGCTTGCAATGAACTAATTAAGGTCCAAATGAATAACAAGATGAGGTATCCGGTAACAGAAAATAAAACACACTGCTCCAGCAAACAACTAGCTACATAATTGTAAAAGCAGGCTTTCAAATGCACAAGAGTGAACTTCTCTGGAATGCAGTGGGGTTGACAGAACTGGATTGTTGTTGTTTTTAAACCTGATGAATTGTTTGCAAAGACTTCCTTCCTTCCCTGCATGATGCACAGCAACAAACTGAGTCACAGCTATCAAGCCGGAATTCTTATTCAGAGTCTGGAGCCCTAGCAAGACTGCACCTTCTGATTCAGGGCTGCCAGATGGTTTCAACAAGAGTGTTACCCCCTACCAGCTTTATTAAATAAATTCTTGCCTTTGGTTTGAATTGGGGAAATTAGCTGCAAAGTCAGAGCTAGTGAGAGGCTGGGGAAAAGCGAGGACCTGCTATCAGTGTTTATGGAGATAGTCCCTTTTAGACCCCTGGTTGAATCAATAACCAATTCAAACTGAGATTTAAATGGGTTTTATTAAGAAAAATAATAATTTAGATATTTACATTCAAATCAAGGATTGGAAGCATACAAAAGCAAAATGAGTTAGTTGACAGATAGAGCGATGGGGAGATTGGGGTAATAGCCTGAAGAGGTGATGCGGTCCACAGGTTGTAGAGAGAAGGTGTGTGGACCCAACCAGTGAGACCATGGGGGACATGAGTTATGAACAGGGGTGATAGTTTTGTGCATGCCCAGCTCAATCACACCATGCCTTTGTGGGTCTGGGTATATTTATACCCCAAAATGTATCTTGAGGGTATGCTGAAGTGTGATGGCTAGTTTCCCAGTGGGTTGATGGGATTCCCATTATGGAACAATAGCATGATCTGGCTTTTCCCAGGTGCCAGACAATGGAGTTGAGGTTTCTTAATGTGTGGCAGGATGAACCTGAATGGATGACCATTCAACAGTAATGGACATGTAATGTTTACCATGATGGGTCTGGCATAGGTATATAGAATGCAGATCTTTTAGACAAAGATATGGAGACAGGAATAAGAGGATTATCCAGATTATCCACCCTGACATACAGGTGGGACAGGATTTGTGGTCAGGAAACATGCAACATACTCCATTCTTGACAAAGACCAGAGGCTCTTTGTCCCTGTCTGCCTGTACATTTGACAGACAAAAGACTGGCCATTTGGTCAGCAGAAGATACCTGAGGCAAGAGCAGAGATGTGTCCATTCTAGGGTTACCAAGGCCTCCCGTAGGGTTGCCAAGTCCATCTTCCACCCCCAGCGAGGGACTTTGGGGGCGTTCCTGGAAGGGGCGGGGCATCCCGATGTGATGATGTCACGTTGGGGACATCCGCCGCCCCCCCCACCTGCCCGTGCGCCAGATCCCCAGAAATGGCAGTTCCCTGCACTTAAAGGAGCCGGCGTTTCCCTTTTAAATGCAGGAGCCGGTGTTTCCCCTTTAAGAGCAGCCGTGTTTCCCTTTTAAGAGCACGAAGCTGGCATTTCCCTCCAAGCTTGCAGAGATCAGGCTTGGGAGGAAACACGGGTTCCACACACTTAAAGGGAGAGAGATGGGTGGCTGTGGGTGTTGGGGGTGGGGCTTCCCCCGCCGGCCCAACGGGGGACCCCTGGCAAATCGGGGGGGTTGGCAACCCTATTTTGGACTGATGGGAGAAGTGGTGGTGGTGGGTTGCTTGTATGGAGGATGTTCTGACAGTCCAGCTAGCCCTGTTTTCTCACTTGGCCTGCGTTCAAGTCCAAAATGAGATTTCCTTAGTCTCCCAGCAAAAGCCACTGTTTAAACCAAGCCTGGCTTCATGAGGGCACTGCTTGTGGAGGTTCAGAGGTTGTTTTGGGGTGTCCCTCTTTTGGGAAAGACCACCCCTAGAACAGGGCAGAAGCTGCCTGTTACAAGAGCACTAGATACCCTGTGAGGTAGGTGGGGCTGAGAGAGCTCTGACAGACACCGCTCTTTTCAAGAACACCTCTGACAGAACTATGGCTTGCCCAAGGTCATCCAGCAGGTGCAAGTGGAGTGGGGAATCAAACCCAGTTCTCCCAGATTAGAGTCCACACACTTAACCACTACCCCAAACTGGTATAATCTTAGGCAGTTATGTTCAGTCTAATGCCACTGAAATTAATGAAATAATTAGAAAGGAATAAATCTGTATAGGATTACACAGATAGTCTAGCAAGTCACATTTTATATAGTATAAAAGCAGCATAATAGGAGACACAATCCATCTGAATGTGAGCATTTCAAAATTTCCAATGTCCTGAAAGGTAAACAAACAGCCCATGCTTAACTTTCCCACTGAAAGCACCATGAGAATGACCATGGAATCCTAACCATGTTTACTCAGAAGTAAACCTCAGTGAGCTCAGTGGTGCTTACTAATGGGTAAAAGTGCATAGTCTTGCAGCCTTAAAGTACTTAATAGCAATAAAACTTCTGCAGTCACCAGGGCTGTGCAAAAAGATAAAAATGCCAGGCAGACAGACTGCCCTCCAAGGGATTCACTGCATTTAAACTCTCTAGCCTTCCCCCCCTCACCACCACCGTGACATCTAAAGATATTTTTACTTTTTAAAAAGAAGATTCAGTCCTACCACCACCTACCACCAGTCAGCTGGAGCCAACATGGAAAGCCGACTGGTTGGCTGTGAAAGTCTCTCTCTCTTTCCCTTTTATCTTTCTTCAGTTGAGCCAATAGGATTTCTCTGGGAGTGGACTGCTTGGCTGCTGAGTGGTAGATTTGGTTCTTTTCAGTCTGTGCTGGATGTGATGGAGAAAAGCAGATAAAGGTATTGCCACTTTATTTAGCTGCAGGAAAAAGAAAGCATGTATGCATGGTGGTTGGAGGCTTATTTATTTAGAAAATACCAGACATTTACCTGTCCGGTGTTTTCTCCAGTTTATTTACTGGAAAGAAAGGGGGAGGACTGGAGTGTCCATTCAAAACTGGACACCTGGCAACCCTATTCTGATTTCGTTGGGCCACCACCACTCATGTATGCATTGAGGCCATGCTCCTGCCGGGCGATGATGGCCACAGGCCACAGGCCACCACAGAAGTGGTTGGAGAGTCTCGGAGTTCCGGCCACTCTTGGGACGTTCCCAGAGGCGATTCACCAACGCACAGTTGGGGGGGGGGCTCCGCTTGTGCGGAGAACTTAAGGAGCCTTAGTTTAAAGGCTCCGGACCGGGGCGCACCGGGGAGCTGCCTCTTTGCTGACCTGATGGTCAGGAAATTGAGGCTTTCCTTTTGCCCCAAAGGCCCCGCTGCATTGTGTCCTGATGGGACTAGTCACACCACCGGACCCACCGGAGTGATGGAGCGATGAAACGCATAAAAGAGACAGGAAAAATGCCGAAAACCGTGAGCGGATGATCAAAAAACTATAAAAGTCTTTGATTCCCCCCCGAAGAAAGCGAGAGAGGGGGGTGGGAAGCCCCCCCATGATAAAGCGGGACTTTGTTTAAGCATGAAAAAAAGGGGGGAGTGAAAATTTAAAGCAGTAAAGTTACTTTTTGGGGAATTTGTTAAAGCGAAGAAGAGGGATTTTTCCCCAAGCCGTGCGGCAAGGTCTTTTTAAAAGTAAACAAAAAGCTAAGATGTTGGGGCCAAAAAGAGATAAGGAGAAGGAGAAGCAAGCGAAGAAGCAGATCGGAACTTCCGGTCCTAGCTCCCGCCTCTCCGGGACGGCTGTCAATCATCAAGAAAGTGAGATGCTTCGCCCTCTGCTGGATCAAATGCAGAAAATCAGCCAAACCTTAGTAAACATGGAAAGTGTTCTCAGCAGCCAGCAGACGCAATTGACGGATACGGCCAAGAAAATGGAGGAGATTGCAAAGAAATGTCTGGTATCAACAGAAGATACACAAAAAATCAAGAAGAAGGTCAGCAAAATGGAGAAGAAACAAGAAATGCAAGATAATAAGTTATTGATGTTACAAATGGAAAAATCAAATTTGACTCTCCGGTTTCAAGGAATCCAGGAGGTTGAAAAGGAAGATCTCAGAAGCTTATTAACGGAAGCATTGGCACCACTGATGGGCAGTGAAGCGGATAAATTAAGCGAAGAAATGGATCTGGTTTACAGATCCTATTCTAACTTTACAAAGAAAAATAATCTGCCAGCTGAAGTGGCTGTCAAATTTACCAAACAACGTGTTAGAGATCAAATTTTAAAAGTGACATCAGCAACACCCTTGAAGATTGGAGAACAAGCTATAAGGATTTTAAAGGATGTACCATTTGAAACTCGTCAGAAGAGGAAGGCATATAAAGAACTGACCACATTCTTGCAAAATCATCAAATTAATTACAGGTGGTTGATTCCAGAAGGACTGGTCTTTAAATTTAAAGACAAGAGAGAGAAGATTGACTCCATATTCAAGGCACAAGACTTTTTGAAGAGACACGCCAGCTAAGAGGAGGAAGCAGAACTTGCCAAGTGGAAAGTCTTTAGCAGCGAAGACGACAGCAGCCCGGAGGAGGAAGACAGAGAACCGGAAGAGAAAGGAGCAGTAGGAGGTGTTTCCTACAACCTGAAAGACAAAAAAGGCAGATGCCCCAACACCTGATGAACTTTGAGAGTGTTTTAAAGGACAATATTAAAAATAACCCAAAAGGACATTACTAACATAATTAACCTTCATATTTTTAACAGGTACAGAAGAAAGAAGATCGTCCTTCCACAGAAGAAGCTATGGAATGTATTAATACTAACAAAAGATTAATATACTAATTTACTCATCACTCACCACTTTTCTTACTCCCTCTATTTAAAAGCAATAAAATTCTCTCCTTTTGAGGAGAGTTAATTACAAAAAAAAGTGGTTGGAGAGTCTCCAGCCCACCAGGGGACAGTGGCACATTGCGGGCCACTCTGGTCACTGTTCAAGGAACTGGAAAAGGCACAGAGGAAGTCCTGCAAGATGGGTAGGCTCACACAGGACCAGGAAGAAAGGAGCAAGATTTGTAGGGGATGTGGACAGCTATTTAAACTTGCCCACAGAGAAGCCAAAAAGGAGATGTTTGGCGTGACTTGTTTCCATGTTGAGAACCCAGAGAGTAGAGAGAGGTACAGGAGCCAGCTGCAGGGAAGAGGAAGCAGAGGGTGGATTTAAATCCCCTCCCAACTTGAGGCCATTCTGTGGGAAGAAAGAATGGGAGCCCAGCCCACCTCTGCACTGCAACTGGATCTAGGGGCCCTCCTCACATTCTCAAATGTATATAACCCCCTTTTCTTCCCTCGTTACAGTTACCAGGAGGTCTCCCATGAAGGTAATGACCAGACCCAAAACTCCTTTCAGAATTTTGCAGAAGTAAAAAATGTAACATGTGTGGAATACTATGGGAAATTTGAGGTCATCTGTTAAAATTCAGGAACAATTTTGAATGTTTGATTAAATCCTGGATGCAGTGCCATGGGGAACTTGTTCACAGAATGAATGCATGGATCATAGGCATAAACTTCATTTTTTGGAATGTACCTATGCAATGGTCCCTCTGATTTCCCCCCCTACTGAGTGGAGCAGTTTTCACATTCTGAGCAGAATACACCTGATGCAATCTTAAAATGGGCAATGGGCAGTGCAAGACCCTGCGCGGCTCCAGATTGCTGCTGAGTGGGGCTTCGTGTGTTAATGAGTGGCCGCTCACACATACAGTTTCAAGGGAACACTGCAAAGCCTTGTGGATGTGTATGCAGCTTTCTGCATGAGCATCACTGAAATCTGAAAAATGCCTTGAAATTAGTGAGGTTTGAATACCTGTAGGCTCGGCTCATGTCCTGGTCACCAGTTGTGAATGGGGAGCTGATTTTTTGAGGATGGGTTCAATGTCATCAACCTGTTTGTGGCTATTCAGCAAGCCGCTGCGGTCTATTCCTTTCTAACTCTGTGGAACAGCACAACTGGCTTTTCTTGTGGTGGTGGCTGCCATTTTCTTTGCTATGCCACTGGTGGGCTTTTTTAGGACTTATTTTATTTATTTATTTATTTATTTTATTAGTTTGATTTATATTCTGCCCTCCCAGAGGCTCAGGGCGGCTCACATGCGGCAAAGCCGAGTACAAAATACAATACAGTATAATCACAATAAAACCTTCCAATAATACGGTGCTATACCTATATTAATCATCCAAGATTTTTATTTATTTTTATTTTACATTTGATTTCTATACCGCCCATAACCCCAAATGGGTCTCAGGGCGGTTTACATTGAACTACTTCAGTAGTTGTTTCCCTAACTGGGGCCACAATTTTTGCAGGGGGGGGGCAGCTGTCTCAGTAGCGTGGTCTCCCACTACACTGTCTCAAACTTCTGACAGGGCCCGCTTGCCCCCATTCTTATAGGGCAGCCGATGACTTGTGTTTGTGCCACTTATCGCTGGTGTTCTTTCTTCCAGGGCCAGATAATGATGGTACGATGGCGGCGGCTCCTACTCAAACGCCTGGCGGAAGAGCTTCGTCTTGCAGGCCCTGCGGAACTGCATAAGGTCCCGCAGAGCTCCTCTGGGAGCTCATTCCACCAGGTAGGAGCCACCACCGAAAAAGCCCTGGCCCTAGTAGAGGCAAACTTAATCTCTCGGGGACCTGGCACTCTCAGGACTTAAAACAGGAACAGTAATGTCTACTGAGACCATGTACACTAACATTCTGATCAATTGCCATGACCCCTGAATTCCCAGCTGTCTTTTTAAAAAATAAGTCTTTAGCTATTTTCCTTGTAGAGTTATTAGGAGAAAGGTTAACCGCACATTTTCACTTATAATTATGTAAAGAAAAGGGCAAGAGAGTTACTTTTTAAAGAAATGTAATTTGGGAATTTCACTGGTTGTGTCACCAGAACATTATAATGTTAGTTTGTACATTTGTAATTTTAAAAAGTCCCTGATGGCATGGCAAGGGCAAGAAGCAGGGAAAATAGTGGCTCATGGTCTTGGATGCAGCTCTAGATAGTTATATCAGTCACAAATCATATAAAACAGCCATAAATAAATGCTTAGAAATCATACTGTTTGGTGTTCGTATAAGCAATCCTTAGCAACGTTCATGGCTGCCAATCTTTTTGGATTGGCAGTGTCTCGTTTTGAAGAAAACTGATGCATCTTTATTCAGCAGATGGCCATCTGGCATGAACTGAACAGACTGGGTGATTGCTTTCATATCTAACTGACATGTTAGAACATGGTAAGTTTGCTGTCCAATACATTCAATGCAAAATTTGTCATATCCTTACTTGATTGTTGACAAATTCAGCAGTGTCATGGGGTCTGAGAACATCAAACCATTGCATCCGTTCCCATAACATAAGAGAAGTGGCATTAGATGGTACCAACAGACACTCTAGTCCAGCATCGGCGTCCAACATTGGCCAGATGGATGCCATAGAGAAATCCAGAAGCAGGGGCTGTGAACAAGAGTCTTTAGCTGCTCCCCATGGTTTAACAGTCAAGAGTGCCTCTGTCTTTGCATCTGGTTTTGCTATTTAGCGACTACAGCTAATAGAGTCAACACCTTAAATCTCTCCAGTCTTTTTTTAAATTCACCATGTTGTGGTGACACATTCCACAACTCATTGTAGGAAGCAGGACTAACCTTTTGTTTTTGTATCTCTTGCCAGTCAGTTTCACAGAGCAACCCTGAGTCTTAGTATTCAAGGAGAGGAAGAAAAGTTTCTCCCTATAAACTTACTCTGCACTGTTCATGGTTTTATAGAGCTTTTTCCATTCAGTTTTCCAATATCCTTCTTGAGAGGTGGCAACTGGAACTGTACACAGCATTCTGTAATCTGTGCACAAACTCCATATGAGATTGGGGGGGTGCTAACCAGTTTTTCAAGCATCTTTCCCATCTCTTACCAGAGAAGGGTCATCCTTAATGAAAGAATAATGGGTGCTTAAGAAAAATAAAATCTGAAAGGCTTCCCTCCATGCTTTTACATTGGTACATTTTCTTCCAGGGGTGGTGGAACACACACAAAGGAAGTCCGACAATGAATGGCAGATCATGGTAGGCCAGATGCAAATTCCAGTGGGCATGGAAAAGTAGGCTCCGAATGTTCCAAAAGAAGAAAGAGTCCTTATGAAAAAAAGCTCCACATCAAGACAGCAATAGTTCAATCAATAGCTCTTTTGCCACCAGTCCCTATTAAAAAGGTGGCAACTGCGCAAGGACTAATTTTTTTTAAAAAAGATTTTAGTCCATTTTCTATCGGATCACCATGTGCAAAAAAAGAAGAAGACAGTCTACATTTATGTTATACTTGGGCCAGTTTTTCTCCAGCTTTGAAAGATACCAACGGTTTTTCTTAACCTTGGCAGCTCCCTTATTGATTTGATATTCCTACACCAGTGCCAATTACTATGATGCACCATTAGTCCCAAGCTGAGGGGGAGAAAGGGTGCATGTGAGGGAGAATATTTTTATGTTACATAAGTCAGTGGATTTATTCTGACACGTTGGGGAGTCTCCAGCTGAGGGACACCCGGAGTTGGAACTGAACATTATGGAAGCAAATGAGGGGGGACCCTTAAAATATAACATGTGAACTCTTTGAGAATGGCAGCATCATTGTGACAGCTTTCCATTAATGTAAAACTGTAAAATAGTGTTGCAGACTTAGCCTCTGATCACTGTGGCTCAGCCTATCTTGCAAGAGAATATGAATGGTAATGTGTCTTAATGACTGTCGATATCCCCTTAATGGGCCTTGAGTGTTGGGAAATGGTTTTGTTCAAGTGCCCATCAGGGACTGGAACAAGTGAGCGTCTTTGCCTAGCTGTTGGAAGGGGAGCAGGCAGGTCTGTACAAACAGACACTGCATTCTGATGATATAAGGGACAGACAGAGAAGCAGGCAGGCCATGCTGTGAGTTGGCTAAGACATCTTGGGGGTGCAGGATCTCTCTCTCTCTCTCTCTCTCTCTCTCTCTCTCTCTCTCTCTCTCTCTCGGGATAAGGATGTGGGATAGCAGATCTGCTTCCCTGTAGGGGTGTCTTTTTGCCTCCATCTGTGTCCTACCCAGGGCTTTTTTTGTAGAAAAAGCCCAGCAGGAACTCAGCATAATAGGCCACACCCCATGCCTTTCCTTGGGTAGCCTGGGCAAGCTCCCCCCCTTGAAGGGAAGGGAAGGCAGTTTAAACTTTGCTTTGCAGGGAGCTGGGGCAAGCCGGCCCTTGGGCAGACCACAGAAGGCACGGGGAGGCATTTAAATGCCTCCCTGATCCTTCCAGGGCCACCCTGGCCTGCCTGCCTTGGAGTCACCGGGGGAGGATCTCTCTCCAGGACTTCCCTCTGTAGCTACACATGCAGAAATTTGGCTGTAGTGGGCGTGGCCAGCTCTGAAGCCAGCCGGAACTCCATTCCTGTGCGTTCCTGCCCAAAAATAGCCCTGGTCCTACCTGCATGTTTGGAAATAAAGCACATAACTATACAAACGCCATAGATCTCCAGTGCTTTCTATGCCAAGAGGGAACCAAGCTGGCTAAGCACTGCCTCTGGCAATCCTTCACACCACTTGAAGAAGTGGAGCACATGTAACATTATTTTGGGAATGATCCTCAGGCTGGGCAGAGAACAAGACCTTGAGGTGTTGACTAGATTCCCATCCCAGTGGTTAATGTTAGCATGGTAAGAGTTTTGCTCTGCTCTTGATGATAGTCATCACTAGGGCTTTTTTTTGTAGAAAAAGCCCAGCAGGAACTCATTAGCATAATAAGCCACACCCAACAACAGAAGGGCACTAGCATATTAGGCCACTTAAATTATTTAGATGTTCATATTTTTCACATCCTGATTTCTGCTTTTGGTTTTACCTTATTTCTTCTTTCCATAAAAGGCTAGGTGAAAACCTTACAAATACCATGATTTAAATAAATCCAGAGGGGTTGCTGTGTTAAGTTTATTGTTGCAAAAATAATCAGGAGTGGAAGAATATCATGCTAGTCTTTAAAGTGCCATTAGACTCCTGTTTATTTTAGATATATCCAGAATTCCTGCCTCTGGTTAATTAATATATGGTATCAGGAATTAGCCCTGACCTGGATAGGCCAGGCTAGCCGCTAGCCTGATTTTGTCAGATCCTGGAAGCTAAGCAGGGTCGGCCCTGGGTAGTATTTGCATGGGAGACCACAAAAAAATATCAGGGTCATGACGCAGGGCAAGGGTCACCTCTGGACATCTCTTGTGCTGAGAGCCCCGTGGGATTGCCCTAAATCAGCTGTGATATGATGGGGGGGAAATAACGAATTAAAGGATTTATAAAACCTTTGTGCCCTAACCTGGATAGCCCAAACTAGCTCAATCTCATCAGATCTTGGAAGCTAAGGAGAGTCAGCCCCAGTCAGTATTTGGAAAGGAGACATACCAGGGTCTGTATGCAGAGGCAGGTAATAGCAAACCTTCTCTGAATGTCTCTTGCCTTGAAAATCCCATCAGGGGTCTTCATAAATTGGCTGAGACTTGACAGTCCCCCCCAAGCTTTCACACACTAAATAATCCACTCCCAATGCACTGGATTTTGCCAGTTCACACAGTAAAATCCTGTCGGAAAGTGCACTGAAAGTGGATTGAAAGTGGATTATTTAGGGTGTGTGACCACAGCCTTTGTGAGTCAAAGCTCACTTTGCCAGGTACTAGTAAGAATGTGGATCCATCAGCCATTATATATCCAGGTCAGAAGGTTTGAGGGGCACCTCCTAACCTTGGGTTAGATCCAATGAGTTTTTCCATGGGTGAAAAAGGGGAGAAAGGTCCCCTTTGACCACCTAAAAGGCTGTGCTAAGGATCAAGCATGGGGAAAAGTCATGGGGAACAACACCTCTAGTAAGATGCGGAATTGAATGAGACTAAGGCTGCGGTTGCACAAGGAGTTTGCTGCAGTATAGGTGTGTTACCTGTGCAGATTTAAAGAGCACAATCATACAGCAACATCTGCCTTCCGTGGCCCAGTTGTTTCCACCCTATACTGCCACACATTGTAACCGGAGTATTTAGGCACCAGGAAAAGGCCTGTCTTCATGGATGCCCATGCTTCCACTCCCCTGCTGTGAATGGATGCCAGATGGGAAGTGTGAATGGTCACTTTCATCTCAGTCGTGGGTTCTTTTCCCTGCCCTGTAGGCCTGTGCGCATAAGCGCATATGCGCATGCAAAGTGGTAATCTGGATTCTGCAGAGAAGAACCACCATGCTTCAGGGAGTGCTGTCTGGTCACCCCTTCCCGCAACAGTTTAAACCAGTCCTATTAGAGGCATGCCATGACCATGCCAAACCTCCAGTGTGACCGCAGCCTGAGTAGAAAAAGCAGGCTGAATCCAACTTGTTGCCCTAAGCAGAAATATCTGGAAGTATCCCAAAGATTCAAAGGGAAGACATTTCCTATTGTGGAAGTGGTTATAGCTGGTTGCTGCTTTGCATGCTTCTAGGGCTGTGTGCATTATCACTACTGTCATGGGGCTGATGGAACTGTGCATTGTGGGTAAGTGGTGCTCTAAAACGCATGATTGCCCTGAAACAGTATGTCAAGAAGCACCCTTAGCCTCAGTGCTAAATATACTGTCATCTAAAATGATTATTTGGCAGTTTCTATTTTAATGTTATATAATAGGTTCATTCCCATTAATGAATCCCATCTTTCAGTTTTCCATCTTGAAGCTAATATGACATCTAATCACAAACTAATATGATATGATACCTAATCAGTATCAGAATCGAATAGTCTAAACTCCCATTGTAATTCTAAATGTGAATCTCCTACAAGGTTGCTTGTTAATTGTGATTTGTTAGATTTCCTTAGCGATGAAATGTCAAGGGCATGCTGTTATTTGTATTTATGTACAGCTGAAATCCAGCTCATGGTCAACAGATGTGCTTTGATAAACATCTTCACTAAACACTCTTTTACAAGTTCATGCTTATGAGCATGGAACACTCATTTTCAGGGCCAATGTAAAGTCAAGAGGGAATTGATGCACTCTTATTTTTGGCTCATTTACATAAAAAGTTGGAATCAGTCTTTAACACATGATTGAAGCAGGTTCATATGCCAGGAATTAGTATAATAAATGTTTTAAAGCATACCTTTACACTGTCATTCTAAACAGAGTTACACCGCTCTAAGCCCATTAAAGCCAATGAGCACAGAAGGGTTTAATTCTGCTTAGGATGGCTGTTAATGACCTATCTTTCTTCTACAACACCTGCCATGTTGGTTACTCAGTCTTTGAGATTAATAACATGTTTCTCTTTTTCCTTTAATACGTGCATGGCAATAAACACAGTTCATGCAAGGGTTGAAATTAAATCAAAAGAGTTTTCAGCTAAACATTGGGAAAAACTTCCTGACAGAGTGGTTTGGAGGTTTTCAAACAGAGGCTAGATGGCCATCTGACAGCAATGCTGATTCTGTGAACTTAGGCAGGTTATGAGAGGGAGGGCAGGAAGGGTTGCCTCAGTGCTTAGCAATTTTTCTCCAGTCCAGTTTGGTTGGGGATCCTGGAGGTTTTTTGTCATCTTCTGGGCATGGAACTGGGGTCACTGGGGTGTGTTTGGGGGATGTATCTGTGAATTTCCTGCATTGTTCAGGGGGTTGGACTAGATGACCCTGAAGATCCCTTCCAACTCTATGATTCTATATATCTATATATCTAATAGTGAAGTGGCCCCGTCTGTGTGGATATCTAAATCCGCACTTCGGGGGCACCTGGGGGGGAGGGAGAGGTTTGTGCACACGTGGGGCAGTCCCCACGTGTGAAATGTGGTCTGATGTTACTGATTGAGAGCATGTTTACTAGCTTTTATTGTAAAGGCGTTCTGTCTAAATTTCTTGTAATTTTATGTAATGCATTTTATATTTGTTGTTTGCATGTTTGGCTTAAGACCTCGGGTCAATGAAGCTAATAAATGAAATGGAAAATGGGGAGAAAAGGCGCCACAGCTCAGGGGATCCATGGGATCCCGCCGCGGCGTCTCAACTTTGGTGCGGCTTTTAGAAGCCGTGCTTTGAGCGAGTTTTCCCCTGCCGTGTGGCAGGGGCCAGAGTTTTCAGCTAAACATTGGGAAAAACTTCCTGACAGAGTGGTTTGGAGGTTTTCAAACAGAGGCTAGATGGCCATCTGACAGCAATGCTGATTCTGTGAACTTAGGCAGGTTATGAGAGGGAGGGCAGGAAGGGTCGCCTCAGTGCTTAGCAATTTTTCTCCAGTCCAGTTTGGTTGGGGATCCTGGAGGTTTTTTGTCATCTTCTGGGCATGGAACTGGGGTCACTGGGGTGTGTTTGGGGGAGGTATCTGTGAATTTCCTGCATTGTTCAGGGGGTTGGACTAGATGACCCCGAAGATCCCTTCCAACTCTATGATTCTATATATGGTATTGTAATCCACAGGCATAACAGAAGGCCATATTCTGGGGCATTCAGAGTGTTTTCACAGCAACCCCTTCCTGCCCTCCCAGCTGGGACAGTCTCTCCTGTACCCATCCATGGGCTACAGGCCTTTAAAGACCATAATCTGCCACCAACACAGGTTTTGAATATGAGGTTGGCACCTAGGGCTAAATGAGCAAGCCTAAACAATTCTACTCCGGAGTACAACGGAAGACAGGAGGGCCTGGCGTGTTGTGGTCCATGGGGTGGCGAAGAGTTGGACTCGACTGTGTGACTGAACAACAACCAAAACAATTCTACTAGGAAGTAAACCCCAGTTTATTTAATGGGGCTACTCTCAGGTAAGTGTTTTAAAGACTGCAGCATTCAACACTGACTGTAAAAGGCTTCCAGTGAAGCTTGTTCAATCAATATATCTAAATTTCATCATGGCCCCCTTTGTGAATACTTAAATGTGGACTGGGGGGGGGCATGAACAGACAAGACAGTCCTGAGAAAAGCCCCAGGTCTGTAGAAAAATCTGAACTCTAAAACAAACAGACAACAACAACAACAACATAGGGAAGGTAACCCTCCCAAATAATAGAAGCAGCATCTGTAGCCTTAACAAATGAATGCCCTCTTAGTGACTGTTGTGGGGGTTGCTAGGCAACCACAACTGTGTTGCCAGCCTTCAAACCTTGGTTTATGTCAGTAAAAGGAAGGGGAAGGGGGAAGGGGTTTTTCCAATGCTGCTTTTGCCTTTGAGGGAGGACTCATTAGGGTCAGGCCTGGCAGCAACCACTGGGCAACCTGGCACTGCATAGCATGCATGACTCACCAAGGCCCAGCTGCTTGCTATTGTTCAACAGCAGCCACCCCATGAAAGCCAATGTAGGCTTGCCAGTCCCCAGGTTGGGGCGAGGGTACCTTTGGTTTTCAGGGCTTTAGCCCACCACTGGCCAGTTGGCCAGTGGGGGGAACCCCACCTTCAAATAGCCACGTCCCCACGTGAGTTGCCTAACATGATGACATCACCTGGAAGTGACATCATCACACTGGGGCATTGCACGGGGACACTCTGGTTTAAGGGGCAAAACTCTATGGTTTTAAGCTGGTTTTACCATAGACTTTTGCCCTCAAACCAGAGCATCCCCCAATGTGACATCCCCAGCGTCATCATGTCCGGGATGTCCCAGAATACCCCCCAAATCCTCCCACCAGAGTGACAAGGGGACCTGGAAACCCTAAGCCTATGTGATGTACTAGTTAGAGTTTTAGACTAGTCTCTGGGAGACTCAGGTTCAAATCTGCATTCTGCCATGGTGCTCACTGGGTGACCTGGGGCCAGCCAACCACTGTCTAACCTATCTCACAAGGCTGTTGTGAGCATAAAATGAAGAAAATGAGAATGATGTAATCTGATTTTGGTTCCCATTCTGGAGAAAAGTGGAGTATAAATGAAGTAAATAGATAATAAATATAGCTGAAGATTGGGAGGAACAGATAAAAAGAAGGTTGGTTGGTGGGAGAGAGGCCTAAAAGAGTTCCCTTCCAGCCTACATCCCATTTCAAGAGTTGCCAGCAGTGGGGCTAGGACAAATGACCCCCCCCCTCAATACTGGTGTTGTGTAACGCCAGGTCTATAAATAATAAGACCATAGTCCTCTGGGACTTTCTGCTTGAGCACAAAGTAGACCTGGCATGCATGACTGAGACCTGGATGCAAGAAGGAGAGACAGTAGCTCTCTCTCAGTTGGCTCCCCCTGGGTTCTCAGTCCTCCACCAACAACAACATAGGGAAGATAAGGGGACGAGGGAGTGGCTCTATTCATTTGGGAGGCCTACTCCTTCAGAGCCGCTGCCAAAGATCTCAGGCATTGAGTGTGTCAGCCTAGTGTGGGAAGCCGGGGAGAGTTTGGCAATTTGGCTGGTGTATCGACTGCCCAACACACCGGCCAATAGCCTGCCGTCCCTGATGGAGGCCAAGTCGGGCTGGGCATTGGAACACCCTAGACTGATAGTCTTGGGTGATTTTAATGTCTATGCTGTCAACATGACCTCCACTCAGACAGCAGACCTAGTGTCATCCATGGTGGCACTGGGACTCTCTCAATATGTAACAACCCCTACTCACTGTGCTGGTCACATGCTTATTTTTATGTAAGCCGCCTTGAGCCTGCCTTAGCAGAGAGGGCAGGGTATAAACTGAATAAATAAACAAACAAACAAGATGCTGGAGGGGAGGAAGGATGATGCATTCACACTGATGAATGTGCAAACAAAAAATCTTTATTAGACCTCTTGTGACCACTTTTCAATTCCCTTCATTTTTGTTTTACACATGGACACACACTTTGAATAGAGCAATAGCCAAAGGCAGGTCTGTATGTGAAAATATATTTACATTTTTTAAGGATCCATTATGGCTTTTAGAAGGAACATACTCAATGATGCTTAAATATTATTATAACTAAATTACACGTGATGCTATGCCATCTATCTTTTTCACAGTATGGTTGTATAGAGCTATTGTCTTTGATGGGTGCGGGCTCCTCTATGTGTGCAGGCCTGATTTACCTCAATACTCACAGGGTGTCTGTTGTGGGGAGGGGAAGGGAAAGGAGTTTGTAAGCCACTCTGAGACTCCCTTGGGTAGTGAAGGGTGGGGTATAAATCCAATCTCTTCTCTTCTTCTACTTTATTATTTGGAGTAACACTATTTAGTTGTGAGTAGCAACCAGTGTTCCCTCTAAGCTGAGTTAGTGTGAGCTAGCTCACAGTTTTTTAGCCTCCGGCTCACGCATTTTTCTCTTCGCTCAGGAAAGATGGCTCCAGAGCAAACTAATTTATGCAGTAGCCAAATCGCTTGCTCACAACTTTAATGCCAGTAGCTCACAAAGTAGAATTTTTGCTCACAAGACTCCACAGCTTAGAGGGAACATTGGTAGCAAACATTCTTTTTATATATAAACATATTTCTTGTGGCCAGTTAGTATGTTATAATATCCTTACATGTGGGGATTATTTTGTATTCTTTAGGATTCACACAAAACCTGCCTGGGCCGGAACACATATTTTATACTTACATTGCTAGTGTGTGTTGTCATTATTTAGACCACTGAAGAAGGCCCTCTGGGCCAAAACACATTTGGTCTAGTGGTTATTTTGTGTAAACAATGTTTTGATCTTAGTTGCTCTACACACAATTTACAAGTGTCGCTGTAGGCTAGGTGGATGTAATGTAATACCCACTACGTCGTGGTTTTCACCTTTGTTTTTAATCTATATTTACTATGCACTTTGTAATATAGAGATATTATCCTATTCTTTGTTTAGCTGCTCAACCTTCTAGGTTCCTGACATGCGCCTCAGATTGGGCTTTACCTCCTTTTGCTGTATCCTGGTGGGTGTGAAGGTCAGAAGGAAGCAGGAAAAGGGGAGAGCCTATGGGAGCTCTTAGGGAAGAGAAAGAGGGAATAGTGTGTGCGTGGGGAAATGAGAAGCACTTGCCCGTCTCCCACTTGTACTCTCAAAAATCACTGAAAGACACCCTTATTATTTAGAGACAAACAACCTGGTAGCTATAACAAACTGAAGTGATGGAGAACTAACTAGGAGATGAAGGTATAGCTGAGACAGCTTAAGACAGCTTTTTGATGCAGCGTTATTTTTTAATAGGTAGGTTACTGCATAGGATAGGATTTTTTTAAAAAATCTGCTCCATTTATTTTACAGGCTCTCCTCTTTCCTAGACAGAAGGGTTATTTGCTAATCTGGCACACAGTGCGGTTATTTGGAAACAGGTTCAGGACAGACAAAATGAAATACTTCTTTACTCAGTGAATAATTAAACTGGAATTTAGTGCTAGTGAAAGTTGTGATGGCCACAAGCACAGATGGCTTTCAATGGGGACTAGATAGATTCATGGAGAAAAGGCCCATGATGACTTAAGGGAGCCTTGTTCTACAGAGGCCACAAACCCCTGAGTGCCAGTGCCAGGAGGCAGCAGCAAGGGAGGGCCTTGGCCACCATCCTCTGTTTGGTCCTCCAGCGTAACTTGTTGGCATTGGCAGCTGTGTGAAAACAGACGGTGAACTAGATGGATCACTGGTCTCACCATCAGGCTCTACCTATTTTCCTATGCTTTACTACTTTTGTGGGCTTCAGGCTTGACTACTACAACATGCTCTACATGAGGCTGCCGAAGAAGAAGAAGAGGAGGAGGAGGAGGAGATCAGAGTCTCAGAGCGGCTGACAAACTCCTTTCCCTTCCCCTCCCTACAACAGACACCCTGTGAGGTAGGTGGGGCTGAGAGAACTCTTTCCAGAGCTGTCCTTGAGAGAACAGCTCTGACAGAACTATGGCTTGCCCAAGGTCATCCAGCAGCTGCAAGTGGAGGAGTGGAGAATCAAACCCAGTTCTCCCAGATTAGAGTCCATGCTCTTAATCACTACACCAAACTGACGACTCTGACATTTCAGAAATGCAGGAACATGGATGTTGGTACTTTTAAATGACAGTCAGGCCAGATATTGTTAATCATAGGGGTGGATTAACAACAAAGAGAAAGAGCCTGTGCCCTATGAAAAGCAGCTCCTAAGGGTTAGAGGACCTCTGGAAATACATGGGATACAATAAAGGTGGGGACAGTTTGAAGGGAAATCAGCAGAAATTACCCCTCCACTCTTGCATGAACTCTTCTACAGATGGAGCAGGAGTCTGCACATGTGTATGTGAGCATTTTTGCTTTTTTCTTTCAATAAGCCCAGGAGTTAGTTTGTGAGGGTTCAAGAGGGGATGAAGAAGAGATCTGTTCCATTAACTAGTTGTGTGAAATTCTTCCATTCATAATTCGTGGACCTATATGGTTGGATCCAGCCATGTCATGGCAAAAGAGAGGTTTTCCTGAATGCCGTTCCATTTGCACAAGAGATACCGGAAGATCAAACCTTGGCTTTTCATTTCTGATCGGATTTGCTGTTGCTATATCCAGAAATCAAAAGGTAAAATATTTTTTATTATAGTTTGATACAGATGTGCAGTATGATTCAAAGAAGGTCATGGGAGTGTTATGCAAATGTACCTTGCACTTTGTCTTGTGCATGTGGAAGCACATTATGGGATATGTTTAAGTTGATTTTGTACAAAGGCAACTTGCAACAACTTTCTTGTATTTTTGCTCTCAAATGAATCCTTGCACAAATGGAAGTATTCTGTGGGATCAAATCCATGGCCAACACATCAGTTCTTTACAAGGTAACTCATTGTACCATTTCTTAAACTCTGTCGTTACAATGAAGTGACTTTTGGGGGTGGGATTTGTGAATGGACAGATGAATGGATTGGGAATATTGCATATGAATGCCAAACCGCTGATGAGACTGAAGAACCTCAGGGAGATGGAGAGTTCCCCGTCCCATCTTTTTGTGACTTTAGTCAGGATGATGGGTGACACATTAGCACAGCAAATACAATAAAAGGTCTGTGAAGAAGAAGTAGACCATATTAAACACTGTGGAAGCACTGTGCAGGCACTTGTTCTGTGAGCTTTTCCTCTGCTCAGTGCTGAGCTTTCACAGATCAGTTCATTTGCGAAGTGACAAGCCAGTGACATTTTATTAAACAGCATGGCAGGGATCATTAAGTCCGTAAATGTCTTCTGTGCAGTGGCAGAGATGAAGTCTGATTGTCGGAACCTTCGAAAGATTTAGGCCCTGCCTCATTGTGTGTGTGGAGCCATTTGGAAGCTCGTAATTTATTTAACAAGTTTTGTAATGTGACAAAAGAAAATTTATGATCGTACCCAGGAATGTCAAAGTGAAAAGCCGAAATGGAGATTAAATGCTTTATGTAATTATCTAGTGCAACGTCAGCAGTTAGCAAGGACTTTGTTGGTCATGTAGATACAGCAGGACAAGGGAACACCAGAGCGACAGCAAGGGCTGTGTTGGTGGAAAGTGCCATCAAGTTGCAGCCAACTTATGGCAACCCATAGGGTTTTCAAGACAAGAGACAGACCAAGATGGTTTGCTATTGCCTTCCTCTGTGTAGCAACTCTGAACGTCCTTGGTGGTCTCCCATTCAAGTGCGAACCTTGGTCAACCCTACTTAGCTTTGGAGATCTGACAAGATCAGGTTAGCCTGGGCCATCCACATCAAGGCAAAAAGCAGTATATACTTCTAAGCTAGTAACCCATGATCAAGTCCCTTGCTTCTGTACTGCTCACACACGCAGGAGAACATTCATTACTTTCTCCATAAGGGCTACACTGGGCTGCTGGGATCCATCACAGGAGGATGAGGAGGAGGAGATTGGATTTATACCCCGCCCTTCACTACCCGAAGATGCCCTGTGTGAGGTAGGTGGGCTGAGAGCTCTTTTGAGCTGCTCTTTCCAGAACAGCTTTGACTAACCCAAGGTCACACCAGCATCTGCATCTGGCGGAGTGGAGAATCAAACCTGGTTCTCACAGATTAGAGTCCACACTGTAGACCACTAAGGTTTCCAAGGCAACAAAAATAGCTCTTGAACTTTTGCAAGACTTCAGGTGCTATTTCTGCTTGCCTGAGCAGCCCAGATAAAGGCTGAGTCCCATTTTACTGTGGAGCTTCACCACCCAATACAGTGCCCTTTACTGAGGACTGCATTGCGGGTGAGACGACCAATGATAGTCCAAAGGCCCAATGACATAATGGAAATACCACATCTTGGCAACTCTTGACATCCAAAGACTCACAAGATCATATTGTGAGATTTGGGGTGCTATTTTAGGTTCCCGTAGCCTCCTTGCAAATCCAGGCAGAGAAAGAGAAAGGACAGAAGGAGAAAGAGGAGGGGAAAAGAGAAAGAGGGAAAGAAAGACGGGAAAAGAGGACAACCAACAGGTTTTCTTGCGGGCCACCCACTTGCATACTATAACTCAGAAAATATTGTTCTTGTGAGCCAGGCTCAGCATCAGAAGAAGATCCAGATGAACTCCATGGACAGATAGGGTTCCCATCTGCTGGGCCCTTAACCTTTATTATGTATTCTAATTATGCAGAGTGAACAACACAGCACAACACATGTATATTAGCTTTAAAAGAAAAACTTTACTAATGAGGAAAAGGTTACTGGGAGATTAAAGAAATAAACAAAGGCTAAACATCTCTCTGACTGCTCTAATCTACATTTTGAATCTCTAGTTAGTGTCGGGATTTGCCAGTTGGGTAATCAATAGAATGAGGACAAGCTAGTGAGTAAGCATCGGATCTCAGTTTTATTGCTCTAGTCCATTCTTACATGAGTTCTAGCAGCCTGAGAGTCAAGATGTAGATTAAAGCAGTCAGAGAGGATGTTTATCCTTTGTTTCTTTAATCTCCCAGTAACCCTTTCCTCAATAAAATTTTTCTTTTAAAGCTCATATACATGTGTTGTTCTGCATTATTCACTCTGGATGATTAGAATACATAACACTATCCGAGGCATACCAGGAGGCCCAGGGAATTTCCAGCACCACAGAGTTTCCCTCAGACCTGGAAGGAACCCATGCCTTCTAGGATTGCCAGACTCCAGGTGGGCCTGGAGATCTCCTGCTATTACAACTGATCCCCAGACAATCAAGATCAGTTCCCCCGGAGAAAATGGCCACTTTGGTGGGTGGACTCTGTGGCATTGTATCCTGCTGAGATCCCTCCCCTCCCCAAACACTGCCTTCCCCAGGCTTCACCCCACCCAAATCTCCAGGTATTTCCCAACCCAGAGCTGACAAGTCTATTTTCTTCTGAGACCATGTCCCAAGAGCCTGCAGTCAAGGCAATAACTTACTGGAAGTCCTAGAACCCTCAACTGCTGGGTCCATGTACCAAGAACCAGCAGATGTTCTAGAGAAGCAGTGACAACAGTCCCCCAGCTGGGCCAGGCTGGGTCTGCCACCACCTGGCAGGAGCAGTGGAGACAGTGGGCCTGTTCAGAAGTGTTGTTGTTCAGTCGTACAGTCGAGTCCGACATCTCCCGCCAGGCCCTCCTGTCTTCCGCCGTCCTCTGAAGTAGGCTCAATTTCATGTTCGTTGCATCGATGACGCTGTCTAACCATCTCATCCTTTGCCGTCCCCATCTTCTTTGACCTTCAATCTTTCCCAGCATCAGGGTCTTCTCCAGTGAGTGCTCCCTTCTCATTTGGTGGCCAAAGTATTTGAGCTTCAGTTTCATTATCTGGCCTTCCAGGGAACAGTCAGGGTTGATTTCTTTGAGGATTGACTGATTTGTTCTTCTTGCAGTCCAAGGGACTCTCAAGAGTCTCCTCCAGCACCATAGTTCAAAAGAATCTATTCTTCGGCGCTCGGCCTTCCTTATAGTCCAACTCTCACAGCCATACATGACTACTGGGAATACCATTGCTTTGACCATGCGGACTTTTGTTGGCAGGGTGATGTCTCTACTTTTTATCATGCTGTTTAGGTTCGCCATCACTTTCCTCCCAAGGAAATCTTTTAATTTCATGGCTGCTGTCACAGTCTATGGTGATCTGGGATCCCAGGAATGTGAA
>NW_015162476.1:359784-382012 GCF_001447785.1 Gekko japonicus | reverse complement strand
GGTCTCTCTGCAGATGGAGGGTAATAGATCTGCTACCCTGTATGGCATGCTTCCTTAGTTCCCTATCCTCTTTATATTTTAAAATAAAACAGATTTTACAAAGATGCCGTGTTTTCTCAATGCTCTTGCCTTCACAGAACATGAAGCCCAATAGTGTTACTTCTAGAAATGCCTTTTTAAAAATGTACATTGTTCATAGACCACCTTTCTTACTGGGACTCAAGGAGGATGACCAGAGTCAATACAATCAATAGGATGGGACATTAATCAATAATGCAATAGGATTAGCGTTGTAGAACTAACCAGAAATCTAAAAAAAAAAAGGAACTGAAGCAAAGCATGAGTATTAACAAGGCACATTAAATGATGCAAAATTACATAGTAAGATCCTACTTACAGTGAGCTATGTACAGTGGTCCCTGATCATTTATCCAAGTAATAACCCCGGGGTTCTTAACTGAGTCAGCCTTATATACTTGGGGAAGTGCCTATGTGTTTAAAAGGGAAGTGAATGGTAATCATGTCAGGAGTTAGAAGTGCTGGGACACCAAGGAGTTCTCCTGCAGAAACCCCACTGAAATATGCTCAACTTGGTCTTATGCACAAATATACTGCTGTTTATTCCAATTGATTCCAGCAACTTCCATGGGTCTTGTTACTGGACATCTGTCAGGAACCTGGATACTGTTCATGTTAGAGGGCCAGAGGCAAGAAGCAGGGCCAAGATCAGACCAGAGAAATCCAGAGAGCCAGGGCAAACTTGAGCAGAGGAATCTTAAGAAGTCAAGGTGACATTTCAAGAGGTCAACTGGTTTAAGCTCAGGAAGGGAGCAGGTAAGCTATGCTCAGACTGGACCAAGTCCTCGCTTGCTTACACACTTTCCAGAGTGGAGAAGTTTCTTGTAAGCCCAGGCTTTACAGTACATGCAGTTTTGTGATTGGCTCCTTAGGTCATGCATTGGCCAAGTGATCTCAAATCAGGGCAGAAAATGCAACATTTGTTATATGCAGGCTACAGCAGCTAGCCCCATGGTAGGAGCCTTGGTTCAGTTCCCACCCTGACACCTTACAGCTTGCAAGATGTCCTCATATCAGCTGTAGTGTAATAACATCATCAACGGAATCACACACCAAAAAAAAAAAAAAAGCTATGAGATTGCCATGAGGAGGAGGTGTGGCCTGAGAAGATTCCATTGTCACAGAGCCCTAGTATTAGTTGGGGGAGGGGAGGGAGATAGGTTTTCAGTTGGTTGCTGGAGCCTGGCTTCAAGAAGCCACGGTTGGTTTGATCCCTTATCCTCTTCAAAGGGAGAGAGGATGTAATGGGTACAGTTAAAGACATTACTGTTTATATTTCATTGTGTCCCTTTTTTGATGGCTTCCCTACCTTATTAAATTATTGGACTTTTCCCCTCCTCACTTCTGTGTGGAGTTTGTCTCACCTGGCTGTTCAGGTAGGCTATACAGAGGGAGCCAGCGATCCTTCTGGCACAAGTCACACGAAGGGAGGAAATCCTTCCTATAAGTACAAAAAACCTTGCTAGTGGCAAGTGGCTTTGCTACCCCTGGAGCCTGAAGGGGTGGCGATTTCAAGGGCCCCAGGGTGGGCCCTACCCCTTACCAGGCACAATGAGAGTCTGTGGACCAGTTTATGCTGTCAGAGTAAGGTTGTTACAGGGCTCAGGGAAGAAGGAAAGTGGCATTAAGCAGAAGCCAGAGGAAAGAAAAAGGTATAAAACAGAATGAAAATGATGTGATTATTATGCACATTGGCAGAAATTGCTGAAACAGTATGTTTTTTGACTAATAGCCAGGAAGAGCATTTTGTCAGTAATTTGTCAAGCTGTTTCAAACATGCTAATTTGGCAGTGCAGACTGAAATTCCAGCAGACTCAAAAAAAAAGAACAGTAGGTTTATATACCCTGCTTTTCTGTATCTTAAGGCATCTCAAAACAGGCACCTTGTGAGAAGGTGGGGCTGAGAGAGTTCTGAGAGAACTGTGACCAGCCCAAGATCACCCAGCTGGCTTCAGCTGAGATCAGACATGCAGTTTGATTGCCGTTGCTGTTCCCTTCTGGATTTAAAATTCATGATCAGACAGCAACATCTGTCTGTCGTGCCTCACTCGTCTTCATCCCGTTTCTCCCCCTTTACTGTGTGTTTCTTAGATACCTGTAAAAGTCCGATCCTTTTGGGCTGAGCTAGTTTCAAACTGGATTTTATGTTGTTTGATCCCTCTATTGTGAACTCACGCCAGCAGGTCTGACCGGTCTCCTCTTCTCCTGGCAGCCATTTTTTAAAACTAGTAAGCGATGTGCACATAGGTCCACCCAGAGATCATTTCGTAGAAAAAGAGGTGCAGGAGTTCATTAGCATAACTCATTAGCATAACTTATTTGCATATGCCACCCCCCCTGACATCACCGGAAGTATGTCAGAAGGCAACACCCGCCGCTCAGGCTCCACTGGACTGTTTTGGATTGCTAGCTACTGGGGAGAGGGGCAACGTGCAGATCTGTCCTCGCAGAGGAGGGAGAGCTTGTACCTGAATAAAATTTGGTCTTAAAGGTGCCACTGGACTGTTTTGGACCGGGGGGCTGGGGGGAGCTCTGCAACTTACCTGGCTGCTTCTTGCTCTGACTGAGGGCTGCTGGGACCAGTGGGTGGGGCTTGTTGCATGTGCCCACCCCCTGGGCTCTTTACTGCCAGAGCTCTGCTCCTGTGCGCTCCTGCAGGAAATGACCCCTGGGTGCACCTCCACACCCAGGCTGAGGGGAGGGACAGGCTGCCACTGTGTTTTCAGCATGCCTCCTCTGTAAACAATTTGTCCTGTCAGGGGAAAGGGCTTTGGGCAGCCTCGTTATTCTCTTGTAAACACAAAAGCCCAGATAGACATGTCAGTCAGGAGTACCGGCTACAGTTCTTCCTGCTTTTTTCCTCCAACACCTTCACATTCTGTTGCTTCAATATGCAAACAAGGCTGTTTAGCTGAGAGCTGAGGCTCTGCTACTGAGCTCCCCACACTAACCCTGAAGTAATAAGGTTCTTTTTCACAGCTGCTCAGGGACTGGCTCCTCTGGGCATGCTCAGGTATTGGAAAATACTTTTCTTTCAAAACCGAGGGGGGAAAAATGCTGGCTGGAAATTCCTGAGCATTTTCCTCCCTTTTTCTTCAATGCAGGGGAAAGGGCCTCTGCGAGCCGGGCTGTGAAGCTGAGGGGAGAGACAGGCTGCCACTATGTTTTTGGTTTCAGTTTGATCGATCAACCACGGATGTCTGATTGCAACTCTCCATGACAAATTACTCCCGATTAGATACATTGCCACACCATGCTAAGCTTGCCATCTGATCGCAGCCTCTATGAGGAAGAATGGGGAATCAAACCCAGTTCTCCATATTAGAGTCTGCTGCTTCTAACCCCTATACCACACGGGCCCTTGGTTTTAAGACTACGATGCAAAGAGAGTTTCAGTTTTTAGACGGGCATGTGCCTTCCTGGAAGCGATGCCCTCTGGCCCACCCAATGTGCTACATTCTGCAGTTTTATAGACATCTGATTTATAGCGTACAATTAGGTGACTTTCTACTGCCAGATCTTTGTCTTATACCTTAGTCATGCAGAAAAAAGTAATTTCATTTCCAGTTCCGTTTAACTGTAATTAAGCTTCCACTGATCGGGCCTTTTGACAATAACGACATTACAGTGGTTCCTTTTTGTTCCAGTGTTCAGTTCATCAGTTTGCACAAATGTAATATTGTGCCTTATACAGCAACATATTCTACTTTTGGGAAAACAGACCTTTAATTAACCTTCAGAGATTGCCTATACGATTGAGAACAAAAAGGCAGGCACAACGATGATGTATAATTTTAGGAACCTTTACAGAACACAGCAGATTATGAAGGGAAAATCACCTCCATTGGGAAGCCTCCAGGTGCATCAATTGCTTCCGTGACAAGATGACATTTGAGAGCATGTGAAATCTAAAGCCTGAATATTCTGTTGGCAAATATTCTTATGTGGCAGGTCTGCAGTCACTGCACATTGCAAACTCTGTCTGATTTACATCCATCCCTTGGGACCCCAAATAATCTTTTGCAGTGGAGAAATCAGTATTTGGTTGGAAAGTCAAGACTGCTATTTGATTTAGTGGCTTCTTTCAGTCCTAAACCTGGAAAAATAAATTTGGCACTTGACACCATTTTTCATTCTTTTGGTTCTAATAATTTTTTAATGAACGCTGGACGGGCTGTCCCTCAATCTGATGTAGATGTAGTGGCTGCTCCCTGCAAATCATGGTTTGCACATTGGGAGCCATTTTGAGAAGATGAGTTCCAAGAACATGACGGACTACAACTGGGGAGTCCTGAGTTCAGATCCCCACTTAATCATGATGCTCGTTTTCTAACCTTGGATCAGTCACCTGCTGTTACATTAGCTGCCTCACAGGGTTATTATGAGTGACACTTTTCCATTTCATTGTAAATTAGGGCTGCCAGCTCTGGATTGGGAAATACCTGGAGATTTTGGGGGTGGAGCCAATGGAGGGAGAGAGGAGGGACCTCAATGGAGTATAATTCCATAGAGCCCACCCTCCAAAGCAGCCATTTCCTCCAGGGGAACTGATTTCTGTTGTCTGGGGATGAATTGTAATAGAAGGAGATCTCCAGGTGTCACCTGGAGGTTGACAACTATTGCAAATCTTTCATACTTATCTATCCTGAATGCTCAGGCAGACAAGATTCCTTAAACCCTTTGTAGTAAGGGTCAATTACCTTGCAGCAAGAGTGTATATTGCTTTGATTGTACAGAAAGTAATCTCTGGAGGTGTGATTATTATTCAGAGGAATCAACCCCTCCCCTATAGGGAAGTCACTGGCTCCCTTTCCTTCAGGGTAGCTTCACAGGCTGTAAATGCCAAGCATGTTATGATGCCATAAACGGAGCCACCCCTCTATCTCCAAAGCTCTCTGTTTTGGCTGCCAAATAGCAAATATCACTCTTTCACAGGAGAATTCTGGAGTGCAAAAGGGAGAGGAGCACAGCCAGTTATTTGACAGTACTGGAAAGCACCCATATTTCAAGACATGGTAAGAACTGATTCAATATTACATAAACCATGTGGAAACTTCAGGGAGTATTTCCATGTGGCGGCAGCACTGTATAGTTATCATAACACACGGTAGCCCCTTATCACAAAAGTCAGTGCTTCTGTATGGACAATCCCCAAAGGTATATGTAATACTGGCATAAAGACCATTTGTGCAACAGATCTGGTCCATGTAGAATGTGAAAAGAACAGGAGTCCAGTAGCACCTTAATGACTAACAAAATATGTGGCAGGGTATGAGCTTTTGTGAGTCACTGCTCACTTCTTCAGATAGAGCTAGAATGGGAGTTCATCTGTCCTATCTATTGGAAAGTGGAGTGATTTCAGAAGCCTAATGACATTAGTAGGCAAATGACAATAGCAGATGAATGACAATAGCAGGCATAAATGGATTTCGGTGAGATATTCAGAGGGATAATAGGCATGGAGAAATCAGCATTGGTAATGAGAGAAGAAACCTAGGTCTCAAATCAGTCCAGGAAGATGCATTGTCTCAAGCTTCATTATCAATTGCAATTCAACAGTCTCTCTTTCTACTCTCCCTTTGAAATTCCTTTGTAAGAAAACTGCTACTTTTAAGTCAGCAACTGAATGTCCTGGAAGGTTAAAATGTCCCCCCACTGGTTTTTGAATGTTGTGGTTCCGAATGGACAAAGTTTAAGTCCAGTGGCACCTTTAAGACCAACAAAGTTTTAGGTGGTTCCTAATGTCCATTAATTATTTGTCCAATGTAGAGGGTGGAAGGGCACTGTTGACATGTGATGGCATCAATCACATTAGAGGATGAGCAGGAATATGAACCTGAGATGGTATGGCTGATGTTGCTGGGTCCACTGATGGCTTTGCTAGAATCTATACGAGAGCAAAGTCAACATCTTGGTTTGTTGCAGGCCTTGGTACCAGAGTCCATGTTACTGTTAAGTAGTTTGTCACTGTGGGTGAGAAGTTGTTTTAGGTTAGCAGGCTGTCTGTAAGCAAGAAAAGGTCACCTCCATAGTGCCTGTGTAAGGAAAGTGTCACTATTCAGCTTGGGTTGTAGGTCATTAATATTGCATTGAACTGGCTTGAATTGTGAGTTGTAGGTGACCACCAGTGGTGTTCTGTTCTTATTCTCCTTGGGCTTGTCCTGTAGCAAGCTGTCCCTGGGTATCATTCTGGTTTTTCCAATCATCTTTCTCACCATATCAGGAGGATATTGTAGTTGGCAAAAATCCCTGTTGCAGATCCTTCAACTAGGGCCCCTGCCACACGGCAGGGAAAAGGACGGTCGAACTGCCGCTAATCTGAGCCGCATCAAAGTTGAGACGGCGCGGCGGGATCTCACGGATCCCCCGAGCCGCGGCGCCGTCGCTCCCTGGCACAATCAGATGCCGGGGAGAAAGCAACGGTGGGAAGGGGAGGCTGGCGAACTGCGCATGCTCACACATGCGCAGTTCGGCCAGGAGCCGGGGATGCGCTGGCGCAAGGACGTGCCGGCGATCCCATGGCCGCACTTGCCGCGGCCCATTCGAAAGAACCACCCAGGTAGGTGGTTCTTTTTTGGTGCGCTTCATGGGTGGGATGGGATGGATCGGAGACGGTAGCACGACGTTCCCCAGATGTTGCCGTGGGATCGCGCCTGTTTGCTCGGGCCCCGATCCGTCCTTCTCCCGGCCCAAACGGCTCGTATGAACAGGGCCTGAGTATCTCTATCGGAGGGGTTGGAGCAGATGTGACTATAGCATAGGGTTTGGCTATACACAAGGGGTGTGAGTCTCACATGTTGCTGCACATATGCAAAAGTGTTTTGATCACCTCTGTGCAGCTCACTGTAAGAGTAATTGAGTTGGCCCTGACTGCTGTTGGTAGAAGCTCAGCAGCAAAACTGTGACAAGGTCAAGTGCACAAAGCTGAGAGGTGCAGAATAAGATTATCATGATTTAATTACAGAATAAGATTATCATGATTTATTACACTTGTCATTTATGTATTTACCTATTTACCCCCCCCCCAAAAAAAAACTGCTATAAAAGTGTAGGGGGTGTCATGGACTAATCATGATCTTGTGAAGGTCAGTTTGAGATATGCCTCTTCCCTCTACAGGAGTAGTGAGTTTATGTATGTTTGCCCACAGAGACTCATGGATCCATTTGGATTCCAGAACGCTTTGCTGGCAGCTCTCTTGATGAACTCACTGATGCCTGGAATCTGGGCCTTCAGGAGGCCATTGACCGAGTTGCTTCCCGGCTCTCTCTTCACCCGGTACTATCTTGGCTCCCTGGTATACGGATGAATTAAGGACAGTAAAAAGGGGGCTTAGAAGGGCAGAGTGGTGCTGGCGACAAATTCGTGATGAAGCAATGAGAGCCCTTTATAGAGCCCACTTGAAGGCCTATGACGTGGCAGTGAAGGCAGCAAAGCACTCTTACTTTTCTTCCTCCATTGCATCTGTGGCATTGTGTCCAGCTCAATTGTTTAGAGTTTTTAGGCAATTGACAACCCCTTTGATGCTCCAAAAGTAGATGAAAATTTGGCTATTAACTGTGACACATTTGTGATGTTCTTTTCAGATAAAGTCTTACTCCTTCACCAAGAGTTGGCAGCCAGATTTGGAGTTAGTAGGGATTTTGGGGCATCTGCCCTATATCCCTTTCAGTCTGGCTTTTGGCTGGGGTTCAGGACTAAGAAAGCTCTGGTTGCTCTGGTTGATGCTCTCCAGTTACACCTTGATGCAGGTGGGATGGCACTACTGATCCTGTTGGATCCGTCTGCTGCCTTTGACACAGTAGTCCATTTGGTCCTAGTCAACTGCCTAGCCTCCCTAGGTGTGAGGGGTACAGCTTTGAGGTGGTTCTCCTCATTCTTCCAGTCCCAGTGGGTAACCATGGATGGAGAGAGGACATCACTGCAGGCCCTGACCTGTGGAGTTCTGCAGGGATTGATTCTCTCCCCAATGTTATTTAACATCTATATGCACCCTCTAGGGGAGATTGTTTGGAGGTTTGGAGTGGGGTGCCAGCAATATGCAGATGATACCCAGCTCTACCTCTTATTTAAGGAGTGACTGGTAGCTGGAATTCCGGTCTTGGCCTCCTGCCTGGATGCAGTGGTGGAATGGCTAGGTTGAAGCTAAATGAAATCCATCTAAGACAGAAATTATGTGGCTAGAGAAGCCTGGGCCACTAGGGTGGCCACTATTACTGACCCTTGATGGGCTCCATCTTTCTACAGTTGACTCAGTCAAAAATTTGGGAGTATGGCTCAATTCTTTGCTCTCCATGGACAAACATGTGACCTTGGTAACAAAGACTGCATTTTACCATCTATGCCGGGCTCACCAGCTGGCTCCCCACCTGTCTCCAGAGGACCTTGCCAATGCAATTCACTCAACAGCCACCTCGGGACTGGACTACTGTAATGCGATCTATGTAGGGCTACTTTTGAAGATGCTTTGGATGCTGCAAGTAGTCCAGAATGCTGCAAGTGGTCCAGTGTCCTGGTCAGCACATATAACACCTATCCTATGGCAGCTGCACTGGCTCCCAATTAGTTTCCAGTGCCAATTCAAAGTGTTGGTACTTACCTTTAAAGCCCAAAATGGCCTGGGCCCTCATGACTTTGGGACTGCCTCTCCTGGCATGATCTTCCTCATCTTCTCCAATCTTCATCTTAGAATTTATTGAAAGTCCCTGATCTGCCTGCCTTATATCAACAAGGGCTAGGGCCTTCTCAGTAGTGGCCCCTGTCCTGTGAAATATCAGCTGCCCAAAAAGGTTAATGCCTTGCAGAACCTCCCTAGTTTCTGCAAGGCATGCAAGGCTGCTCTTTTTCAGGCAGTCTTTTGGGTGATTGTAATTCACCAGGCAGCTGATATTCTTCAGATGTGTCTTCACCATCCACACATCCTACATTGCTTGATAGTTGATAGATTTTAATGGGGATAGATTTTTAACAGTTTTATATTTTAAAGATTATTTATCATATCTTTCTATTGTTGTTATTGGTATATTTTATATGCTGTTAGCCACCCTGAGTCCCTTTTGGGGGAGAGGGAGTGGAATATAAATTTGATAAATATTCTTGCTTTGGGTGCAAAATTAGCTAGTTGTGGCTCTGCTGAGCAGAACCTGCAGCGTCTGGAAATTCCTTTGCTTTCCAGAAGACGGCAGCTGCCAAAGGGTAGTGTCTACAAGTCCCTTCCTTTGTGCAGCAGATTGGTTGTCAGTTGACTGAGGGTGTCAAGGACCTGCATACTTTTTTGCTATACTTACAGGTTCAAGACTAGCATACATATCTCTTTTAGAGAACATTTTGCAAATAACCAGTCTCCAGGATGACCCAGCATGGGAAGAGCAGTCTCCCCACTGTTTATAATGCAGAAGAAGCTTCTGCAAACAGGACTGACAGCAAAGGATGCTGCTCAATGTTAGCAATATTCATCAGCAAGTCCCTTGAAGGGCTTAGGATAATGAGAGCAGCTCAACAGCCAGTTGAGTCTTCTGGTGTTTTCTGTCCATTGGGCAAAGGGAGCATCTGTCACATCTGCTTTGGAAGGAGCTTCTACAATTTAGATTGCTTAGCAGATGACCAGCAGCAGAAAAACATGAGCGATGCCATCCCTTCAGCTGTATTCAGGGCCATTCCTGTTACCCAGCGCTGGACTTAATTCAATCCGTTTTTCCTGAACAATGGAATGAATGCACAATTCACTAGTTATGCCAATCAGCCCACCGTAAAGGCCAATGGCCAGTGTGTGCACAGTGTGATTAGTGGCATGAGCCTCAGGCTGGTGTTCAAAAACTGTACAAGCCGTGCACACTGAAGGCGGCAGGATTGCACCCACTGATCATGCCTCAAGGTATTTGCACATGGAGCTAAACATCTACAGTGTGCCAACACATTCTATTTTTATTATTTTAAAAATTTACAGCTTGTTTTTCTCAAGACATGTACATGTGTAGGCTTTGTACATGCAATGGGACTCACAAGATCTCAGTGGCACATGCTAAGCCACGTACAACTTGTACATAGATATGACTTCTGAATGTTCACCCGTATGCATGATTATCTGTGTGTACAATCCTGCTCTCCTCTGTGCATGCAGTACACACTTTTGAACACGGGAACTGGGTTGTCATCAGCACGGCTTGTCTTTCACTTGGTGATGTATATTTGTGGGATGCTTCCTATGCCTGTTTTTCAACATTACGCCCTCAGATGAAAACTTCTGAAGGAGCCTAGAATAACTCCCGCCCTCCAAAGTGAGTTTCATACCTGCCTCTGTCTTCTACAGTGACACTCTTTTTCAGGAAGACACCATCACCTGCCAACAGCATCATTATAGATCTGGCTAGCGGTGCCAAGCAGTGCCTCAAAATTCAGATCTCATGTTAAAAATTGAACACACTGCCTCTGTCATGGCATATATTGTTAGAATCCACTCAGCTCTCTTTAATATTGAAGTTGGTGACATGGGGGAATGCAACCTCTCTTCTAATAACGAAAGGTGATACCAGGGCTTGAATGATCACCAAGCCTAAAAAAATGAGTCAGCAGCATTGAGGGCTTTCTTTTCAGCTTTGTTATGCAAATTATTAAAAAAGAGAGTTCTGGAGAGGGCTTAGGTGACAAAAGGAATTCCAATTAGAGATGTTAATAAGCAAAAGAAGGCACTTGACATGTCTGTTACCAGCCAAGGTGCAGGAGCTGCTTCTCCCCAATTTCTGCATGCTCTGCTAATGTGAGCAATCTCCCGTCCCAAAGAAGCGAGTTCATAGCTCATTATGCTGTGGTGCAATTTTGTGGTAGCCTCCAGTTTGAATGAGGCACAAAATTAGAGGCTGCAGCATTATTCCTTGTGCAGGGCACCCGATAGCTACTGAAGCCTGCATTGCCTCTCTGCAGCGTACATTTGCTGTACATTGCCTATCCACTCAAGATAGAATAATATGGGATTCGCCAGACACAAGTGAGGGCCAAGCGGGAATTCTGTGGGCCTCCTTCAGATGGGTATGAAAGGTTGTCTTTTTTGCCTGCTTCTCCTTGTTTTGGGTTGGAGGATATATTAGGCCTGGTTAGTATAACCAGACCTCCCAGTGGAGGCAGGGGTCCTCCATCGCCAGGCCCTGCCCCCCAGCTGCTGATCAACTGGCCAGCAAGGTATTCTTGGTGTAGTGGTATGGTGTAGTTGTTAAGTATGGTGTAGTGGTTAAAGTGCACGGACTCTAATCTGGGAGAACCAGGGTTTGATTCCCCACTCCTCCACTTGCACCTGCAGGATGACCTTGGGCAAGCTGTAGCTCTGATAAGAGCTGTTGTTGAAAAAAGAGCAGTTTCTGTCAGAGCTCTCTCAGCTCCACCCACCTCACAGGGTGTCTGTTTTGGGGAGGGGGAGGGAAAGGAGTTTGTAAGCCGTTCTGAGACTTCTTTGGGTAGTGAAGGGCGGGGTATAAATCCAATCTCTTCTTCTTCTTCTTCTTCTTGCCAATCCCCAGATCAGGGTGGGGGTTTCCCTGCTTTTTGGAGCTTCAGCCCACTGCTGGCCAGCTGGCTGGCAGGGGAAAACCCATCCCCAACCAGGGATGTCCTGGCGCAACTTCCCCAATGTGATGACATCACCTAGAAGTGACATCATCACGTCAGGGATGCTGCGAGGGATGCTGTGGTTTGAGGGCAAAACACTATTGTAAATTTGCCTAGAAACCATAAAGTTTTGCCCTCAAACTAGAGCCTTGCCAGCGCAATTATGTCTGTTCTGGGTGATGTCAGATAGGAAATGTAGAGGGCATTCAACCCTTAAATCAGTTTTGCAAATCAAAAGTGGGCATTCCATGGGCGGTTATTAACATTTCAAAGGGGAAAAGACAGGTTTGGAAAGACACAACTTTTTTCATTTGGTGGGGAGGAACTGTGGAGATCTTGGTTTTAGTTAGCAAAGTCAGGTCTGGAAAGGTTAAATGAAATTCTGTCTCATTACCAATGCTGATTTCTGCACGCCTGCTACCTCTCTGCATATCACATCTAATCCAATCACACTGCTATTGTCATTTGCCTGCTAATGTCATTTGGCATCTGAAATCACTCCACTTTCCAATATATAGGACAGATGGACTCACAGTCTAGCTGTATCTGAAGAAAGAAGCAATGACTCACAAAAGTTCATACCTTACCACAAATTTTGTTAAGGGTGGTACTGGATTTTTACTCTTTTCTAGTGCTACAGACACAGGGTGATCTAGAGAAAATTAAAACAGCAGATTATATACATCACAGTTGTGAAGGTCTTTTGATTTCTTGGTTACTCCAATAAAGTCGGCGGAGAAATTCTCCATTAGATGCAGAACAGACAATTAACATTATTCAAAATTGGAATGGACCAAGAGTTAAGAGGTCAATGCTTTTATAGCAAGAATCAGCTTGGGTTCTACAGTGAGATTCTTCAAGAATTACAGAAATACAACACTTACCCTTCAAAAACTACACTGCAGAAATCTGCGCCTATTAATTTCAGCCAAGGAATGGAGGTCTTTCCTACTGGCTACACAGGTTTTATCCTAATAATTTCAAAAGCTGTCCCTATTACATTTTAGCTTTTTGCAAAATAAGAGCAAATGCGCAACACATAATCCAAGAATAATAGATGGAGCATAGGTAGTCACGATGGTGCATCTATAGTGAATGGACAATCATGGCTAACGCTACCATATTGTCTATTTTGGTTCCCCCCCCTTAGGGTCAGTGCAATCCTAAGAACATTTTCCTGGAAGGGAGCAAACCATACTAAGTAGGATTCTAAGTACACCTGCTTAGGATCTCTCTCTCTATAGCATATAGGAACTACTTTTGAGATTCAAAAGAGCCATGGCATGAATTGACCAGGGTTCTTGAAGGACCACCTCTTCCTGTATTGTCTGGTTTGCCAGTTAAGATTTTCCTCTCAAGCCCTGTTGTCTGTGCTGCTGCCTGCAGAGGTGAAGCATGTGGTGACAGGTACAGGGCCTTTTCAGAGGTGGCACCTCACACGTGCCCTCCCACTTAAGGCCTGGCTGGTGTCTATCCTACTCTCTTTTAGGCATTAGGCCAAAACATTTCTTTTTACTCAGGTTTTTAACTAGAGTCTTAAACTTTGTAATTAGTTTTACAATCTGCTTCTAGCCTAAAGACTGTTACAAGGATCTTTTTGTTGTTGTTGTTCACTCACACAGTCGAGTCCGACTCTTTGCGACCCCATGGACCACATCACACCAGGCTCTCCTGTTCTGTGCCGTCCTCTGGAGTTTGCTTAATTTCATGTTCGTTGCAATAACATTGTCTAACCATCTCATCCTTTGCTGTCCCCTTCTTCTTCTTTTTCCTTCAGTCTTTCCCAGCATCAGGGTCTTCTTCGCTGAGTGCTCCCTTCTCATCTGGTGGCCTGGCCAAAGTATTTGAGTTTCAGCTTCAGAATCTCGCCTTCCAGGGAACAGTCAGGGTTGATTTCTTTTAGGATTGACTGATTTGATCTCCTTGCAGTCCAAGGAACTCTCAAGAGTCTTCTCCAGCACCATAATTCAAAAGCATCTATTCTTTAGTGCTCAGCCTTCCTTATGGTCCAGCTCTCACAGCCGTACATTACTACTGGGAATACCATTGCTTTGACCATACAGACTTTTGTTGGCAGGGTGATGACTCTACTTTTTATCATACTGTCTAGGTTTGCCATAGCTTTCCTCCAAAGAAGCAAACATCTTTTAATTTCATGGCTGCAGTCACCGTCTGCAGTGATCTGGGATCCCAGGAACATGAAGTCTGTCACTGCTTCCATGACTTCCCCTTCTATTTGCCAAGGAGTGATGGGGCCAGATGCTATGATTTTAGTTTTTTTGATGTTGAGTTTCAAGCCAACTTTTGCACTCTCCTCTTTCACCCTGAGCAAGAGGCTCTTGAGGTCCTCTTCACTTTCTGAGGTTGTTGATCTAGCTTTGTTGTTAGTAATGCTTTCTAAGGCCCATTTGACTTCACACTCCAGGATGTCTGGCTTGAGGTCAGTGATCACACCATTGTGGTTGTTAAGGGCACTGAGGTCCTTCTTGTATAGTTCTTCTGTGTATTCTTGCCATCTCTTCCTAATCTCTTCTGCTTCTCTTAGGTCCCTACCATTTTTGTCTTTTATCATGGCCAGCTTAGCATGGAACATTCCCTTGATTTCTCCAATGTTCTTGAAGCAATCTCTAGTCCTTCCCATTCTATTGTTTTCCTCTATTACTTTGCATTGTTCATTCAGGAAGTCCTCCTTATCTCTCCTTGCTGTTCTCTGGAAATCTGTATTCAGTTGGGTAAATCTTTCCTTTTCACCTTTGCTTTTCACTTTCCTTCTTTCCTCTGCTATTTTTAGATCCTCATCAGACAGCCACTTTGCTTTCTGGCATTTCTTTTTCTTTGGGATGGTGCTGATTGCTGCCTCCTGTACAATGTCACGAACCTCCATCCATAGTTCTAAAGGCACTCTGTCTATCAAATCTAGTCCCTTAAACCTATTCTTCATAAGGGATGTGAACTAGATCAAGCCTGAATGGCATAGTGGTTTCCCCAAATTTCTTCAGTTTAAGTCTGAATTTTGCAACGAGTAGTTCATGATCTGAGCCACAGTCAGCTCCAGGTCTTGTTTTTACTGACTGTATGGAGCTTCTCCATCTTTGACTGCAAATGATATAATCAATCTGATTTCAGTGTTGCCCATCTGGTGATGTTCATGTATAGAGTCACCTCTTAGGTTGTTGGAAGAGGGTGTTTCTCTTGACAAAACTCTGTTAGCCTTTGCCCTGATTCATTTTGTTCTCCAAGGCCAAACTTGTCTGTTATTTTGGTTACCTTTTGACTTCCTACTTTAGCATTCCAGTCCCCTGTGATGATAAGGACATCTTTTTTGTGTGTTAGTTCTAGGAGGTGTTGTAGGTCTTCATAAAACCGGTCCACTTCAGTCTCTTCTGTGTCAGTAGTTGGGGAATAGACTTGGATTACTGTGGTGCTGAATGGTTTGCCTTGGATTTGGACCAAGATCATTCTGTCATTTTTGAGACTGTATCCCATTAATGCCTTTTTCACTCTCTTGTTCACTATCAGGGCCGGCTTGCTCACTAGGCGAACTAGACTTTCGCCTAGAGCATGGGGCCATCATGGGGGTGCTGGGCCGGGGAAGCCAGGCACACAGCGAAGCCTCTTCCCCAGGCCGGAGTTGCTCAGCAACCCAGAGCCGCCGCATCTGCCCCGTGCATTGCCTGCCTCCTCTAGCGTCACCGGCGGTGCAGCGTGAGGAGGAGGAGGAAGAAGAGGTGTCCCTTAGGAGGCCAGTGGCGGGAGGCGCAGCCCCACTATGCTTTTGGTACCTTCCTGCAGTTTCCTTTTCAGCTGTTGCTGCCGCCACCTGGCCCAGCTCAAGCTTCCGTGGCCTCCGGCTCTATTTCTGCGCTGCCTCTCAGGCAGCTCCCCTGCCCTGCATGAACTACCGCTGGGTAGCGAGAGAGGCAGGAAGGGAAGGAGGGATGAGTTTTCCCGTCACTCATGCAGCACGGCAGGAGGACGAGCGCTGCCTCCTGGGTGCTGTAGTACCCTGGAGCCCGAGGGGAGCACACACGGAGACCTCTCTGAGACCCTCAGCCACCCATGCCAAGCTCCCTGCTGGAGAGACCCGGCACCTTCAAAGCTCTGCAAGAGTCCCCGCGTGGCTAAGAGATCCGAGCCGCTCATTTGCGCTAAGGGGGGGCACGGGCGCCACAAGCTAGCCTCGCCTAGAGTGCAGAAACTCCTCGGGCCGGCCCTGTTCACTATAAAGTGCACACATTTTTTTTGGAAAAAAAAACACACCTAAGAAGCACAATCAAACCTGTCAGTTATAATTCAGTTTCTGTACATGAACAAATCTGTAATGTGTGTTTGTGTGTAATTTGTGTACGTGACAGGGCTCTTTTTGTAGCAGGAACTCCTTTTCATATTAGGCAACAGACCCCTAATTTAGTCAATCCTCCAAAAGCTTACAGAGCTCTTCTTACAGGGGCTACTGTAAGCTCTTGGAGGATTGGCTATGTAATGATTTCATGTTTAACTGTGTGTGTGTGTGTTTAAAAGTTTGGTTTGCATGGCTGTGATGATATTCTAGAATGCTGGAATTAGGCAAGTGATATATTGGTGAGTGACAGAGAGGGGGAGGGGTTTTGGAATGGATGCAGTGTGGAGGATTTGAATGTCTATCAAGAGGGTCAGCTAGAGATGACAGTTGAGAAAGACAGTTGATGTTCAGTTAAGCAGTTTTAGTTCTGATTTCTGCGAGAGAAGCAGAAGTTCTGTGTATGAGAGGAGTGAGACCCATCCCTGTGTGGGATGAGTTTAGTTCTGGGGTCTGAAGGAGAGACCTTCTTGTGTGTGTTATGAAAAGTTGAAGTATAAAGAAACAGTAACCATATATGGTCTGAAGGAAAAAGTGCTACAAAGTTACCTAAGGAAAAATCCCTGTCAGTAGGGAGCAGACTGTGTGTTATACCTACTTTACTAGTTACATGGTTCTACCCTCGTATTTATGCTTTCTTTAAATAAATCCTATTTCATTCAAGTATACCAGCTCTGGAAAGAATCCTTCCTCAGACCACATAGTTCCTCGAAAGCTTAAACCCTCGATACACCTACCCAGTGATAGATATTATATTATAAAGGTTTGGAAAGCCTTATAAATTTCCTGGTGGCAGCCGGATTACCCAGTAGAGAAAAACATAAAGAACACTTTTAAAGGGAAACCAGACCTCCCCAGTTAAGGGGGCGTCACAAGCGTCTTTTCGGCTTTGGCCCAGCTACTTCACTCTTTCTGGTGTTACTTGTACTTGCCCTCTGCTCTTCCCCAGTAGCCTATTGGACACCTTCCGACGTAAGGGGCTCATCTTCCAGTGTCATATCTTTTAGCCTTTTGTTACTGTCCATGCGGTTTTCTTGGCAAAGATACTGGAGTGGGTTGCCATTTTCTTCCCCAGCGGATCACGTTTTGTCTGAGTTCTCCGCTGTGGCCTGTCCCTGCTGTATGGCCCTCCACGGCAAAGCCCGCAGCCTTATTGAACTACCCAAGCCCCCTCGCCACATCAAGGCGAGAGAAGGATCTTTTAGGCTGCTAAAAGTTTTTATGTTCTGGGCTTTTATGGAGAGCCAGGGTGGTGTAGTGGTTAAGATTGTTGGACTAATATCTGAGAGACCCAGGTTCAAATCCTCACTTGTGCCATGGAAGCTCACTGGGTAACCTTGGGCCAGTCACACTCTCTCAGCCTAACCTACCTCACAGGGTTGTTGTGAGGGTAAAATGGAGGAGAGGAGAATGATGTAAGCTGCCTTGGGTCCCCACTGAGGAGAAAGGGTGTGTGTTAAATGAATTAGATAAAATGAATAATAAGATAAATTGTGCTGTTTTGTGCTTTGGGTTTTTATTGGCTGGGTTTCACTGGTTTGTTAATTTTAATGATTTCATGTTTTAAAGATCTCATTTCATTTTGTGAGCGATCTTTAGATGGTCTCTGCAGAGGCAGCATATCTTTTTTTTCCCTAAATAAAGAGATCAAATGTCACAGGCACACATCTTAAAGATGCTGTGAGCTTGAAAGTCCCCATTTCCTACAAGCTTCAATAGAGTATTTGCCAGGAGAAAAAGAAAACATATTTATCCAATGACAAAATATAGTATTTTGGGTACAGGGAAACACAGTACCACCACAGCAGAAGTACTTCTTCAGGGAAGATAGGGCTGCCAAGTGGGGGCGGGGAAACCCCTGCTTTGGAGGCCTGATTTCCGCCGCGGCGGAATCGGGCCCCGGGGGGAACGCCCCTCAAAGCTGCGTCACTGGAAAGTCCCCATTTCCTAACCTACCATATGGTTTTCCCCCTGATGATCTGGGCCACGCCCCCAATGTGAGTGATGTTGCACGTCACTTCCGTTGATGTGCTGGCAGCATGTGCGCATCCGGAGCCAGCTCCCGGAGACATCGGAGCCTCCCCCGCCGGTGAGTTTGCCGGACTTGGCAACCCTAAGGGAAGACAAGGCCACAGTGTGCCCATACTTTAAAAAGTGCATACATGTGGCATCCATATTCTTATACAAAGGACAACTGTCTCACCCCTTTTCCTATACAATACTGAGGATTCTACTTTGGGTGCTGTTTTCATTAACTCTGAACTAGCCTGTTCTGCACTGTTTCAAATAAGGATACACTAGAAATCCATCATTGTGCTCTAGATTGTTAGCAGTCATTTAGAACAAGTTTTACCACCACGTTGTGAAATGGCAGGATGTACACTGCATGGCATCTTACCATTCACACATGTAAGTTTACAGGCGTGTGCACTATTTATTTATTTATTTATTTATTCATTTGAATTGTATCCCACCCTCTCTGCCAAGACAGGCTCAGGGCAGCTTACATAAAACATTTTAGAACACATTTCAAAGAAGATCGTCTACCCATCTTGAGAGATCTAAACTTCTAGAGAAATGGGAGCTAAAACCTTCAAAAAATTACGGGATTGGATTGCATGCATCTTTTCTACTAAAAGTGATGCTTTTATGTGACTCCCTTTATTTCCCCACAGTTTGTTAGATGTGTCTAATAAGAAGTTTAATTTAAAATTAAGCCAGTGAGAGTTGAATGTCTTTATGGTCGGGTTTTCCCTGTAGGACACTGTAGCGATGCAAACACTCTTAATGGGAAATAAACTGCTCCAGACAAGGATCATGGCTTGTTGTGGTCTTTTAAAAAACCATTCTAATAGAGACATTGATGGCAAAAGAGCAACAGACTAGCATTGAATGTAAACTGGATCCTGCTTCATAAGGGAGGAAGGTTTTGGGAATATCTGTTGGAGTAAGCAATTCAGCATGCCTGGACACTGGGGGGGGGCGCTACATCACTCCAACTGTGGATAAGTGTTTCCTCCTTGAATGGGAGGCCTCTCTTTGTCTTAACCTGTGAGCTGCTCTCTGACCCTTCCTCTCTCTTGCTTTGTCCTCTCACTCTGCACACATGCCCTTCCATGGAGACACATGTCTCTGCAGGTCTGTCCTGTCGATACAAGTGCCCTCATACTCCCACACACATGATGCGGGACAAGCTGGCCATTTGTGATAGGGAAAGTACTCTTTAGATGAAGTTTTTCTCTTCCTTTCGACTGCAACCTGAATGTGAACTGGCTCTACTTGAATAAATGTAAGTCTACCTTTTTTGCAATATACTTTTTGGGAGATTTATTTACTACACTCAGTACCATGCTTCTAAGACTGGGCAAACTCTGCTATATTAACCAAATATCCCAATAATATCTTCTGTCCCTAAATGTAAGGGAGTCTGGTATTAGGTAAATGTAAGTCAGCACAGCACAGCAAAGCTGCACAGTCAGGAAAGTATGGAATCATGTACTGTAAATTGCAAAACAGAAAACTTACTTTCTGGTTCACATCCATTTTGTCATAGAAAGAAGAGAGAAGCCTAATCTAAAGAATACTATTCCCTACGATGACAAGTGTCCAGTTATTCCAGCTGCACATGTGTGGAAGAAGAGTAGCATGGCTCCACAGGAGATACCTGTAGATGCATCCTGCAGTTCCAGGAGAAGAGAGAGCACCAGAGGGCACAGGAAGAGAAGGGAGGAGTCAGAGAGAAGCTTCCAGCTTAGACAAAGAGAGGCATCGTGTTTATTAAGATAATGCATACACATGTAGCCCTTTTAGTGGCATCCAAAAGAGCAATCCTAAATAGGTCTGCTTAGAATTAGTATATGGTATGCTAATGAGCTACTAGGCCATTAGCATAATAGCTCATTAGCATATGCAACACCCTGTGACATCACCGGAAGTGATGTCAGAAGGGGACGCAAAAGGGGGGAAAGGCATCTTCAAAAGCCTCCCCTTCCCCAGCCAGCGGGGGGGGGGGAAGCGAAGAAGTTGGGCCGCAGAAGGAGGAAAGAGAGAGAGAGAGAGAGTAGAGAGAAGGAACGAAGGAATGAAAGAGTGAAAGAAAGAGAAGGAAAGAAGGAAGGAAAGAGGAAAAGAAAGTAGGAAAAGAGAGGAAGAAAGGAAGAGAAGAGAAAGAGAGAAAGAAAAGGAGGGAAAGAAAAGGAAAGGAGGGAAAGAAAGAGGGCAAAGAGATGGGGGGAGTCTCCGCCACCCCCCCACTCAAGCCTCCGCCACCCCCCATGGAACCCTCACTTACCCCTGGAGGTGTTGGGGGGCCTCTTCTGGCCTCCTCTGGGCCGCAGCGCTCTGGCAGTGGCCCAGGGAGGCAGTGGGGGGCCTCTTCTGGCCTCCTCTGAGCTGCAGCGCTCCAGTGCGGGCCCTGGGAAGGCATCGATGGGCGGGCCCTGGGAAGGCGGCGATGGGCCTCCTCGGGCCTCCCTGGGGCCGCAGCACTTCAGTGTGGGCCCCGGGAGGCCGGCGACAGGTCGTAGCAGGGGGAGCTGGGGGTGGGGCTTGCTGCCACTGCCATTTTGCCAGCTCCTGGGCTCCCGGAGCAGCACTCTGGTGCGCTCCGGCCCCAAAAGATCTCTGGTCCCAGGAAAGCATTTTTAGGATTTCAGCCTTAATTACCTACAAAACTGGGACTATTATCTGCTCACCAATAAGTACAGAGGATCCCTTGGGTAAAATGTTCATTCCCTGAGAATTCCTAATTGATGCCAAACAAAACTGTTAAAGCTGGGAAAGAATTTTGCATTTAATTGCCTATAAATCTGGGTCTCTTTCCTCATGTTTGCCTGAGAGTTGGCAGGAAAGGCTGCTTTGCTGAAATATGTTGTGCCTGAAAATTTTGCCCAAATTTGATCAAAAGCAAGCTGCTTACAGCTGGATATGAGTTTCCCATTGTAACCAATGTGAAATGAGTAATGGACAGCAAAAATAACAAGGCTGTTCTAAAAAAGATTTGCACCTTTCTAAGTTTACTGATGTCAATGGGTTTAGAAGAGTGTAATGAGTACTGGGGAATTACACAGATTTAAGGCTGACAATGTAGACATTGAAATTGTGTGTGTGTGTGTTGTTGTTTTTTAAAGCCCCCGGAGGGGATTTTTTATTTTTTTAATACTACAAAAACTACCAAGAAAAAATAGGGACAGGGTAACTACAGTTAGGGAGAAAAGAAAAGCAACCCACACTAAACTAAAAACCCAAGGTTAGGAGATCATTCCCTGTTAAACTACTGTTAGTAATTTTTTTAAAAGGCTGTTAATAAACAATATACTTTGTGAGAACCTGTCTTTCTAAGCTTATATGTTAGTTTATTACTTGTTATGAGAAGATTTCCTGAACATCTCATCCAGCTCGCTTCATAAAGGCAATTTCCAGAGTCCTTCCGCCTTTAAATCTATACTAAGACTCTCTAAAATTTTAATAGCTTCTAAGGCGTTCACACCAAAATCTTCAGCCCAGTCTTCCTCTGTCTTCAAAGGGATAAAACCGCCAGTCTTAAGCCTCCTACTCTCTGGTCTCGCCCTCGGGGCCCAGTGGCATCTCAAAGGTTTCTTGATTGTGAAAGGAAAATCAAGCTCTTTTTTTCCAGCAGGATTTAAGATGACACTTTCTAAGAACACTTGCAAGAAAGGGGTTAAGTTTTTCTAGATCGTTCCTGTTTCTCTTGTGCTTTTTCTCCTTTTCTCATTGAGATCGCTGTTTAATTTAGTGTCCATCTCTTTCGCTTTGAAAGCCCTCAGTTCCATTTTTTCTGCTATCGTTGCCAACTGGAGCTGCCGGAACACAAATTGTTGATTTATCTTGGCAAGCTGCTGGTTAATGCCAACAAGTTGCTCCAGAATCAGCTTGGTGGCTTCCGCTACAAGTGCAATGACGTCTACTTCCCTTTTTCTTTGAGTTGTTTTCGCCATCTTTTTTTTTTGAATGCCTGCCATTTTAATGCTTTATTGTCAATAAAATCTCTTCCTTACCGGCTCTGAAAATCGCATATACGTTGTTTGTCGCTTAAATGCTCATGGATATCTCCCACAACAGGCTTGCACACTTGTAAATAAAGTTTTTCAAAAGTATCCGTTTACTAATGCATCTCTCTCTCCCCCTCTCCTCCGTTTATGTAAATGCATCAGAGAGGCATCCCTCTCCAATCGCTTAAGGGGTTTCGGGGGGGG
>NW_015162476.1:324586-359771 GCF_001447785.1 Gekko japonicus | reverse complement strand
TCAAAAGTATCCGTTTACTAATGCATCTCTCTCTCCCCCTCTCCTCCGTTTATGTAAATGCATCAGAGAGGCATCCCTCTCCAATCGCTTAAGGGGTTTCGGGGGGGGGGGGGATTTTCTCTTCTGAAGACAAATCGCTCATTTTAACTCACAGTTCGCTCCTTAACTCACAGTTCATTGTTGGTCTTTATCTTGACCACACTCTTAATCGCTCCTCCGCTAGATCTCCTGCGCTTGACCGGATCGACACAGCTTGTGGCCTCGCTAAGAGGACGCAGTCAGCGAGAGGTACCGTTAGGGCGGAGGGGAGCCTCCATCTCCCTGCAGTTAGCAGGAAAAGAGGCTCACTCTCAAAAGCCCTATGGTCTGGGAGTTCCCCCCGAACTCCTGTGAGGGTGCCGATCCAGCTGCACCTCTCCCCCCCACTGCTGTGCGGTGCGCCTTCCCAGAGAGCTGGGAAAGGCATCCGCCATCGTTGTGCCATAGACCCCACCTCCCATCATTGAAATTGTTAAAGATTGTCTACTACTTAGCTCCATCATCAACCAAAAGGGACACTGCAACCAAGAAATCAGAAGGAAACTGGGAAGGGCATCCATGAAGGAGCTAGAAAAGATTCTTAAGTATAAGGCTGTGTTGCTGGCAAGATCAAGATAATTCATACCATTTTCCATTACTATGTATGAATGTGAAAGTCGGACAATGAAGAAAGCTCACTGGAAGAAAATTGATTAATTTGAAATGTGGTGTTGAAAGAGAATTTTACCAATATCATGAGCCACCAAAAGACAAAGAAGTGGTTTTTAGATCAAATCAAGCCTGAACTCTCTTTAGAAGCTAAAATGATCAAACTGAGGCTATTGTACTCTGGTCACATGAGAAGACAAGACTCACGGGAAAAGACAGTAATGCTAGGAAAAGTTGAAGGCAGTAGGAAAAGAGGAAGACCCAACATGCAATGGATTGACTTAAGGAAGCCATGGTCCTCAGTTTGCAAGACCTGAGCAAAGCTATCAGCGGTAGGACATTTTGGAGGGCATTAATGCATAGGGTTATCCTATAAGTTTTACAAGATGAGAGACAATCAAGAGGTGGTTTGCCTTTGTCTGCCTCTGTGTAGCAACCCTGGACTTCCTTGGTAGTCTCCCATCCAAGTACTAATCAGGGCCAATCCTGCATAGCTTTGGCTAGCCTGGGCATCCAGGTCAGGGTGGACACAGCTACCCCAATGGAATTTCCATGCATACCCAAAAAATGAATAAAATCTTGACAAATAAATCAAAACAAATGAAAAAAACAAATGGATAGCCCTTATTTTGTCAATATTATTATACACAGGAAATGTTGCAATATTTGACGACTGCAGTCAACACATATTTGTTTTCTACGAAAACATAGAGGGCCAAATATATATCCTCTATTGTTTATTTGAATAAAGATATATTTCCTGCCAGGTAGGCAGTAATATTATGGTAACCTTAGCCATGCATGCTCTCAATCAAATCCAACATTTTTCATTATTGGAGGATGCTTTCCTCCGTCAATTTGTTTTGGAAAAAATGAAGAAAGTCAGTTTATGAGTGCTATATTTAATGAAGTCTAATATATGAAGGCCAGACAATTTTGGGGGGGGGGGGGGGAGATGACACACACAAAACTTGTGGGAGCATAAGATGAAAGTCTAGGGCTGACTTAATTGGCAATCTAAGATTGCAGATAGAAGTCAATGGCAGTGTCTAAATATAGCATAAAGACAATTTAGCAAGAAGTATCTAACAGTGCAGCCCTAAGAAGCGTTACAGTACAGCCTTCTGTGCCCACCAACTTCGATGGACTTGGAAAAGCGTAACTCTGCTTAGGAGCACCAGTTCTAGGGTTGCCAGATCTGGGGTGAAATTTCTTAGAGATTTGGGGGTGAAGCTTAGGGAGGGTGGGGTTTGCAGAGGGGAGAGTCTTCATTGGGGTATAATGCCATAGAGTCCACCCCCCAAATCAGGCATTTCCTCAGGAAATTTTTATTAGGGTTGCCATTCTCCAGGTCCGGGTGGGGAATTTCCCAGTTTTGGGGGTTTCTGCCAAGTGGGGGAAACCCCACCACCAAACAGCTACATCACCAGGTGACATCCCTAATGCAATGACATCACTCAGAAGTGACGTCATTGTGTTGGGGGTGTCACACAGTGAAGCTCTGGTTTTTGGGCAAAATTCTGTGGTTTGAGGGCAATTTTACCATAGAGTTTTGACCTCAAACCAGAGCGTCACTGCGAAACATCCCCAACATGATGACGACGCATCTGTGTGATGTTTTCATGGAGCCCCGCACCACTCCCAGAAGGCTCTCTTCCACCTCCCGCTGGTGCATCGATGAGACCTGGCAACCCTAGATCTGGTCTGTGTTGCTTGGAAATCAGTTGTAATTCTAGTAGACCTCCAGGCCCAACTTGGATGCTGGCAACCCTAGTAAGTTCCCAAGGTCAAGTGTTGTTCACATCCTACTGTCAATATCCCAGGTTTTCAAATAGCATGAAAGTGAACACGTTTAATTTAAGGTAATACAGTTATTGACTCCTTGTGTAATATAATAGAACTTTCACGAGACTGTAACAGAACACTACAGCGCATAATACCTTCATATCCCAGATGATTTGTGTATTATGAAATTATTGTTTCTAGTGATAAGACAAACAGTTCTGCCTGCAGTATCCATATACTAATTCTGTTGGCAACCCTAGTAAGTTCCCAAAAAGTAAAAAAAAACCCTCAGGGACGGTTGAATCCCCCCCCATAACTTTTGAAATGGCTTTCGCAGGGATCTACTCTATGCATCAGTGGTGAGAGATTAGAATGTGGGGGGGGGTTCTGTTGGTAGAAGGCAGGGGGAGGGGGGAGGGCCCTTTCAAGGCCTATATTGGCCTTCTAGGGAGGGATCCTTAGGGCCAGGCCTGATAAGGGTTGCTGGTGCCAGGCATGGGAATTCCTAGAGATTTTGTGGTGGAGTCTAAGGAGGGCTGGGTTTGGGGAAGGAAGAGGCCTCAGATAGATATAATGTCACAGAGTCCACCCTTCAAAGCAGCCATTGCCTCCAGGGAGACAGGTCTCTGCTGTCTAGAGATTGTAATTCTGGAGGGTCTCCAGGTCCTACTTGGAGGTTGGCAACCCTAGTGTCCCGGTCGAGACTGGGTCCTCACCGGAACCCTCCCGGGGACGCTGGGAGAGGGGACCCCGATCGACACAACCCTCACCCCAAGCCAACTGCGCGACCCCCACTCACCACGGGGAGTGAGACGTCGGCCGGCGAAGCAGAACGCACGTCGTCGGAGGGGAAGGCAGGTGGAGGACGCGCTGAAGCAGGTAAGCGGGCAAGCGGAGGAGCCGCGGGACGCATCAGGGCTCACCTGCGATCTACAGCAGGAGCGGAGAGAGATCAGAAGGCCTTGGCGGCAGCGGGAGCATCACGGAGCCCGCCCGGAGAACCGGAAGACGGAGGGGCGGGGACACAGGCCCCGGCGTCGAAGCTTTCACAGGGGTGTGTGGCCGGGAAGGGGGGAATGCCGGGAGCTGAGGGGGTAATAAAACGAAGGAACGAGCAAGCCGATGAGGAGGCACTGGGCTGGCTGCAGCTGTGGTCCTACTGCTGAGGAACATAGGGATCGTAGGAGTGGACTTGCAGCAGTGAGGCGGCCAGACCCAGGATGGGCAAAGAGGGTGACGTAACCCTCTGACTGACCCGTTTCTGAGGCAAGCTCTATCCTGGGAATAGTACCCACCTCGTTCTCCGGCATTCTAGCGGGTCCGAGGGGGAATCCTCAGCTGGACCAGCAAGGTAGGCGGCACGGCGACCGGCGGCAAACCCAGCCAGGAGAGTAAACGCGCTCTCCACTTGTCTATATATCTAATTTCCAAAGTCCCCACTGTGTGTGGATACTTATTTATGCAGATCAGGGGCACATGGAAGCTGAACAGATTGGGGCACTCCACCACCGGCAGGGGATGGGGCAGTAAGTTTATCAGATCCAGGTTGGGAACCTTTGGAGATTTGGGGGTGGATCCTGGGTAGGACAAGGACCTCAGTGAGGTACAATGTCATAGAGTCCAGCATCTAAAGCATCCAGTTTCCCAATGGGAAGTTATCTCTGTAGTATGGAAATGAGTAGTAATTCCAGGGGATCCCCAAGTCCCACCTGGAGGCTGGCATCCCTAGGCAGCAGCCTCTGGGTGACTTGATACCACCTGATTTGCATGACTCAGCTAGGCCTGGCTGCTTGGTACTCGCCAGGAGCTCACAAAGCAGAATTTTTGCTCAGAAGGCTTCACAGCTTAGAGGGAACACTGCTCCCCAGTTGTGCAGAAAAATGTAACATGTTTTAAAAAATATACAGAGGTTACTTAAGTCCCCCCCAAAAGTAAAATGGTGTTCTTTATGCATGTGCAGAGAACATACTGATCCCCAGTGATTTGGGGCCAGTCACATACTTTCAGCATGACAAACCACACAGCGTTGTCATGCAGATAAAAAGAGTAGAGAATAATGTAAGCTGCTTTGTTCCCCCTGTGGAGAAAGACTGTAATTTGCCTAGATAGAGGCTGTGGGGGAGGGGAGACAGAAAGCTGAAGACAGAGAGGCACCATCTGTTGGATCCCCAAGCATCGAGAATAAATCCACGTTTCCTAAGAAAGCAAAGTTTATTTCAAAGCATTGGAAAGACACTCAAACACGTTCCTTGTTAGAACTGGGTACAAGCAGTTAGGGCAAACATGATAAAGGGATTCAAGTTAGATACATAACCAATGGATAACGTTCCCGCTGGCGGGCAGGAGAAAACGGTTGCGCGCTCAGGTCCTGGGAACCAGGCGAACAGTAGACATAACACAGGTGCAGTTCTCAGGCTTGATAAGTAACAAGCTAGCAGCGAAGCATACTCTCCCCCTCACATCCTCCAGTTGTTTTACTTTGGCATTACAGCAGGAAAACACAATGGCCAGCTGGCAGGGACAGGGATCACATATGTACAAACAGAAGTCACACAGAACACCATGGCAGCTTGCTGACAGGAGTGAAGGGAAGTCTTGGCAGGGGTGGGGGGCAGACAGAGAGAAAGAGAGAATGCTGGGGAGGGGTGGTAGAGTTCTGGGATGGGGGAAGAAAGAGAGAGAGAGATTGATGGGCAGAATGACAGAAAGAGTGATAGAGACAGAATGAGAAAGAGAGATTCGGCTGGAGGCAGAGAGAGTGACAGTAAGAAAAGGGGTGGCAAGGAGGAGAAAACATGAGACACACAGAAGTAGTGGCCAAGGGGAGGAAACAAAGGGGGAATACCCTCTCCTGACAAGTTTCTTGCGAGTCCCCATTTGTGAGATAATAAAACTGGTAATTGGATCATTGCCGACATTACTTAGATTACTTAAATTGGTCTTTAAGCAGCAGCTGGACAAACACTTGTCAGGGATGCTTTAGGCTGATCCTGCCTTGAACAGGGGTTTGGACTAGATGGCCTGTATGACCCCTTCCAATTCTGTGATTCTATGATTCTGTGTTCATGAAGCACTGCTTGAAAAGTGCTAATTATTTATTTATTATTATTAATATAATTTCTAAATAACTTTCAAAATGTTAGAATATACAAGGTCTTTAGTGCAGCCTTATGAAAACGATCAGAACATCACCCTACGGGGGGATAGCTGAAGGACTGCTAGTTAGCATGGCTAGATTAGGGACCTCCCACATTTTCAGATTATGTCCTTTCTGTCTCCTTATTGGCTCTTCTGGAGACTTCCTGCTCCTGCAGAGCTTCTTTTGTTGCTGTTCCTCCTTCAGCAGTTAGGTTAGACAAGGTTCTCTCTCTTCTATGTTCTACAACAGAGTGTTCTTTAATAAACCTAATAATTTTTCTCTAAACAGCCAGTGCTCCACTTCCTTTGCATATTTAAACTCTGCCAACATAAAAGACAAAACCTAGAGTGTGATAGAGAAGTAAAAGGAATACCGCTTGCCTAAGGAAGCTTGAGGCTCATTTTTCTTGACATTCCTCCCTGTGCTTTGTGGCAAATTGCTTTTGTAACTGTGGGGAATTTGTGAAAGGTGTGGGGCCCAGCTGTTCAAAGAGAAATGCTAAAATTCCCACTGAGTTGGTACAGGCCCTTTAAATCAGTTTAAGCAGCTTTTCAGATCTCAGCTGAGAGATGTAGGTAAATGTCATGATATGAGGGATATCACTATTCCTGGATGGTTATGCACAGCCCTTAATGCCTGAGTCAAAGCTACACATGATGTCAAAGTAGACCCTGAACAGCAGCTATGGGAGTAGATTTTGGGGTCATATCAATAAGTATATGACTGAAGTATCAATGAAGGAAAGTTATTATAATATTACAGTTCTGGTGGTATTTAATGCCTTTAAGGTTAAAAACTATCTAGTTTAGCCGCAGCTAAATTTCGTGGTGACAAACATCAGTTAATTCTGCACTGACCTGATTTACAGGTAGAGTTCTCACCAGAATATGAAACCAGGACTTCAAAACTGGATGAGAAGGAATCTGGTTAGTTCTGTAATCCCTAACTGTAATCCCTAACCACGGCTGAAGTTTTCGGTGGATCATGGGCTCTGATCTCTTAACAGGGATGCGAAAGACTGGGAGTCCATGCCCAGACATTTTTATAGCACAGTCAGATATTGCAGAGAAGTTCTGTTACAAAACAGAATGATGCACCCCCCCTAATTATTTGCTGTATCTTCCCTGTGAATCTTAATTATGGCAACTCTACTGGTTATTAATATCTTGAAAGATGTCATAATTATTAACTGTCTTTCTTCAGCTAGCTTCTTACATTCCCTCTTGTGTATGCAATTGAATGTATGAAGGTATTGAGCCTGAGTCTGACAAAGGTATTGTAAACCAACCTATCAGAACAAGGGAAGTTCTGGAGGGAAGCAAAGTGATTAGTCTTTATGTACAGTATTTGATTGGATCTTGATTGGACATGTGGGCGTGGCTTGCCAAGCCCGGACTGTTTAAAAAGGAGCCTGCTGCTCCATTGTTTATCTTGTTCTGGTTCTTCTGACTTCGTGTTCAATAAAGCTGTTGTCACTGTTCACCTGCTGCCTCTCGTATCTAACACCTCTCTACTTCCTTTATCGATAACACATTCATTATTTTACTTGTGGCATGTAGACAGTCACAGAAGTTTAACAGTTACAGAGAACAATCTTGTGGCTTTCTTTTGAAGGACAAAAAACCACACATTTTTACATCATTCGTTCTTTTCTAAAAATTGCATATCACCCCCATCCCATTAACCTTATGATAAGCACTTGATTTTCAATATTTCTGGTTTCTTTTAAATCTCCTCAAGACTATAAGCAAAATATTTGTAAAAATACACTCTTAGCAGTATTTTTTTCAGATCAGACAATTGTTTTGCATGGTTTGAAATACTACAATAAAATTATCAAGGTACCTTCATTATTAATGCTGGCAGTTCTTTTATATCACTCACTGACATGCACAGAAAGGATCTCATTAAATAAAAATATAGCTAGTGGCTCCTGTAGTTTCCAACTTTTATTAATAAGTTAGAAAGTGTATCAGATACAGCTTTGGGCCACAGTCCTACAAAACTATAGCATGTATAGCGAGAAGAATGCAGACACACAGCTGGAGGTATTTTCTCTGTGTTACTGTGACTGATCACCTGGCAAACATCTGGCAATTGCTCATTCATAATTTAGTAATCAGTACAGTTGATACCTTTATACCTTTTCCTCAGGGAGTGTCAGTCAGAATTTTTGCTGCTGAGTTCCGTACTGACTGAAGTTTTCTAAACTATCTCCAAGGGCTGCCCTATGCAGAGCATTTTACAGTAGTCCATCTGGAGACTGGTACAAGCGCCACTTTTTAAACTTTCAAACCCCATGTTATAATTCCAAGCCAAACTGGAACCCTTTGTGGCTGCTATTTAGGAAAGAAAAGATTTGGCACGCCAAACACTGATAGCAATCTCACAATATAGGTAAGAATTGGTGCCAGTTCCAGGATTTAGGGGACACACTTTCTGTGGTACTCTCTCATCAAGTATCATCTGACATGATTTGACCTTCTTGTGTTCCCCATGCAAAACAAGAGTTGCTGGACAGTGGTGTTGGTGGGGTGTTTACTGATTTTTTGAGTTTAGGAAATTTTTACTCTCCCTAGATCAAAGTTTTGGATGGATCAGTTCCTCACACACACATGCACACCCACATACCCATACACCACAATCAACAATCCCTTTCATATCGCTTTCAAAAGGAACTGTTTCACAAAAAGTCTGCTATTCTCGGTAGCTGGAGAATCAATGTAATGTTGTGGTAGTTATATTTAGACTGATTCACTCATTATAAAGTCCACTTCTCCCCTGTGTAGACTTTTGACAGATGTGCTCTGAGAGTTCTCCACTGGAAGATTCATTTCCAGGTTTGCACAAACCCAACTGGCATCAGGACCATCATGCATAAGAAGGGACTTCAGCTTTCTTCCACGTATCATTTTCCTGACCTGAAACAGCGCTGGAGAGCCATTGTTGGCCGGTTGGGGAAACATATATGTACTGATGTAAGATATCAGTTCAGCCCATGTGCACTCGTGAATTAAGTTCCCACAATGGAACCCCAGATGCCTTCAGGTGTTCAAAGTCCTTCAGGTGTTCAAATGCCCAGCATGGCCTTTGTAATATGTGAATGGACCCTGATCAGAGAGAAAATTCCCAAACTCAAAGCCCAACTTAGTCATAGGGCTCGCTGGGTGATTTTGGGACAGTCACTTGGTCTCAGACTAATTTACCTCACAGTATTGTTGTGAGGAGAAAACAGAGGAGGGAAGAACAGTGTATGTCATACTGTGCTCCTCAGCTGGGATAACTACATATTAGTATCTCATACATGAACCACTCTAAGCCTCTCTTGTGTGTATGTAGTAAAATATGAGTGATTTTCCAGATGTCATTTCATTGTCTCCTACTGACACTGGAAAAAAATTCCTTTAAAACACATACACACCACCTTATATTGTAAAGATAGGACAAGAAAGACTGATCTTCCCAGATACCTTTTACTATTTCCAAACTGATGCACATAAATTCAATAACTGGGTTGGATGGCTCTACTTTGAGTAGAAAAATGTGATTTTACAAGCGAATAACATTTTCTTTTATTTATGTAGTGAAAGGAGGGTACACTGTCAACAGGGATGTATGATAGGAACACATGAAAAAGTTCGCTGTGAGATGCAAAAATGTATCAGAATATCCTCAGTGGTTTCTTTCTGCTGGAACACACAGAGATTCAAAAGGATTTTATCAACCTTTTTTTTTGTAACCCCCCGAAGGGGAATTTTTTATTGCATTTTCTATAAACTACAATGAAAAACAGGGAAGGGTAACTACATACTACAGGTGAAAGGAAAGAAAGCCACTAAAAACTCAAGAGGTGGTGGCCATTACAAAAGCTTTAAAAAAACTTTGCTAAATTATTAAGAGCTTATTAATTACATTGAATGTGATCAATAAATGCAGGCTTATAATTATCCAAACCAGTAAAAGATGGCTGTTTAAGAAAATCCATAAAAGGACAACTATTAAAAGTATCCACTTAAGGCAAACTTTAGAATCATTCAGCATCTCATTTTTTCCCTCTTCTGTTCCTCAGTTGTAACCTTGTTTGGGGGCAGCTGTCCCACGTTGCGAATTGGAGTCTTCTTCAGATCTTGTAGCTTCAGAGTCATTGTCGCTTTCTTTATTGCTATCATCGTCTTCTTTGTTGTCCTCTCCTGTAGAACTAAGTTGCTGCTTCAGAAACTCCCGAGCTTTGACAACAGAATCAATTCTTTCTATTTTATCATTTATCTTGAAGAGAATGACATCAGGTACAAGCCATCTATAAGGAATTTTATTTGTCTGCAGGAACGCTGCCAAGTCTTTGAATTTCTTTCTCTTTTTCCGGATTTCAAATGGAATATCTTTCAAAACCCTTATTTCCTTGCCATTGATTTTTAGGGGCGTTCCTGTTGTTGCTTTCAAAATTTGATCCCTCACATGTCTTTTAGAGAATCTGACCACCATCTCCCCAGGCAGGTTATGTTTCTTAATATATTCTGAATATGATCGGTAAACCACATATATCTCACTTTGAATATAATCCACTTTAAAACCTGCAATCGGGGCCAAAGCGTCGCTCAAAACTTGTTTCAGATTCTCCCCCTTAGTCTCAGGGAACCCCTGAAATCTCAGGACAAAGCTTGCTTTTTCCATTTGTAGTTGTAAAAGCTGTGATTCATCAGTTGTTCTTAACCTTTTTGGTCTTGGCATCCACTGTCTCAGCTATCTGCTCTGTCTTTTTGGCAATTTCGCTTAATTGGAGCTGCTGAGCTGCAAAGTTCTGATTTAAAGTTGTCAATTGCTGGTTTATGGTTGTTATTTGTTACAGCAGAGGGCACAAAGAGTCAGCTAGCATATTTGAAATTTCTGTGGTAGTTTCCGATCATGTGACCAGACCAGCTGGGCTCGGACTTCCTGATGAAGGCTTAAGTTCCACTTGCTTGTCCTTCTCAAGTTTCCCCCCCGTCATCTTTGAGGATGTTTACTGTTAGCAGTATTTTGCCAAAGTCTCTACTGTTCACTCTAAAGCCTGTAAGACTCTTGTGGGCTACTTAAAACCGTTCAATTTTGTTTTCCAAGCCACCTCCCCCCTTTGGAAATGTCTCTGTCATTTTTTTGCATTTGGGGAGTTCCCGCCCCCGCTCACTTATATGGGGAATGGGGGGAAGCTTTATGCCGTTTCCTGGTGTTTCCGCTTTCACGAACTCACAATTCATGTTGGCCCAGAGACCTCACCAAAGGTACGTGTTGCTCGCCCGGCCTCCACGTGCTTGTTCCAGTCAGCAGCTCAAGATCCATTATGGACACACAGCAGCAGGACCATTGGGGCAGAAGGGAGCCTCAATTCTCCGGCAACATGCTGGAGGAGAGGCAACCCTTTAGCGCCCTATGGCTGGGAGCCCAACGCAAGGGCTCCGGGGGGTATGCACAATCACACCCCCTCTCAACCACTGGCTCACAAATTGCATCCCTGGGAGCTCCCAAGGGATGCCTCCGCCATTGAGATGCCAAAAACCGGAAGTCCAGGATTTTATCAATCTTGATGAATGCACAATTAGACTTTTGTATCCAGCTCCAAATCATTCATTATGAAACAGACTCAGAAGTTGCTGTTGGAGACCAGATGTCTTCAGTGTGGTACTTGTCTTTGAGCCACAGGGCACAGTCTCACTCCCCATGTCATTCAACCTCTATGTAAAGCCCACTGTGATCTGTCTTTTGCTCTAAGTATGCTCCTACTAGGTAATTTCTGCACAGTTTAACATGTTATGTTTAAATGCTTATGCTTTGTTTCAGCATTGTTTCAGCTCTGTATCAGATTTCTGCTTGCTTTCAAATCTCTGCAGTCCAAATTCCTATAGCCATGTTTATTGGATGTCTCAGCCATTGATCTCCTTGACTTACACTGTGCAATCAGCGTTAAGTCTCAGTGAGAAATGTGGACTATAAGTAACATAAATACATAAATAAATAAATAGAAACATGAGTTTGCACTGTGAATTTATCCAATCTGGAAAGCCTACACATTACTTGGCATGCACCCAAGTGCTTTTGTGGATGATTGTTGTAGAAGTATTTCTTATGTGAGGAGACTGAAATATATGCTCCACTATAAAGTCTTCATTATCTAAGGATGCTTGCTATAAGTTTCTCCATCAGTTTCTAGAAGGACAAACTAATTGCTCAATTTTTCAAACACTAATGGTTTACCACATCAGTGGCTTTCCTTTAGAAGCAGCTGAGATCCTCCAAAGTGTTTCGGATTCTTGTGCTATTGATTATAGATGGGATATGGGTGGCTATCATTATTTTTTTTCTACTGATATTTTTATTAGTGTGAGGGTCTTTTGCTGTTTTTTTATGTGTAATATAAAACCATTATATTTGTATGTATTTGCCCTTTGGGCAAAGGCCTTTGGGAAACAAGGCAAAAAGGATTCAGTAGCTGAAAATGAAATGATTTTTGCAAAGCTCTTTACCAAGGCCCCCCACAAGGTCTGCTTTCTGCCATTGAGACTACTCTGGTCTGAGTGGGCAGGAGCCCCCCCCCACTGTATGATCTCATCACTTGAAGAAGCCAGTCTGCTATCAGGAGAAAATATAATCCCGTTTGACAGATTGTTCCACTTCCTTTAAGGAGAGAGCTATGTTAATTTCATTTTGTTATGTACACCAAACTGGTTTCAGCAAAATTAGAGTTGGACCGAGTACCTCCCTACTTTTGCTAGAGCCGAGCTGGGAACTCTAGGAGGAAGGGTTGTTAGTTATCAAAATAATTATTTTTCGTCAGATTACTCAACATCCAGACTGAATCTGAATCTGGAATTTAATTATTGTGTTGTAAAATTAGAGTTGGACCGAGTACCACATATACTGAAAACTGTGATGTATCTTAAACTTACTTGGGAGCAAACCACAGGCAGCTAAAGTCATTAAAACATTTCCCAGTAACTCTTGAGAATCAGCATTCTTGACCTTTTCTGTGTGCCGCTGTCTACCTCCCCATTGTGATAGTATCTATATTCTGAAAACTATTTCCATCTACTCACAAGGTCTTGTCTGCAATGGTTTTTGAGCTAATGACTTGATGACTGACCAGTAAGGGATGAACCTGTACACCACCTCCCATCCTGGGCCAGAGAGGACCACGGGAAGACCAACCCCTTAGGCAAAAAGGTCTTTAGCACCAGAAGCCACAGTGGTCAAGTGATAATTCCTGACATTTAAATGACCTTCCAAGTCAAACGTAGTCACTGGTCTGAACATCTGGGAGACAAGCAGTGCAAATCGAAGCAGAGTGTAACTCTGTAAAAGGGTGTAACTCTGCTTAGGATAGTTTCAGAAAGTAGCCACGGTCTGCATTAGAACAGCTAGGTATGAGACTGACAAAGGAAGCTTTGATTCTCAAAAGTTTATACCCTGAAAATCTTGCTGGTGTCTTCTTACTTTACAGACCTATGCAGACCTATGCACAGTTATTCCAGTCTGAGTCCACCAGTTTTGATGGGCTTAGGCTGAAGTAACTGCATTGACTTTACGGTTATCTACGGAATTCGTTGTTGTATTGTTCTGTGGGCATCTAGCACGTGTCTGTATATATTTTTTCATACCAGACTGTCTTGGGACTGTGTGTTATTCTTGTTGATTGTTTATACCATGACTTCATAGCCATACATTTCCCTAAGTATAGCAACTTTGTACTACTACTTCTACTTTTCCTACCTCTTTATTTTTAGGTAGCACAGTTTGTGTCATAAGGCTTTGATATGTGATAAAATCACCTCCATTTATTCATATGTAATTATATGCATGGGTTCCAAATAATTATTTATTATAGGGATGAATAATAGCATTGTTCAAATTCATCTTAAAATTTACTGTATGTCATTTGAAGCACAAAAATTCTTGAACTAGATGGTTCCTCTCTTGCAAAATTAATCTAGGGGAAAAAAGGCAAATGCTGGTGTAAGCAGAACTTGTTCTGTCACTTGTTTACTGTGCCTCTGGGAATGAGTTCCTGCATTATGTGACATCATTTTTGCTGAACAGTGATTCAGTGCAGCACAACTTGCTCAGTAACATATTATTTGTTCTCTTGTTTTACTTTCTCAGTTTCAATGTATCAAATCTCAGCTTCTCCCCTGGTAGAAGAATATCCCCTTTCTATGGCAATGTGTCTATGTTTTCTTTTCTTTTCACCTCTTTTTTGTAAATTACATTTGCTTATAACTTACATTACAAAAGTTAGCAGTCTACCCTCCAGGGAAGTTTTATGAGATGTATTTTCCCCAGACTTACTAACATTAGTCATGATCTGAAATTCCATACTAGAAAGAGATGTTATTGTGTTTTCACTTGTAGTATGCTGTGCTGTCAGATGCTTTATATATAGAACTGAAAAGTGTCAATGAATGGCATACTTCACCATGTAACAAAAATTTCCACTTGTTCTGTTCTGGACGGTAAGTCTCTAGGCCGTAGAGATCTGCCCTCCAGAACAGAACAAGTTGGTCCATCTAGTACAGCATCTTGTCTCACACAGTGGCCAACCAGTTCTTCTGGAGGTCCAACAACAGGGCATAGATGCTGGGGTCTCCCCTGATGTTCTCTTATTTCACTGGTGTTCAGAGGCTGACTGCTTCTGAACATGAAGGTTCCCTTTACTCACCACTGATAGACCTATCCTCCGTGAATCTGTTTAATCTGCTTTTAAAGCCATCTATGCTTATGGTCACCACTACCTCCTCTGGCAGTGAATTCCATATTTAAATCACTCATTGTATAAAGAAGTATATCCTTTCATTTGCTAAGAATCTACTGCCCATCAACGTCAATTGATGTCTTCAAGTTCTAGTATTTGGAGTGAAGGAGAAAAAGTTCCCTCTTTCCACTTTCTCCATACCATGCATCTCTCCTTATATATAATTCTCTTTTGGTGTGAGTCTTTCCTGAATGTTCCACATGCTCCCACAGCATTTGGCTCCTTGATCTGTCACTCAGAAGCTTACCCTATCCACTCACTGCATGGCCTGTGTCCCACCCACAGCAGTGCCACTGGCCAAAACTTGCCTCAGAACACAGTTGCTTTGTTCTGGTAAACACAGCTGATATCTTCACTCTTGTGACAGCTCCATGCTGTCCCTGAGACCAGCCAGGCTGCAGTGTACCCCCCCTCTCTGTTTGGCCCTGATCCGAACAACAGGGAGGCCATGGGGGGGGAGTGCCAGCCGATGTCATCTGCAAACTTGGTCACTATACTGCTCATCCCCAGTTTCATATCATTTATGAACAAATTAAATAGTATTGGCCCCAATGCCTATCCTTGTGGAACTCCACTGATTACTCCTCTCCATTGTGAGAACAGTCCATTTATTTCTACTTTTTGATTCCTGTCATTTAACCAATTTTTATTTATTTATTTTTGTATAATTTATTTATCATTTTTCCATTACAAAAAAAAAGAGTGTACATAGTGTATAAGAATCACTTTTTTGGAGTTTACATTAAACATTTTTTACAATTCATTTATTGACTTGTTGCCATCTTTTTTGAAACACATTCTCATTTTTCCCTGACAATATCATATTTAATTTATCAATTTCTATTTCAAAGATTTTCATGATTAACTCTTCTCTGCTAGGTATTCTATCCATTTTCCAACACTTTGCGATGATAATTCTAGATATAGCAAGGATATATAGTATAATGCATAAATCATCTCGTTTAATTCCATCTGGTATTATATTAAGCAGATAGATTTCTGGTATCAACTGTAATTCTATATCGGTAATCTCTATTATTAATTGTTATACTTTTCTAAAATTTACAAATCTTCTCACATCTCCACCATATATGATAGTATGTTCCAATATTGTTTTTACACCTCCAACAATTTCCTGAAACATCCTTATAACATTTAGATAATTTATCGGGTGTCCAGTGCCATCTGTAAAACATTTTAAATATATTTTCCTTGTATGATGTAGATCTTAATAATTTTACGGCTTTCCAAGTTTTTGACCAGTCATCTATATTTATATCAACATCATAAACTTTTTGCCACATTCCCATACTTCCATTTTGTATTTTAAAAAATACATTTAACCAATTTTTAATCCATAAGAGAACCTGTCCTCTTATCCCATGTGGTCTTTGGTGAGCTACCGTTTCAAAAGCCCTTTGAAAGTCCAAGTATATAATGTCTACCAGGTCACTGTTATCTACATGCTTGTTTACTTTCTCAAGGAACTCCAAAAAGTTGGTGAGGCAGGACTTCCTGTTGCAGAAGTCATGCTGATTGTCCCTCAGCAGGTTTTGTTTCTCTATGTGCCTAACAAATTCATAGAATCATAGAGTTGGAAGGGACCTCCAGGGTCATCTAGTCCAACTCCCTGCACAATGCAGGAAATTCACAAATACCTCCCCACCCAACCACAGTGATCCCTGCTCTATGCCCAGATCTATGATCTATGCCTATCTTTGATAACAGCTTTTACTAATTTGCCTGGGGCAGATGTTAGGCTAACTGGCCTGTAATTTCCTTGTTCTTCTTTGGACCCCTTTTAAAGCACTGTTTTACACAGTGACTTTGCATATGTCAAAGACTGATACTAAATCACATCATATTATACATTCAGCCTCAGTATTCATACAGGAGGATTTACGAGACTGACTCAGTTCATCTCTGTTAAAGACCAAACTCTACCATGATCCTCACAGTATGTATCTAGAACATTCTCACGCCATGGTTCTTTAATGCATTGATAGTGTGAAGTATGTGTAACGGCACTGGAACTTTAAAATGCCAACTGGAAAAACCAATGATAGAAACATGGGCTAGAAAGGAGAGTTCCATAAGGCTCAGCTAACACGATTTAGAAAAGAAAGCCTCCAAAGAACACAGAGGCTGAGAGCAATGCAGTGCCCTCATTACAATTGCTTCAGGATTATCCATAATTGTTGCACAGATGGGGACAATGAGTGATGTTTTTAATTTTAAACTTGTGAGTATGATGTGCCATACTCCTTGCCTTGAAGACAGCTTTGGTGGACAGCATTGTAGGCCTCTGTTTTTCTATTGGCCAGCTGAAATAATGACTACCATGTGACTCTTTGACCTCTACAACAGTATTCAATTAGATGAATTGCTTAAACTTGAGTTACTGACAGAAGAACAGATGGGGGGGGGCTAAGTCAGTATTAATACGTCCCGACTAATCTAGTCGTCTTGTAATATTAATTAGCAAAATGGAGACAGGAGACTCAAGAAGAATGTCCCACTCTCAGAAAAGAGAACCTTCCCTAGATTTAATTTAACACAGTGATAGCAGGATTAAATCAACCTGCTGAGATGTCAGCTGAAGTAATTAAAATGCCTTACATCCTTTCATTGTACAAAATATAATCGTTTGTCTTCCCAATTTTCCTTTTGAATTTTAAAACAGGGTGTCATGAGAGACTGATGAAGAGTAGAAAGTGGAATCGTTAACTGCCAAAATTTCGTTTTAGTCACTGTGACGGGTTCCTCGGGCTTTCTTTCCAAAGGATGAGGCTTAAACAGTTTCCTATCCTCCAACATTTAACTGATGGAAATAATGACATGTAATACCTATTTCTTATATCAGGGATCATGCCGAGTCCCCTTGCCCATGTGGACCATCACACATAGCTGCAGGCAATTATCCACTTGCCAGGTGTGTTTACTGTGCAACAGGGTGTCCTGATTTAAGCCAAGAGAGTACTGGTTCTTTTGGTGAGGAGAGAAAAAAAGGACTGTGCCCACAATCAACAGTTCACAAAATAGCTTGGCAGGTGCAGTGTGTGAAGTGGCAGGGTGTGTTTTCCAGGACACCTTTATAGAAAGATATAACCATTCCCTATTTGGAAGTCTGGGAGGAGAAAGCGTAAGTGCTTTGTATCTCCTATTTCCTGCAGAATCTGCCCAAATATTCCAGTAAAACTGACAAGGTTTTTTTTGCCCATCTCTATTTATAATTCCTGTAATTCCTAATGTCAGAAAACTTAGGGAGGAGGATTGCCAGCTCTGGTTTGGAAAATTCCTGGAGATTTGGGGTAGAGCTTCAAGAGTGGAAGGACTGAGAAGGGAAAGGACCTCCACAGGGGATAATGCCATAGACTCAGGGGTCTTTTCGTAGAAAAAGAGCTGCAGGAGCTCATTAGCATATGGTATGCTAATGAGCTACTAGGCTATTAGCATAACAGCTCATTAGCATATGCAACACCCCGTGACATCACCGGAAGTGATGTCAGAAGGGGAAGCAAAAGGGGGAGAAGGCATCTTCAAAAGCCTTCCCCAGCCAGCGGGGGGGGACATACAATGTTGTAGTGAGATTATTTTCCTCTGTACAATATCTCTAACATTTTGATACCTAATATTTATGTGTCTAGATCTAGGTCTAATACCTTGTGCATCTGCCAACAGGCGCCCAGGCGGTGGGGGGCTCTTCTGGCCTTCTCCGGGCTACAGCGCTTCGCCGCTGACCCGGGGAGATGGTGGCTCTTGTGGCCTCCTCCAGGCGGCAGTGCTCTGGCCCTGGCCTGGGGAGTTGGTGGGGGGCTCTTGTGGCCTCCTCCGGGCTGCAGCGCTCCGGCGCTGGCCTGGTGTGTTGCGCTAAGCGTGTGTAATGGTCCAAGACCAGCATTTATTCAAGCCAGCACCCTTAAGGACTTTCCAGCCTCCCAGCCTTACCAGCTCTTCACTGCAGTTCTTGCTGTGAAGCCCCTTATAGTAACCACACTGAAACAGTCCAGTGGTACACTATGTACAAGGGTTTACAATCAAACTGCTTCGCCAGGCACTTGTTTCAGACAGAAGAAAAATGCATGGCAAGTGTACAAGACTTATATACATAGTTCCACCAATCAGTTTCAAGCTGAGTCATGGTGACTACACACTGTCCAGTGCCAGTCAAAACCGGTTGGAACTAGCTTTATCACTCCATCTGCTGACAGGTAGCTGTCAGCGTAGATCATACTGATCTACCTGCTGGAGATTAATTTACAATACTCCCCCTTAAGCTTCAGTAGGTAGGATTATGTTGAGTCTCCCCCTAAGGTTCAAGAATTGTACCTCATTCAAGCCCTTAGTGAACATGGCAGCAATATTTTCACTTGACATACAATGTTGTAGTGAGATTATTTTCCTCTGTACAATATCTCTAACATTTTGATACCTAATATTTATGTGTCTAGATCTAGGTCTAATACCTTGTGCATCTGCCAACAGGCGCCCAGGCGGTGGGGGGCTCTTCTGGCCTTCTCCGGGCTACAGCGCTTCGCCGCTGACCCGGGGAGATGGTGGCTCTTGTGGCCTCCTCCAGGCGGCAGTGCTCTGGCCCTGGCCTGGGGAGTTGGTGGGGGGCTCTTGTGGCCTCCTCCGGGCCGCAGCGCTGTGGTGCTGGCCTGGGGAGGTGGTGGTGGGGGCTCTTCTGACCTCCTCCGGGCCACAGCGCTCTGGCGTGGGCCCCGGGAAAGCAGCAACTTGCATCCCCAGGGCTGCAGCACTCCAGCGTGGGCACTGGGAAGGCATTGACGGGCCTCCTTGGGCCTCCCTGGGGCCGCAGCGCTTCAGTGCGTGCCCCGGGAGACTGGCGACAGGCCGTAGCGGAGGGGGAGCTAGGGGTGGGGCTTGCTGCCACCGCCATTTTGCCAGCTCCTGGGCTCCCGGAGCGGCGCTCTGGTGTGCTCCGGCCCCAAAAGACCCCTGCATAGACTCCATCCCCCAATGCAGCCATTGTCTCCAGGGGAACTGGAGTTGCAATTCCAGGAGGTCTCCAGGTCCCACCTGGAAGCTGGCAACCGATGACATGCCAGGCTGTTCACTCCTTTCCCCTCTCTTTTCATGCCAAGAATCACCATTCATTTCTTACTCATGATGTATGAATGAATCAAATCCTGAATTCAATTCTAGTTTAGGATCTTAGTTATTGGGTGTGTGTGTGTGACTAGCTGCAGTTAACTTGTATGCCTACATGCCTACATCATGGGTAACTGCACTTCCCTGTGTAAGAAGACCAAGGGGTAGGGTTGGCAACCCTGTCTTGGGAAATTCCTGGAGATTTGGGGACAGAGCATGGAGTGGGAAGAGTCTGGGGAGTGGAGGCAGCTCAGCTAGTCTGTGGTTCCATAGAGCCCCCCTCCAAAGCTGCCATTTCCTGTAGGGCAACTGATTCCACTCCCCAAACCCCACTGTCTCCAGGCTCTCTGCTCCTAAACCTCCAAGAACTTCCCAACTCAAAGTCCACAACCTTATTGAGTCTGAATAGGAGCTAGTGTCGCGCACAGGTTTCGTTTTTTGGGGTTTTTAAAAAAGCTTTGGTTTATTTCTGAATGGAGATTGAGGTTCATTATGGTTCTTTTTGATCTTGAATAGCAAAAGAGCCCCAGATAAGACCTGGATGTAGTTCCCTTTCCTGTTTCCTTGGTATACATTATATATGTATACTTGCGAGTAAGAAAGAGACAATGTGAGTTCAAACTGGAGTCTAGACAAGGGAAATCAAAGGAACTATTTGGCTTGAGATTCACCCCGGAACTCCACGCCCCTCATGTCACAGGCTCCTGGCAACAAGCACCAAGGACAAGTCCAATTAAACCAATGCCTGAAGTCACTTAAGCATTTCAAGAAGATTCCCTGCAGTCACTTCTACTTTTGGGAGGGCTATTTTAAGGGGGGAAATGGAAACTCCATTGCAAGGTGATTTCTAACTGATAAAAATGCAAAGAGAAAGAAATTGCTTCAGTAACGCTTTGATTGCTTTTTTGGAGAAACTTCACAGCAAAGTAACCAGGCCTAGCTCCCTCTGGCATCTATGCAACCGACTGCCAATGTGACAGCACCTTTTTTTCTATGCGGCTGTAGACATCTTTGACCATCTCGATTCTGCTGTTGGTCCTCTTTCCTTAGCCAAAATGAAGAACAGTTTCTGAGCTGTTTTCCTAAGGAAAGGATGACAATGAGCCAGGGCACGAGAAACCTTTTTCCCATGCTGAACAGGGAGATAGAATTTTAAAACAGTGACTTCAAATCTCTGCAGGGAACGATTTAATAATGAAACCCCTCTAAATTTCAAGTCTGGGGCTCTTAACCACTACACCACACTGGCTCTACAAGAGTTGCACATTAGTGGTGGGAGAGGCACCACTAAGGGAGCATTTGACACTAAACACCCAAGGGGGACAGCAAAGTCCTTGCTGTGTGGCTAAGGTGTCCCATCTTTGGAGGCTCAGCCCAAAGAGGCAACAGCAGGTAAGTGGGTGGGTGGCGGGAATTCAGCTGCCCCAACCTGATGGGCCATACCCGCTTCCCCTGTTGCCCTCACATAAGCCTGGCTGCACCCCCAACAATGCTGGTGTAGTATATGGAACTCTCTGGGTGCGTTCAGACGTGGCATTTGTAGCGGAATAGGTGACGATTCCAACCGGTGTACTTACCGGCGTTCACATGGCGAACATCTGCCTCCTGTCCCTAACCGTTACAAAGCCGTTTACACATTAAAGGAGGTTTTGAAGCCATCCCACAGGCCGGTAGGTGGTCCAAGGGTGCATGTGACTGTTCTGGTATGGGGCCTCTCTAGGGCCCACACTTCACAACAGGAGTGCTGGTATCTGACAAGCCACGCAGCTTGGTGGACCCAGGGTGGATGCAAAGGAGCTGATGTCATGAGTGCAGCATAGAGGAGCTGCACGTATCATCCCAGACAAAACCATGGCTCTCAGGGATGGCCCACAGGCTAGGCCATCTCATTCACCCTTTTCTGGTTTGCTGGGGTGAAATATTGGCTCCAAGGCTTTTGTCTACTCTCCCCTCTCCCCAACCAGAAGCCCTGGCTGCGCTATCTCACTGCCTTTTCACTGAGCCATGCCTGTCTGTGCAATGATCACCCCAGCAGATCTTGGTGATGTTAGGGCCGCAGTGGTGAGCCTACTGCCTGCTGCACCTACCCTCTTGGCCCAGTGGTTAGGATGCTGGTCTCTGACATGGGGGCTGGGAGTTCACACTCAAACTACTTCATATAAACATCCCACTCTCATTTTGGTTATGGAGAAACAAAAAGCACCGCTCTAAGGCAAAAGGGAATCTTATTCCAGAAGCCTTGGGGTAAATAGATCTGCTCCATCTTCTACATGATAGCCCTTCAAATACTTGATTCATCTGACATGTTACAGAAAAAGGGTACTTTTGAGTATATTGAAACATTATAACTGATGTTAGTCCTATTTTACCTGCTGTTTCTGACAGGGGTAAGATTGAACGTTGAAGCATAAAATCGCATTATTTTTGTTCCTAATAATCCAACCTCAACCCAAGGTTTAAATGAATTGAAGCTGGTCATATATATCATCAGTAACACTGACAGACATATTGACTGGTACTTTTGCAATTGCATCTTGCATTCTCTCTTGCTCCGGATTGCAAGACTAGATCTAATGGGTGGAAATTACAAGGGAGTCGTTACCGGCTAAATATCAGGAGAAACTTCCTAACTGTAAGAGTGGTTGAGCAGTGGAACAGTCTGCCTCGGGAGGTGGTGGATGCTCCTTCGCTGGACGTTTTCAAGCGGAGGCTGGACGACCATCTTTCGGGTATGTTGTAAGTATGTAGGGTTATCTTTCAGCTGTGCTCCTGCAGAGTGCAGGGGGTTGGACTAGATGACCTGTAAGGTCCCTTCCAACTCTAACATTCTATGGTTCTATGAATACGTTTCATCCCTTAAATAAATGGGAATATATTATATCCAGACCACCTGGTCAGAAAAGCCTGTGAAAAGCCTGTGTGTTTTAAGGGTTCTCATGTCCCTTCTGATTTACAGTGACCCTATGCATTAATGGCCTCCCAAACACCCAATTTGCCTTGCTCAGGTCCTGCAAACTGAGAGCCATGGCTTCCTTGACTGATTCCGTCTGTCTCACGTTGCATCTTCCTTTCCTGCTGCCTTCAACGTTTTCTAGCAGTATTCTTTTCCAGTGACTCTCGTCTTCTCATATGATGTGACCAAAGTACAAGAACTTCAGTTCAGTCATTTTAGGGAGAATTCAGGCTTTATTTGATCTAGAACCCACTAGCTTGTCTAGAACCCACTTATTTGTCTTTTAGATGGTCCACAGTATTCATGATCCTCTTCTCCAACACCACATTTCAAATGAGTCAACTTTCTTCCTGTCAGCTTTCTTCACTGTCCAACTTTTGCACCTATATATAGTAATGGGGAATACTATGGTAGGAATTATCTTGATCATCAGCGATACTTAAGGATCTTTTCCTTCCTTCCTAGTTTCAATTTCCTTCAGTTTCCTTTAGGCTGTTGTATAAAAGGCTCCGGTGCTCTCCAAAGGAAAGATGCTTCAAGGGGAAGTTGGTCCACAGTTCCAAGATGCAACCCCCCCAATAAAACAAAATTTATAGAAAAGAAGTCCACTGTAAATACTTTTTCAAACCATAGGGCATTACAGTCCTTAAGATGAATATCCAGTATGCTTCCCTTCTTGATAACACTTCATGTAATCTTGACATAGAGGTAGTCCTTAAGGTGAATATCCAGCATGCTTCCCTTCTTGATGACACTTTGTGTAATCTGGATGTAGAGGCAGTAATCTTTTCAATGGCAAAAAACTTCAGCTGTTGTTCAGAGTGTCCAGATGTTCTAAAATGTTTCACCAACAGCACTGGCAATCTCCCCCAATGATGTAAGATTTATGTTTGCACATTCTAGTCTTAAGGGCTCTTCTAGTGGTCATTCCCACATATGGTAGAACGTTTCATAATATATCTCACTCCTTTTGAGTTACAGTTAACAAATTTTTTTAATACAGTAACTCTTTAATACAGTAAATCCTAGAATTCAGTGAATCCGGTGTAACAGGCCGGATTAACCCCCCGGCCAGAGTACCCCCGGGGTTCCTCTGGCCTAGCCTAGAATAACCCCGGAGGGGTTATTGAGGGGTTATTCTGGCCTAGCCTAGAGTAACCCTGGGTTAATCTGGCCAGCTGTAACAGGCCAGATTAACCCAGGGTTACTCTAGGCTAGGCCAGAATAACCCCTCAATAACCCCTCCGGGGTTATTCTAGGCTAGGCCAGAGTACCCCCGGGGTTCCTCTGGCCTAGCCTAGAATAACCCCGGAGGGGTTATTGAGGGGTTATTCTGGCCTAGCCTAGAGTAACCCTGGGTTAATCTGGCCAGCTGTAACAGGCCAGATTAACCCAGGGTTACTCTAGGCTAGGCCAGAATAACCCCTCAATAACCCCTCCGGGGTTATTCTAGGCTAGGCCAGAGTACCCCCGGGGTTCCTCTGGCCTAGCCTAGAATAACCCCGGAGGGGTTATTGAGGGGTTATTCTGGCCTAGCCTAGAGTAACCCTGGGTTAATCTGGCCAGCTGTAACAGGCCAGATTAACCCAGGGTTACTCTAGGCTAGGCCAGAATAACCCCTCAATAACCCCTCCGGGGTTATTCTAGGCTAGGCCAGAGTACCCCCGGGGTTCCTCTGGCCTAGCCTAGAATAACCCCGGAGGGGTTATTGAGGGGTTATTCTGGCCTAGCCTAGAGTAACCCTGGGTTAATCTGGCCAGCTGTAACAGGCCAGATTAACCCAGGGTTACTCTAGGCTAGGCCAGAATAACCCCTCAATAACCCCTCCGGGGTTATTCTAGGCTAGGCCAGAGTACCCCCGGGGTTCCTCTGGCCTAGCCTAGAATAACCCCGGAGGGGTTATTGAGGGGTTATTCTGGCCTAGCCTAGAGTAACCCTGGGTTAATCTGGCCAGCTGTAACAGGCCAGATTAACCCAGGGTTACTCTAGGCTAGGCCAGAATAACCCCTCAATAACCCCTCCGGGGTTATTCTAGGCTAGGCCAGAGTACCCCCGGGGTTCCTCTGGCCTAGCCTAGAATAACCCCGGAGGGGTTATTGAGGGGTTATTCTGGCCTAGCCTAGAGTAACCCTGGGTTAATCTGGCCAGCTGTAACAGGCCAGATTAACCCAGGGTTACTCTAGGCTAGGCCAGAATAACCCCTCAATAACCCCTCCGGGGTTATTCTAGGCTAGGCCAGAGTACCCCCGGGGTTCCTCTGGCCTAGCCTAGAATAACCCCGGAGGGGTTATTGAGGGGTTATTCTGGCCTAGCCTAGAGTAACCCTGGGTTAATCTGGCCAGCTGTAACAGGCCAGATTAACCCAGGGTTACTCTAGGCTAGGCCAGAATAACCCCTCAATAACCCCTCCGGGGTTATTCTAGGCTAGGCCAGAGTACCCCCGGGGTTACTCTGGCCGGAGGGTTAATCCGGCCTGTTACACTTGTAATTTATGAGCCCTAATGCTATTGTTGCAGGTATTACATTGGCCACATGAATAGTTATCCTATGGAATGGTTGGATCTGAAGGTGGTTCAACTGAAGGCATTTTTTCCACTTTACTTTGTACTAAGATATTACTCAAATTCCTTGAATATTTGTAAGGAAACATAGGATATAATTTACATTTGGGAATAAGTAAAGGTAAAGGTTCCCTTGCTCGAAAGCCAGTTGAATCCGACTCTAGGGTTGCGGTGCTCATCTCCGTTTCAAAGCCGAAGAGCCAGCGCTGTCCGAAGACATTTCCGTGGTCATGTGGCCGGCATGACTACACACCAAGGTGCATGGAACGCTGTTACCTTCCCACTGAAGTGGTACCTATTTATCTACTTGCAATTTCTTGCTTTCTAACTGCTAGGTTGGCAGGAGCTGGAACTAGAGACGGGAGCTCACTCCATCATGTGGCACACCCAGGTCCTGAACTGCTGAAGTACTGACCTTCCACAGCCTGCAGTTCAGCGTCTCAACCACCCGAGCCACCGCAGCTCCCACATTTGAGAATATCAGGTAGTAAAAACCAATATTTCTGCAAAATGTCTCAAATGCACTTATAAGAGTTTTCATATGTCAGTGGGATAACCATCTGTTTGTTTCTTATTTTATTTGTGAGTAATGTTGTCCTATTGGTATTTGTAGCTTTAAGAAAAGCTTGTTTTAAAATTGTTTTTTAAAACAATTTTTTATTTTCTGAAACTACAAGAATAAACAGGATGGGGAAACTACAAACTATAGGAGAAAGTAAAGCATGACCACTAAAAACCCAAGAGGTGGAGATACTACAATTGTTACATACCATAGCTTGTGATATTTAAGGTTATATTGTTACACTGCAAGTGAACAATAAAAGTCGCTTATATACTTCGAGTCCAGGTAATCTGCCTTAGTAAGGCTCTAAGCAAGAGTCAATTGTAAAGTTAAAAGCAAGCTTCAGAGAGAATCAGCATCTCATTTTTTGTATCTTCTTTCCCTCAAATGGTAGCCTTGCTTAGGGACAGCCGCCTCAAGTTCTGAGTCTGAGCCTTCTTCAGCAGGTGATTTATCATCGCTCCCTTTGTCCTTATCATCTTCTCCCGCTGGTCCCAATTGCTGCTGCAGAAACTCTCGTGCCTTCATAACAGAGTCAATTTTTTCCTTCTTGTCTTTGTATTTGAAGAGTAATCCTTCAGGTAGAATCCATTTGTAAGAGATGTTATTCTTTTGTAAAAACAATGCCAAGTCTCTGTATTTATTCCTCTTTTTCCTTATTTCAAAGGGAGTACCTTTTAAGGGTCATTGCCGTCGATTTTAAGGGTAGTTTCACTTGTAGCTTTTAGGATCTGGCTCCTCACTTGTCTTCTGGAGACAGATTATTTTTCTTTATGAATTCTGAATATGACCTATAGATCACATCCATCTCACTTAAAAGGAAGTCCGCTTTTAAATCTGCAACCGGTCCCAGGGCATCAGCCATAATCTTCTTGAGATTCTCCCCTTTATTCTCAGGCACCCCCTGAAACCTCAGGGTAAAGCTTGCCTTTTCCATTTGAAGTTGTAGTAATTGCACTTCCTCAGAATTTCTCTTGTTTTCCATCCCTTGCATTTGTTTTTTAAGCTTTTTTGTGGTGGCACCCACTTCTTTCAAGTTCTCTACTGTTTGCTCTGGGTTTTTTACATTTTCGTTTAGTTGTTGTTGTGTGGCAAAGTTTTTGTTGAGCGTTTTCATTTGCTCCAGCAGGGGTTGCAAAGCCTCTGTTAACATTTTTGAAAAGTCTATGGTTGTGTCCAGCCGCATGACCACACTTGCTGGGCTGGCACTTCCTGAAGGAGGCTTAGGTTTCGGAAGCTTATCTTTTTCCGTCTTTTTGTGCGACATCTTTGAGGATGTTTACTCTGTTTTGCCAAAAGTCTCTAAAGTCAGCAAGCTGCTTGGAAATCTCTTGTAAGTTCCTTACTTTAGTCCTATATCACTTTTAATTCCGCTCCCCTCAAACAATCATGCTTAAAGACCATTTTAATTCCGTGGGGGGGTACCCGCCCCCCCTCGCTTAGTTTAAGGGGGACTTTCAGCCGGTTCTCTGGTGCTCTTTTCAACCAGACTCACTTTTAATGCCGATCATGTTGATCTCGTCATCAAATGTCTAAGGTGCTCGATGTCCACATACTTGTCCCGGTGTGCGCCTCTTAGTCCCAACTTCTCTCCCTTAGTTGTGCCTCTAAAATCCCTGCCTGCCTGTGGAAATCCATATGATCAGTTCAGTTCCTTCTGAGTCTTAACATTTGTGCACAGGGTAAATTCTTTTTCAAATGAAATGGATGGAAATTATCAAAAGACCAGAAGGACTTCTACAACAATGAAATGAATCTTGAACTTATGAAAGGTCATTTCAAATGTTATAGTGTCATGAATGGTATTAACAAATTTTCCAAACTGTAAAAGCATTTCTTGTGATCCCTGCCATAGTATAAATCTATCAAAAAAGCATTTATATACAATTATAGATGTTGTTGCCCTGGAGAATATCTCTATTTTCAGGGTCAATGTTAGCAAGTTCAGGGACAAATTTGCATCCCATTGCCATGTGTGAGATTTGCCAAAAAATTTTATCCTGGAATTGATTTTTTCCCCTGAGACACAACTCGGTTATATGACAAAGGAATGATATAGGGGGATGTTACGTGTCTTCTCTGAAGTTTAAAGTATACTCAATAACCTTTAACTAAATAAGCCACTCTGTGGTATATATACTGCTGTGTGGCAGATTTGTATACAGGGAGAAAACATCCAGTGTTACAAAAAAAAGTTTCATCTGTTCCCCAAAGAAGTTTCCTTATACAGTTAAGAAAATCTATACCATCCTTAACGTAGGATTTTATTTTGGGCACAAAAGATTTTAAGAACTCATTTAAATATGTAGCTAATGGTTCAAATATAGATCCACAACCAAACACAATTGGCCTACCTGGCACTGGGGTAGTCTTTTTCTGGAAGTCTTTTAAAGTAAGAAATAGAGCTATGGAATTCTACCTTCCTTATCTAACAAGAATTAATTGACAGTTTTCTTACTATCACCCTCTAAAGCAGCTTCCTCGAAACCATTAGCTATTTCTGTGCTAATTGTGGATGTAGGATCACACGTGCTAATTCTATAGTGCAAATTATTACCAACTGTCTATTTGTCTCCTTTATATAATTATTTCTGACTCCATTAATGACTGCTCCTCCCTTACCTGCTGGCTGAAAAACGGCATCAGTGCATTCACAAAACTGTTTTAAGTCAGCACTCTCCAACTAATTGTGCCACACTGGTACAGTAGCTTGTTGTATTTCCTGTATTTCCTTCAGGACGAAGCCCTCCAGAGCTAGTATATTGGGATTAACACTACGTGGATAAAATTTGGATTAGGTGATGCTTCTTTAAAAAAAAAAAAAATCTGCCAACCTGGTTTTTCTAAAGATCTGCTGAATCTCTAGCATAGTCTTAAAAGGTTCATGTATATGAGTAGGAACAAAAGGAAACCTTTTTGTAATACTGAGAGTTCAGATCTAGTAAATGCTACCCTAGAGGAATTCACCAATGGGTTCTCATTTTTTCTTGTTCTACTCACCTATCCTATAATCCTGGAGTTTGTCTCTTTTCTTTAAGGCACATAGTTGTTCCATTTTTTGCCCCCCCCAACTGAGAACCATCTGCTCCCAGTGTCTCAAGGCTATCTCTTTGCCTCTGAATCAGGGCCTCCATTGTTGCCATAGTGAGGGCCATGCTATAATGCTGAATGTCCTGCTAAATGATGTCACAACCAATCAGAACGCTCTCAATGCACACGCACAATGCTTGCTGGGCACAATGCAAAGGCCTGCTCTGTAGGATGGGTCCTGTCACCATGACTTATATCCACTTCTTCACTGGGATCTTACTGGCGCCCCTTATGAGTCTGGATGGAGCTCAAGAGCCTTGCCCAACCCTCTGCCGCTGCACGTTGGAAATTTTTAACTGCAGCAGGATCACCAACCCTCCTGGATTCCACCGAGTGCCCCTTCCCAACCCTGCTGCTCCTCCTCATCCTTTCACATACTTGGACTTTACTGGAAATGCAATTTCGTCTATTGGAGAAGAAGTGTGGAAGGCCTATCCTTGGGCCGAATACTTGGTTCTCAAGGACAATAGCTTGACGAGGCTTCAGAACTCTTCTCTGGAAGGCTTGCTCTCCCTTACCTACCTGGACTTGTCCTGCAATAAAATCCAAACTATTGAGAGAAATGCGTTTGAGGCAGTCCCGTTCCTGCAGATTATATACCTCAGTGGAAATGTCATTGAACGGATCGCTTATGGAACATTCCGGGCCTGGCATGGCATGCAGTTTTTGCTCAAGGTGGATCTCAGCCACAATCCCCTGGCAGTCATTCAGGACTCCTACTTTTACAGGCTGCCCTCGCTGAAGCTCCTAGACCTCGGTGCCACCGAAGTGACGCCAACGATACTGGAGGACCTGCTGCAGACCTCCCTGAAGTTGAGTATGCTCATCTTGCCCCAAAAGATGTCCTGCTGTCTTTGTCGTATTAAGGAGGACATTGAAGTTTTATGTGACACTGTCAAGTTGGAGTGCACAGAGTTGTGTGATATAAATGTAACTCTGTGTGAAAAAGAGGAGTCTTTGAACAGGATGCAAGGAGAAGTCATGAAAGCATTAGAAATCAGGAAATTGCATGGTAGCAGCCTGCTAAAAATTTTGCCAGAGAAAACTGTACCTAACAATGCCATGCCAGAGAGAACAGAACACAGCAATGAAACACTGGCATTGGCTCAGAACTACTCCAGCTTAGCTGCCAATTTTAACTTGTTAAAATTGGTCAAGTGGTTAATGCAGGTGAAGGCGGATGAACCTTTGGATGTGGACTGGGCTGACAAAAGTGAACTGAAAAGGCTTTACTTTCTGGTCAGTCTGCTGCAGGCAGCACTCAAAGAAACAATTGTGGAACTTGAGAAGAACAGTCTGGAGGCTATTGTCCAAAATGAGGTTTCTGCCCAGGTTTCAAAGTCCACAGACGAGGCCACAAAACTGTCTACAGATGCTTCCCTCAGGAAGGAAAGGCATGTGAGGGAAGTAATGAGAAAAGCCTGGTTTGGAAAAAACCAAAGACAGAAAGCCACATTGTTCAGGGTTAGCAGGGATGGAAGACAGGTTGCAATGACCACCATGCAGTCTGCAGTAAAGCCCAGTGACTTTGAGTTGCACAACGAGGCTGAAAGCTGGAGGAAACTAGCAGAAGGCCTAGATCTTCAGCATGCCCTTCCTTTTTTAAGGTCTCGCCGTGTAGCACTTCAGCCCTCTTTGAAACGCTCTATTTTAGACTCTCCGACTAATGATTTCAAGCCAATAAGTTCCATCATATTGGACAAGAATGGCAATGATTTGACTAGCCTCTCTAGTGATGGAAAGTCCATCGCATTGTTGGGGAATGGATTTGGAGCACAGATCTGGACTAAAGAAGAGCTGATGAACCAGCTGCTACACAGAAGTAACCCTCCTGCAGGAGATGGCAAATCTAAAATCTCAGCCATTAACTCGGAATCCTCCTTAAATGAGCTCTTGCCTGATATTACGTTATCCCATGGGACATACTGGGAACATCAGAGGACCTCTGTTGCTCCCCTGCTGAATTTGGCACCTCAGGATGACTACTTGCTTCAGGGTGACCTCTTTGAAGCTGAACTGAACAAACAGTTGACTTCCCTCATTCCAAACACACCAGTGAGGAAACTCATGTCTCATGTGATCCGCGTCCTGAAAATGGATTGCACAGCACCCACATTCCAGATGGGTTGCACAAGACTCATCTCCAGAACAGGCCTCCTCATGAAACTCATCAGTGAAAACATCAATGAGACCTCCCCCTTATGGAAGTCATATTTCTGGCCTTCCAAGAATGTAACCAATGTGACCACAGCAAGCTCAAGGAAACTGGAGAAGCCTTTGGGCAAGATAGCAAGCCAGGGGATTCCAACATATGGGTATGGAAACAAGCTGCTCTTGGCTATTTCAGTGACTGCCATCATCATGACTATCATTGCCATTGTCTGTCTGATTAAAATCTGTTCTCAGCGTACTGCAGCCAAAGATAGGGCCTTCCTAGGCATAAGGAAGAAATCTTTACCAGATCTAGAGTATTCCAGAACAAGCTCTCTGTTGATAGATAAGCCCCTTTGGCTCAAAGACATGTATCAGAGTCAGGATGAAATACAGAAGAAGAACATGGCGGACCAATTGCATGATGGAGAGTCCTCAGAGGAGGTGGATATAGTCAGGTGGGGCAATGCAAGGCCATCCTTACCCGAACCCTCTCTGAAGAAAAGCAGTTCAAAAACATTATCTATACCAGCATCTGAAAGGTCATCTGTCACCAGTGCTGTGTCTACCCCTGCTCCTGCTCCTCCTGCTCCTGCTCCTGCTCCTCCTCCTCCTCCACCACCACCACCGCCACCGCCACCACCACCACCGCCGCCGCCGCCATCTTCTACTCCTCAAAAACCCAGTGCGAAAAAGGGTTCAGACACAGCAGGAGGAACTTCTGAGGCCACCAGTTCAAAAGTAGGATCTTCAGCTGCAGATGAAGGAGAAGATGAAGATGAAGAGAAATCAGAGGGCCCCACTACAGTAGCTACTAGTGAAGGAGGAGAAAGTGGGGAGGCGGAAGGGGAAGGGGAAGAGGAAGGGGAAGATGAAGATGAAGATGAAGAGAGTGACTGATCTCTGGTGTTATGAATATTGATATATATTATCTAGAGTAAAAGTTTCTTCTGAATATCATTAACAACCTAGCTCTGAAATATTAAAAACCTCTAACAGAATAGTCTGCATTCATATTTCTTCCCTCAGAAGGAGTAGTCATCGACTGATGAGAATGTTTTCGACTACTGTGCCTTTTATTGTGAAAAGGGTGAACCCATGCAGTAAGAACTTCCTGTTGCCTTTTCTCACACATTCATTTTTAAATTGAGTATAGGGTTAGCTTTTTACTTATCTAGAAGTGCCATTAGCTTTACTATGGAACTGAGTGATCATTACTGAATATTTTTATAGTCCAACCCCATATAGACTACTCTAAACCCACTGGATTGGAATTCAGCCAGTTTATTCAGTCAGTCTGCTCCAGATACCCTGCTTATCACAGCCCTAGTCTTTGGTTCAGGCAAGTCCCTTGATCCGCACAGCATTCTGTTTTTGACGAGCAAAGAGAACTCCCTTTCTCTCCAGTAGAAAAGCTGGTTGGATCCATCCCATTGATTACAGTGGGCTTAGGCTGAGTATGCACTTATTGTGCATCAAGTATTATAACAAAGTCTGGAAGCAAATAATTCCAGACGTTAGCCGTGTTAAGTTTGTCGGTGGGGCGGGGACCATAGGAATCTGAGGGCACCTTAAAGTATATTTTATTTCACCGTAACCTTTTGTGGACTACATTATAGATAAAACTATGAAAGGTGTGTGTTCCTAGTGGGGGAATCAGGATTTCTGACTGAATTAGTGGTTGAAAAGTATACTGCAGTTCTGCTATCTTCATCTTTATAACTTCAATTCCAGAGTTGATAATTTGGATGTAGAACTTAGCTAGGCTCCACTGGTACCTTTGGAGAAGACAATCTTCATCTACTACAGCCAGGGCCAGCCCCAGCTTATTTTGCACCCTAGGCGAGGATCCCTTCTGGCACACACACCCCCCGGTGCGCCCACCAATTTTCAAAAAGAAATGCTTTTTAGGAAGAATGAAAAACACAATCAAACTCCCAGAGTATGGGGCCGGGTTCAGTTTGGCGCCCCTAAGAGCCGTCCTGCTCTAGGTGACCGCCTAGTTCGCCTAGTGAGTGAGCCAGCCCTGACTACAGCCCGATCATCCCTCCAGAGTTGTATGCAAATCACAAGTAGCTGCTAGTTAAGGACAACTGGCTCTTCTACTGTTTGCAATTACTAATACTGTGTGGCAATAAAGAGCCAGACTTAGCTTTTTAAAAGATAGCAATATCATTATTATCTTCTTGAAGTACGTGAAAAAGAAATCAGTGAAAAGAAATTAATTCTCGAGCATCTAGTAATCACAAGGTCTCTACTAGACATTGTGCCAGATTTCAGAACAGAGAAGGGAATGTTTTAAAACTAAACTGTCCTAGTTCAAAAAAGGGAAACAATTGTGAAATGGAAAACAGGGCCCCAAATGCCTCTGAGGGGAATGAATTTTAACTGGATGATGCTGGAACTCCATTTCCCAGCAGCCATTAATACTTGATGGGCAAAGCCTTCTGAAGGTTCCTCCCTGCCAATTGGTAAGATGCAGGGCTCTAGTCGGGGGGGAGCTCTCAGGTACGGAGCTCCGGAAGAGAACCTCTAGGGGGTGGGGCGGTCACGTGGTGAAGCCCCGCCCCCTTCTTTACCCCGCCCTCTGCTTCGATCCTCATTCCGTTTGGGAATGAGGATGAAGCAGGAGGGTAAGTAGCCGGGCCTTCTGACACACTTCCGGTGATGTCAGGGGGTGTGGCCTTCTGTCACTTCCGGTGATGTCAGGGGGCGTGGCATATGCAAATAAGTTATGCTAATGAGTTATGCTAATGAGCTCCGGCAGCTCTTTTTCTACAACAAGACCCCTGGTAAGATGTCTCATGCCTTGTAGAACAGCCTTCCAGAGAAAGTCAATAAGGCTTTCACAGTACTACCGTTTCACAAAAAGTGCAGGATAGAAATGTTTGGGAAGGTGTTATTTCAATGGAATCAGGACTGCAGTAGAATGGAACAGTCCAGAAGGGTGCCTTTCATGTGGAAGTGGAGACTGGGTACTGTGTTGCCTTCCACCTTTGCAATCCCACATCCTGCTCTTCCTGTGCTATGCCAGCCTGCCTGGGCAGTTTACTGTTCACATTGTCATTTGATTTCATATTTAATTACTGCACTGTTCATTTGATATCCTATATTGTATGATTTTTTGTTCTCTTTCTGTACTCTGAAATCTGCCTTGAGTTTCAGTGAGAAAGGTGGGCTATAAATAAGCTACATAGATAGATAAACAATGAGACATGGATGTTGACCAAGCAGCCATGGGACCCATTGCCTTGAAGGACTGAAGGTTGTGGAGAGATGTATCTGACAAAGGAAGCTTTGACTCTTGAAACCTTACACCCCAAAAATCTTGTTGGTCTCTAAGGTCCTACTGGTAATGAATGTATGTGCAGAGAAATGTGTTTTACTTTGGAGATTTGGACAGTACAAAACCTTCGTGGTGAGTTTTTAAAAGTTTTTCTCTCTCTTAGCAGAGAATGGTCAGGACAGGAGGAAATCAATTGCCCTCCAGCCTCACCTGACCAAGCTTTAGAAATGCTAATTGCTCCCTGGCTGGATACAATGAGATGGCCAAGTCACATTTCCAGCTAGAAGACAACATTTAGCTGGAAAGAGAAAAATTGGTGTTTTAATTACTAGAATGTATCTTCCTGGAGACCTCAGGAAAGGTTTCCTTGACCCACAGAAGGGGTGGGCAAACACAGATAACAAAACCGCTTGGCGCAGAGGGGAGGGTCTCTTTTTTGCTAATTCTATATAGGCAGATGGAGCTCTCACCTGGGCTTCTGCTAAAGGCAGCATGTGGGGGACTGCAGGCCTGAACAAAGACTACAAGGTAATAGGAACCTGTTAGCACAACTGTAACTGCTAAATTAAGGAGTCTGCCTTAGAATAACATCAGCTAGAGCAAGTACTGGAAGAGGGACAGCAGAATTGAGAGGTTACATTTTTCTTTTGGATCCTTTGCTCAGTCTGTTGCTATGCTGAGAGTATGTGTGTGTGTGGACATTTTCTTTTTAATAAATGTTTTATAATTTTTAATGCGTGTAGTTCTCTGTACCACAGAGACCTCCACTGTTCAAACACACTGTTTTAAATGGGCACCAGGAAAAGGGGTGGCAGTCAATCAACTGTCAAGCTGCTAATCCCCCAGTGATGCACAAATTCAGTAAACTATTCCAGTAGTGACCAAATCCTGGGTAATGCAAGACGCAGGCATCAGGCAAGGCCATAGGACTGCAGTTTAGGGACACTGGCCCTCTCAGTGAGTAGTTCCTACAAAGGCCAGGTGATGGGAGTGGGTGAAACAAGAGAGGGAAAAGAAAGGTCATCTGAAACTTGGGGAAACCATGTGGGTGGCACGTGCCAGGTCCAAACAATATTC
>NW_015162476.1:309829-324543 GCF_001447785.1 Gekko japonicus | reverse complement strand
AGAAATAGAGAAAGCTAACTCAGTATTCATGGGAAAACTCACTGCTTAGAGAAAGTTATACACCCCTTTAGGCTAAGTTGTGTAAAAGGCTCCAGTGCTGCCCAAAGGAAAGGCTCTTCAAGGTCCACAGTTCCAAGATTCAACGCCCTCCCAAAACAAAACAAAAAATTACAGAAAAGAAGTCCAGTTTAAATCCTCTTTGAAATTGTAGGGCATTACAGTCCTTAACGTAAATATTCAGTATGCTTCCCTTCTTGATAGCACTTGATTTTAGACAGACATACAGACAGATATAGATATATTTATCATATAGTTGAAAGTGTACAGAAAAGAAGAAGGGGGGTGTCAAGAAATCAGAAAGTCATCTAAATGATGTGGAATATTTGTTAAAATGTTCCAGTTCTTCTCTTTGATGACAAACGGTACAGTACTAACTGAACAGACCACCCTTTATTTCCACAGGATTTCACATTGGTGGGGTATCCCCCCTTAAGGCAGCTACTAAAAGTTTGTGACTCAATTTGCTTGAGTTAAAACAAGACTAAAGGGGGTCTGTGAAGCACGACTGGAGCTGCTCTTTTCCATACATATTTCATTTCCCCTGTCCTTGCATTTTCTTGGTTGCCCCCATTCTACATCCCAACGTGACGTTTTGGATGTTTTGGAAACGGGGATTAAGAGGAGAGTTAGGAGCAATAGAAGCAGTGGCGGCGGGAAAACCTCCAGTGGTGTGCTGCAATGTGGAAGCAAGTGAGAAACTGTGGAATAGTGATGTGGGAAGCCTCTAAACGGAGATAGTTACACCAAACTTCTTCAGATAAAGAAGTGGCTTCCTTTAGATCAAAGAACTGAGCATAATATACTGTTACAGAAAGGGAAAATGAAGAAAGGGAACTACCTTCTCTTGGGTATTTTGTTAAATTGATGTATCTCTGTACTTTTTATTTTTATTTAAATATTGTTGCTATGGGGTCATTGGGAGGAAATGTAAAACTATAAAAGTGGAAAGCAGGAGAAGAAAAGAAGCGAATAGTTAACTAATAGTTAGCTGAGTCACAGTTAAATAAATAATTAGGGAGACAGATAGTCCAGTAGGATAGACTAGTAATTAAGATAGGATAGAATAGAAAGATAGTGATAAGTTAGAAAGATAGATAGAAAAAAGGATAAGCTAGGATAAGATAAGAATAACAAAACAAACATAGAAATAACCACTGATAAGAAGTGAAAAAGGAAATAGAGAAAAAAATGGCTACTGGGACTAGTAGTAGACTGGGATCTAGGAAACCCTCTCTTACCTCTCCAGGACAGACAGGTCAATTGAAAGCAGTAACAATGAGCCTAGCACAAATGAATATAAAAGATTTGCAAAATCTTATACAAAAAACTGTTACACAAGCAGTGAAGCTAAGAGTTGAAACAACTTTGCCTGCCTTAGTAGAGAAAGCAATAGAACCTATACAAAGATGGATGCCTTAACACAGCAATTATCAGTAGAGACAGAAGAAATTAAAAAACTAATTACAGAAATTAAACAATAGATATTAAAAATTACTACATTTAATAGTAAGATGGATGATAAAATACAAGAGCTAGATAATGAACTACAAGATCTAAAAACAAGGAGTGATAAGATTGAAGATTCTTTGATAAATTTAGAGATGGAAAAAACAGCTCTGATCCTGAGATTTCAAAATGTTTCTGAAAATCCTGAGGAGAACATAAAAGAAGATATGATCCAAACAATAATGGAACAACTGAAAGTAGGAACAAAAGAGGAAATAACAGAAGATATTGAGGAAATATATAGGAGAAACTCAGCTCATGCGAGAAGAAATAAGATACCAAGAGAAGTCCATATAAAGTTTAGCAGAAGAACCATGCAAGATAATATCTTGAAAGTGGCGAGTTAAATAACTATGGTTGTGAAAGACATGGAAATCAAAATTTTAAAGGACATACCATGGCGAGTTAGAGAGAAACAACACAACTATTCGCTATTAGTGAGCTTATTGAGAATGGTTAATACCAGAAGGAGTGCTGCTTACGTATGATGGCAAAAGACAAAAAATTGATTCCATATTTAAGGTGGAGGACTTTCTGGACAGATATGGGATCGAACTTGGACTACAAGAACAAGATTTCAGTGATGCAGAGGAAGAAAGTCAGGATCATGAGACGAAGGGAGCAAAAAAGAAACGAGAGAAAAGAGGGAGAAAAGGAATGAAAGTTACACCTTCAAAGATGCTTACACGACTTCAACAAAGGAATAGAATAAAATAAAATAAGAATAAAGAAGATGGAAAGTAAGAAAATAAAAATACTATCAATAAACATGAATGGATTAAATGCTCCACAAAAGAGAAAAATAATCTTCCATCAAATCAAGAAATTACAAGTGGAAGTAGAATGTTTACAGGAGACCCATATCAGAAGGGATCCAATACCCCCTGGCGGCTCATTAGATGAGCTTGTGGAGGACTGGCATAGCTGGATCTCCTCAGCCATTTATGAGATCGCTCCACGGCGCCCTCTACACCCCTGCACTAGGCTGGCTTCCTGGTATACCCAGGAGCTGCGGCTTATGAAGCGGGAGCTCAGACAGCTAGAGCGACCGTGGCGCCGAGCTCAAGACGAAGGAACAAAAGCATCTTATAGGATGTTTATGAAAGCCTATGAGATGGCATTCAAAGCCGCAAAGAAGGATTTCTACGTGGAAGCGACTGTGTCCGCTAGCTCTCGCCCAGCCCAATTATTTAGGATGATTTGGTCAATAACAGCTCTGCCACAGGGCAGACCAAATGTTAGGGAATTGGGCATTGGCTGTGAGGCATTTGCGAGCTATTTTGCAGATAAAGTCTTGGCGCTTCACTGCAACCTCCCCGCCACACTTGAAACAGTGAGTGAGCTTGAGGCCCATTGCACATCTTCGGTTTTGACCTTGGATCGCTTCAGCCTTCTCAGTGTGGAGAAAGCCGACAGATTGCTCGCAACTGTGCTCCCAACCACTTGCAGCCTTGACCCGTGCCCTTCATGGCTTATTAAATCTGGCCATGAGGGGTTTTGAGGTGCCCTGAGGGAGATTATCAACGAGTCCCTCTTAGAGGGGCAGTTCCCTGGGGCACTCAAGGAAGCGATGGTCTGCCCTCTCATGAAAAAACCTTCTTTAGATCTGGCTGAATTGGCCAACTATCAGCCGGTCTCTAATTTGCCCAACTGGGCAAATTAATTGAGAGGGCAGTGACAATACAGCTGCAGGGCTTTCTGGGTGACGCCTCTGTGCTTGACCCCTTCCAGTCCAGCTTCCGTCTGGGACACGGGACGGAGGCGGCCTTGGTTGCTCTGACTGCCGACCTCTGGAGACATCTGGATTGGGGCAGATCGGCGGTACTGTTGTTGTTAGATCTGTCGGCCATGTTTGACATAGTTGACCACCAGTTACTAGTCCACCTCTCCAACATGGGGATTCAGGGGCTTGCCCTACAATGGCTTGCTTCCTTTCTCCACGGTCGGGGACAAAGGGTGGTACTAGGGGAACAGCAGTCCAGGAGACAGCTGCTTGAGTGCGGTATGCCCCAAGGGGCCGTGCTGTCTCCAATGTTATTTAACATCTATATCCGCCCCCTTGCTCAGATTGCCTGGAGGTATGGGCTGGGGTGGCATTAGTATGCTGATGACACCCAGCTCTATCTGATGTCGGGCAGCCAGTCCGACTCCAGACCAGAAGATCTGGACTGGGCTTTGCAGGCTGTGGTGGTTGGCTTAGACTGAGTCAGCTGAAGCTGAATCCAGCAAAGACAGAGGTCCTGTGCCTGAGTCGGGGCGGTTAGGGGGTGGGGATCCCACTTCCAGAGGTTCGGAGTCTGGGTGTGCTCCTGGATCCCTCCCTTACTATGGAGGCCCAGGTAGCAGCCACTGCTAAGTCGACTTTCTACCACCTTAGGCTGATTAGGCGGTTGGTTCCCTTCCTTGACCGCACTGACCTGGCCACAGTGATGCATTCAATGGTTACATCGAGACTAGACTACTGTAACGCTCTCTACATGGGGCTGCCCTTGTCGTGGATCCGAAAGCTGCAGCTGGTGCAGAATGCTGCATCAGGCTGTTGATGGGTCTCCCTAGATGGGAGCAAATCTAGCCTGTGCTGTGGACACTGCACTGGCTACCAATAGCGTACCAAATCCGCTTCAAGGTGCTGGTTCTTACCTTTAAATCCCTATATGTCCAGGGTCTGACATACCTACGGGACCGCCTTTCCCTGTATATATCCCAGAGAGCACTACGGTCTGGGTCTCAAAATCGGCTGACCCTCCCTGGCCTGAGGGAGGCCAAGCTAGCTATTACCAGCCTTTTCAGTGGCGGCCCCTACCTGGTGGAACAAGCTCCCGGAGGAGATCAGGGCCCTGTGGGACCTTTTGCAGTTCTGCAGAGCCTGCAAGACGGAGCTCTTCCACCAGGCATTTAATTAGGGGCCGCCGCTGCTGCAGGCCGCTATTGCAGGCCGTTACTGCAGAGCTCTGGTCTGTGGTTTTACCATCCAACATTATGAACAGAAACATCATGGAACTTCTGGGCAGTGGAAATCTACTCTGACAATATACCATCTAGGTTAATTTTTAACTGCCGCCAGCACTTTGCATTTATATTGTTTTATTTGTGTGGTTAAATATTTGTGTAATTTTAATTTATGTTTTTATGGAAGCCACTCTGAGCCCGCTTTGTGGGGAGGGCGGGGTATAAATTTGATAATAAATAAATAATAAAAAGAAAAGAGGCATGGCTACATATGTGAAATAATATTTACACCCTGAATTGACATATATGTCCAAAGACGGCAGAATACTGATTATAGAAATTCAGAGACAAGTTAAAAAGACCTTAATAGTGAATATATATGCGCTAAACTAAAATCAGGAGAGATTTTATACCTCACTTTGAGAGATTATCTCCACACAAATATTTGATGATTTATGCATAATTGGGGACTATAATGTGGTTTTTGATCGAAAAATAGATAGGAAGAGGCAGATAACTAAACAGAAACCAGGAAATGAAGTCCCAAGGACTTTCCTACAAACAATAGAAGAATTTAATATAGTGGATTATTGGAGAACTAGGAATATTACTATAAAAGACTACATATTATTTGCCAAGTCATAGGTCATGGTCTAGAATGGATATGGCATGGCTCTCAGTAACTATGTTGAATGATCTAGTAGGAGTTGAAATATTACCAAACACTTTTGCAGACCAGAATCCTCTAGTCTTGACTCTACAGGATGGCCAAAGAAAGAATAGATGGTCTATGAATACCTGGTTATTGAAAAATGATAATTTCATAAACAAAACCAAGAAGGAAATTCGAGATCTTTTCAAATGGAATATCCAACCCGAAACATCTATTGATATAGTCTGGAATACATTTAAGGCATTTATACAGGGCTGGAGTATAAATCAAGATGCTTGGATTAAAAAAAAGAGAGATTACAATATGAGAAATTAGGAAAGCAAATTAAAAAAGAGGAAGATAAAATCAAAGGAAGCCCCTGTTTGGAAACTGCAAAGATTAAAATAAAGAACCTACAACACCAATTGAATGCATTGTTGACCCAGGAAATAGCGAAGAAATTGGAATATCCTAAACAATATTATTTTGACAAAGTGAACAAACCAATGAGGTGGTTGGCCTATAGGCTAAGAAAAGAAAGAGAGAAACGCTATATAAAGATACTAAGAAATGAAAATGGAGAAGAAAAATAAGTTTTGAATAAGTACTTTGTATCCACTTCGTGAATCTGGTACCACAAGTCAAATGTTGTAGTGTTTTTTAAAGAACGGACCATGACAGATTGTCAAAAGCGTTGTCAACATCCAGAAACATAAATGCCACTTTGGTCCCCCTATTTTTAACCAGTTCTATTACATTGATAACAAAACATACATTACCTTTCATAAATCTCTTTGGTACAAAACCAATCTAATCCATCGATGATTTCTGTAATACATTTCCTTAACCTTCCAGCCATAATTGCAGTAAAAATTTCGTAGTCCACATTCAATAAATAAATAAATAAATAAATAAATAAAGAAGTAGTTTTGTAAGATTATGGAAGCAGTGGATCATTACCTTCTTTATATATCAATGTTATATGAACTTTCTGCCATGAAAGAGGCAAAGTTTTCATGGTACTTATTTCATTCATAACTTTTTGAAGTGGTAAAATTAATTTGTCTTCCAGGCATTTATAATACATTGCTGTAAGTCCATCTGGGCCAGGTGCTTTATCTTTTTCAGTTTTTTAATTGCTAGAGAAATCTCTTGTATGATAATATTTTGGTCCAGAAGCTTGGCATTATCATCTGAAAGCATCTCAATAGGTGATTTTTGATACATTCTTCAATACCATCCTCCATTAGCTTGTCCTTTTTATAGAGATTTGAAAAGAATAAGGTAAACTGTTCTTGAATTTCTTTCCCCATAAAGGAAATTCCACCATTTCCCCGTACTCCAGTTACAGTTTATCTTTCTGCTTCTTTCCATAGATAATACGCCAAATATCTTCCGGGTTTGTTAGCATGTTCAAACTATTTTTGTTTTAAGAAGGAATTGACATCAGTTGGTTTTTTATATAGATCGATGCAAATTGATATTCAACCCTATCCTTCTAACTTCTACAACAATGAAATGAATCTTGAACTTATGACAGGTCATTTCAAATTTTATAATGTCATGAATGGTATTAACAAATTTTCCAAACTGTAAAAGTTCTTGAGATCCCTGCCATACTATAATCCTCCTATCCAAAAAGCATTGATATACAATTACATATGTTGTTGCCCTGGAGAATATCTCTCTCTTCAAGCCTATCTATAAATGTTAGCAAGTTCAGGGACAAATTTGCATCCCATTGCCATGCATGAGATTTGCCAATAAAATTTATTCTGGAATTGATTTTCCCCCGGTTATATGACGAAGGAATGATATAGAGGGATGTTATGCGTCTTCTCTCAAGTTTAAAGTATACTCAATAACCTTTAACAAAATATATCTTGTCTGCGGTATATATACCGCTGTGTGGTAAATTTGAATAGAGGGAGAGAACATCAGTTACAAAAAAAATTATTCTGTTACTACTTAAACATTTAAGAAAATCTATAGCATTCTTAACATAGGATTTTATTTGGGCACAAAAGATTTTAAGAACTTATGTAGCTAATGGTTCAAATATAGATCCACAACCAAACACAATTGGCCTACCTGGCACTGGGGTAGTCTTTTTCTGGAAGTCTTTTAAAGTAAGAAATAGAGCTATGGAATTCTACCTTCCTTATCTAACAAGAATTAATTGACAGTTTTCTTACTATCACCCTCTAAAGCAGCTTCCTCGAAACCATTAGCTATTTCTGTGCTAATTGTGGATGTAGGATCACACGTGCTAATTCTATAGTGCAAATTATTACCAACTGTCTATTTGTCTCCTTTATATAATTATTTCTGACTCCATTAATGACTGCTCCTCCCTTACCTGCTGGCTGAAAAACGGCATCAGTGCATGCACAAAACTGTTTCAGCACTCTCCAACTGATTGTGCCACACTGGTACAGTAACTTGTTGTATTTCCTGTATTTCCTTTAGGATGAAGCCCTCCAAAGCTAGTATATTGGATAAAATTTGGATTAGGTGATGCTTCTTTTTTAAAAAAACAAAATCTGCCAACCTGGTTTTTCTAAAGATCTGCTGAATCTCTAGCATAGTCTTAAAAGGATCATGTATATGAGTAGGAACAAAAGGAAACCTTTTTGTAATATTGAGAGTTCAGATCTAGTAAATGCCACCCTAGATAAAGTCACCAATGGGTTCTCATTGTTTTTCTTCTAGTAAACTATGCTGTAATCCTGGGGTCTGTCTCTTTTCCTTAAAGCACATGGCTGGTTCCCATTTACGCCCCCCCCCAACTGAGAACCATCTGCTCCCAGTGTCTCAAGACCGTCCCTTTGTCTTTGAATCAGGGCCTCCATTGTTGCCATAGTGATGGTCATGTTGTAATCCTGGAAATGCTGCTAGATGATGTCACAACCAATCAGAACGCTCTCAATGCATACACACAATGCTTGCTGGGCACAATGCAAAGGCCTGCTGCACCTTGGAAATCCTCAACTGCACCAGGATCACCAACCCTCCTGGATTCTACCGAGTGCCCCTTCCCAACCCTGCTGCTCCTCCTCATCCTTTCACATACTTGGACTTTACTGGAAATGCAATTTTGTCTATTGGAGAAGAAGTGTGGAAGGCCTATCCTTGGGCTGAATACTTGGTTCTCAAGGACAATAGCTTGACGAGGCTTCAGAACTCTTCTCTGGAAGGCTTGCTCTCCCTTACCTACCTGGACTTGTCCTGCAATAAAATCCAAACTATTGAGAGAAATGCGTTTGAGGCTGTCCCATTCCTGCAGATTATAAAGCTTCGCGGCAATGTCATTGAACAGGTCACTGAGGGTACGTTCCATGCCTGGCATGGCATGCAGTTTTTGCTCAAGGTGGATCTCAGCCACAATCCCCTGGCAGTCATTCAGGACTCCTACTTTTACAGGCTGCCCTCGCTGAAGCTCCTAGACCTCGGTGCCACCGAAGTGACGCCAACGATACTGGAGGACCTGCTGCAGACCTCCCTGAAGTTGAGTATGCTCATCTTGCCCCAAAAGATGTCCTGCTGTCTTTGCCGTATTAAGGAGGACATTGAAGTTTTATGTGACACTGTCAAGTTGGAGTGCACAGAGTTGTGTGATATAAATGTAACTCTGTGTGAAAAAGAGGAGTCTTTGAACAGGATACAAGGAGAAGTAATGAAAGCATTAGAAATCAGGAAATTGCATGGCTGCAGTTTGCTTAACATTTTGCCAGAAAAAAATGTACCCAACAATGCCATGCCAGAGAGAAGACAACACAACAGTGACGCACTGGCATTGGCCCAAAACTACTCCAGCTTAGCTGCCAATTATAACCTGCAAAAAATGGTCAAGTGGTTAATGCAGGTGAAGGCAGATAAGCCTTTGGATGTGGACTGGGCTGATTTGCTGGTCAGTCTGCTGCAGGCAACACTCCAAGAAACAATTGTGGAACTTGAAAAGGGCTCCCCAACTAATGATCTGAAGCTTACAAGCTCCATAATAGTGGACAATAATGACAATGGTTATACTAGCCTCTTTAGTGATGGAAACTTAATGGCAGCTTTAGGGAATGGACTTGGAGCACAGATCTTGAGTTCAGAAGACCCTCTGAACCCACTGCTACACAAAAGTAACCCACCTGCAAGGGTTTGGAAATCTGAAATGTCAGCAGTTGAATCAGAACCCTCCTTAAATGAGCTCTCTTCTGACATTATGTTTGTTTATTTATTCATTCGATTTATAGCCCACCCTCCCCTGCATAGATAGGCCATGGAACATACTATGAACATCAGAGGACCTCTGTCTGTCCCGTTGAACATCTTGGCACCTCAAGATGACTACTTTCATCAGGGCGACCTCTTTGAAGCTGAACTGAATAAGCAGTTGACTTCTCTCATCCCAAATGCACCAGTGAGGAAACTCATCTCTCATGTGATTCATATCCTGAAAATGGATTGCATGGAGCTTATGATCCAGATGGCTTGTGATAAACTCATCTCTAGAACAGGCCTCCTCATTAAACTCTTTAGTGAGAGAGAAAAATCAAGGAGGCCTCCCTCCTGTGGAAGTCATATTTCTGGCCTTCCAAAAATGTAGCCAATAAGACCATAGCAAACTCAAGGAAACTGGAGAAGCCTTCAGATGTGATAGTAAGCGAGGGGATTCCAGAATACAGATATGGAAACAAGCTGCTGTTTGGTGACTATTATTGCTTTTTGGTAACTATTATTGCTGTTATCCTCCTGATTGAGACCTGCTCTCAATGTTCTTCAGCCAAAGACAGGACCCTTCTGGGCAGAAAGATCATTATCAGATCAAGAGCATTCCAGTACAGGTTCTTTGTTGATAGATAAGCTTCCCTCACTCAGAGTCATGTATCAGACTCAGGATGAAATGCAAACGAACATGGTGGATAAATTGAATGATGAAGAGACCTCAAAGAAGGGGTAAATATACAGCTGGTGCAGTACAAGACCATCTTTATCAGAATCCTCTTTAAACAAAATCAGTTCAAAAACATTATCTGTGGCAACCTTGGAACTGCCACCTACTCCCACTGCTGCACTGCCTCCTCCTCCTCCAGCATCTTCTACGCCTTCTCAAAAACCCAGTGTGAAAAAGGGTTCCCATACAACAGGAGGAACTTCCAAGGCCACCAGTTCCAAAGCAGCATCTTCAGGAGTGGATGAAGGAGGAGATGAAGAGGATTCTGCCGAGATATCAGAGAGCCCCACTACAGAGGCTATGAGTGAGGCACGGGAATGTGGGGAGCGGGAAGAGGAAGATGAAAAGAGTGACTGACTTCTCTGGTTTTATGAATATTTACGATATTATCTAGAGTGAAGGTGTATTGTTATTTATACTGAATATTATAAAGACATAGGTTTGAAAAGATAGACACTTTGCTTGAGTTTGACACAAATTTTGCAGTCCTACTACTACTACTACTACTACTACTACTACTACTACTACTACTACTACTCACAAAATTAGAGAATCAGGCAACCAAATAACTGCAAAGCACCTAGCCCAGATGGGGTAACTAATGAATTTTACACAAAATGTGGGGAGAAGCTAACTCCTTCCTTAAAGGAATTACATAAATCAGTTCAAGCCTTGGGACACTGCACAAACATATGGGCAGAAGATTTAATTATATTGATACATAAAGAAAGAATGGACCGATGGAGATGAGTTGGAACCTCCTTGCAATACACAACATGCCTGAGTGATCTCCAGGCTTCTATAGGCCCAACTCACTATAATCTGACCCTCATTTATACATGTATTGGCCCTTTCCGCTCACAGTAGGCACTTCTGTAGGAGGAGAATGATTTTTGCTGATTCATACCTCTTAGTGGAGCCTCCCACTTTGACGTCCATGATGTTCATATGCATATCGGAAGCTGCCTTCTACTGAGTCAGACCATTAGTCCATCAAAGTCAGTATTGTCTCCGCTACCAAACAGAGTGGCAAAAGGACTATGACACACTGCTAGAGGAGGACACCTGGATGCAGATATGGAAATCAAAACTACTTATGTCTTCAACAATAGCTACACAGGGCTCTTTTTGTAGAAGGAACTCCTTTGCACATTAGGCAACACACCCCTAATGTAGCCAATCCTCCAAGAGCTTACAGTAGCCCCTGTAAGAACTCTGTAAGCTCTTGGAGGATTGGCTACATTAGGGGTGTGTCGCCTAATATGCAAAGGAGTTCCTGCTACAAAAAGAATTCTGGCTACCGAACTTCAATAATTTAAAGTCATGACAAGATGATACATAACACCACTCAAAGCCACTCATATATCTTCAAAATAATGTCTGAAATGTTGAAAAGCTTGTAAACAAACTGGAGCATATGCCCACTGTTGGTGGTTGTGCGAAGTAATACAAAATTTTTGGAAAGATATCTTGTCATACATAAAAAAGATAATTGGGTGTGAAGTTCCTTTTTGTCCTGAAACATTGCTCTTAAATTATTGGCCACTGGGTTCAAGTCCATCGAAAAATAAAGAACTAATAGACACATTAATAGTAGCAGCCAGGACAGCAATAACTTCCAGGTGGAAGAATCAAAAGGCCCCATCCTTGTTGTTATGGTTTAGTAAACTGTGGGACCAATACAATATGGAGGAGAATATTACAGACTGTATTAATAGAGCAATGCAATTTCCTAAAAACTCAAATTTTGATGAAAAATGGTATCCAGTGCTAGAATACCTGGCAAATCAAAAATTTATATCAGACAAACGGTCTCAATTGCAGGAATGGTTATAATTTGTTTGATGTGTAGTCACTGTAAGAGTTATATCAGAGTTTAGAATATTTATTGTTACTATGTAAATGTTCTTTATACATGAAAACACAGTGATGTAAATGAATAGTTACTTCTTTGTAATAGTTTATGTCACTCTATTGGATATGGTTTTTGTAAACTTAATTGTTATTTCAGTAAAGACAGTTTGAAAACTAAAAAAAAAGAAGTCAGTATTGTCTACTCAGGCCCCGGTTACATGGGAGGTTTAGCCCCGCAAGAGGGACGGATCGGGGGGGCAGCAAAAGGGTGCTATCACACTGCAACATCTGGGAAGTGGTGCACACCGGTTCCCGATCCGTCCCTTCAGGTCGATAACGCTCAGCAAAAAAGAACCTACAAAAGAGCAGTACCTACCTGAAATGCCACAGCAAGCGCGGCCGTGGGATCGCCGGTGCGCCCGTCTTCAGGAGCATTCGAGGCTCCTGGCAGAACTGCGCATGCACACACATGCGCAGCCGGCTGCCTCGCTCTCCCTTCCATGGCTTCCACCCGGCATCTGATCGTGCCGGGGAGCAACTGCGCAGCGGCTCAGGGGATCTGTCTGATCTCACCGCCGCGTGTCTCTTTTGGTGCGGCTCTAAAAAGCCGCACTTTGGCCACGTCATTTCCCCCCGTGTGACCAGGGCCTCAGATTGGCAGCAGCTCTCCATGGTCTCAGGAAGAAGTCCATCACATCACCTACTACCTAATCCTATAAACTGGAGAGGCCAGGGATTGAACCTGGGACCTTTTGCATGCAAAGCAGAAGGTCTTCCATTGAGCCACAGCTGCTCCCACAGTGCTTCCTTGGGGTCCACTGACCTAAGGGGCATCATTTTGTGGGGAGCAGAAGTCTACAGTGGAAGTGGGGAAGCAGGGAAGTCACTGTTTGGGCAGCTCAGCTCTGCTGATGCTGCAGAGTATCCAACAGCAACTGTGGATGACACTAAAGGTTCTGTGTTTAGCGGGTGAAGTATAAAAACCCTTTACAGTATAACAAGGGACTTTCCTCATTGTTTGAGGGGCAGGCCTAGAACAGCAGCCTTTGAGCATCTGTTTGGCAAGCAGAAGGTCCCAGGTTCAATCTGCAGCAAACTCCAGTTAAACGGATCAGGTAGCAGGTGACCTTGACCTGAGAATAGGGTTGCCAGCTCTAGGCTGGAAAATTCCTGGAGATCTGGGGGGAGGGCATGTTTTGGTGAGGGGAGGAATCTCAGCAAGGTACAATGCCATAGAGTCCACCCTCCAAAGTAGCCATTTGTCAGGTTCCACAGCCAACAACTGAGTACACGCTTATCAGAAAGGTTATACTTTATTGAAGAGCTATAGATGCATTAACATAGGCACTGTTAAGAATGGCGTCGCCTCTACAAGCATAATGGGATATAGGGTATTCGTATGCACCCCCCCCCCGGGCCAATTAGCCACATTCCCGCGTGCGGGAGAAGGAGCCCCAAGCCGTTAGAGCCAAAAGCTGGGAACCGACAGCGCTCCCACGGTTCCCTCACTCCCAGACACCACACCACCTGCACGGCTATAGATAAGCAAGCGTTACAGCAGTGAAGAAGCACAGAAGGAATGCAGCAGTACTTTGTACACAGGTCACTGAAACATCTGACCCCTCCCGCTACCATGGCAGCATAGCAGCACCATTTCCTCCAGGAGAACTGATCTCTGTCATCTGGAGATCAGCTGTAATTCCGAGAGATCTTCAGCCACCACCTACCTGAGAACCTTGGAGAGCTCCTGCCAGCTGGAGAAAACACTACTGACCTTGATAGACTAAGGACCAAATTAGACATTACTGTTTTCAAGTTGTGTTTCCTGCAGCCACACAGAGCCTATGGAAAACAACTTTTACAACAAAAGGAGAGTCCAGATGGGTTCAAAAGGGTGCTGTTGGGGTGGGAAAAACTCCTGCCCCCCCCACAGTTTTCCCATGCAAATACTGTGCTGGGAGGGAGCTATTTCCCCAATATTGTTGCTCTACATGGAATATCTGTGCACGTGGAGCTACAAAACTGGTGAAATAATCCCTCCTCCAGCGTGGTTTACATACAGGAAAATTACTGGGGGGCGGGGGCGGGGAAGGAAGCTCTCCTTTCTTTTTAGAAGCCATGCTCCACAGCTGCTGTGGGGCTGCGGGGAACCAAGACCTAAGTCTTTTAAAACATTTTAAATGTTTAGTTCGGCTTTAAGGGTCAGATTTCAGCAGCCTTTTGCTGCTGGCAATAAATAAAGCAAATTCATGTGTATGCATTATAAAACAACCTAATGCATGCCCAAGGCATCACCAGAGAATAAGGGCCTTGAGAAGGCAAAAAGAGAGAGGGGGAAACACTTTTATTAATATAGATTGATCTTCAGTTGTAATCATGGTCATTTGTTATTGATGCTGCTGCTCTACTACAGATTGATGTTGTTATTGAGCTGACACCTGGAGGAAAAAAAAGAGAATGAGAAGGAAAGAACAGGCTTAGTACAGAACAGCAATTTCAGTTGGCACTCAGGGATGATGAAAGCAGCAAACAAAGTAAACCTTGTTAAACTGCTCAGTGGAATTCATTTCCTCTGTGTTGCAGTTAGAAATATAATACGAATTCTGAGCAGCCCCTTCAGAGCAAAGCTATAATGTCCCGAACATGTACTTATGCGGGGAAGCAAATATTTATGCTCAACTCTTGGATGAGATTCAGTGTCATTCCAAACAAATGAATGAATATGAGAGAGAGAGAGAGAGAGAGAGA
>NW_015162476.1:293363-309133 GCF_001447785.1 Gekko japonicus | reverse complement strand
TGGAGTGGTGGTTGTGAATAAAACCCACAATACACTACCTGTGATTTTGTAGCTTTTATATAGATCTCAACCAAGCCTTCTTATATTAAACCTGTCCCTTTTTGGCAGCATAATCTACGTCACAGGGTTTTTGGCCACCAGTTACAAAATCTGAAGTTAAGTGTATGATTAGCAAACAGAAAATGGGAGTGGCATCAGGCGCTGATCGAATTCCATCTGAACTTCAACTCTGATTGGTGGGTGGAAGTTTTGGCACCCATTCACTTACAGATAATTAAGACAGGAATTATGCCTAGAGTTTGGAGGTATGCAATTGTTGTGCCAACATATTAAAAAGGCCACCCACTGGAGCTTCTTAACTGTCGACCAATGAGTCTTCATGGTTGGAAAATTATACACTTCCTTTCTTTATAATAACTTAGTAATTTGGCTGCAAGAAAAATCAAAACTGCCCTTGAGAGAACAGCTCTGAAAGAACTTGTAACTGACCCAAGGTCATACCAGCAGCTGCATGGGGCGTGGGGACTCAAACCAAGTTGAATCAAACCCAGTTCTTCCAGATTAGAGTCTGTGCTCTTAACCACTGCACCAAACAGGTAGATGAAAGTATGGAGAATAAAGCATGCTACCTTGAACTATTTGGAGGAAGGGTAGGATAAACATATAGTAGATAAATAATAATGTTCCATTGGCCATTGTGTAAAACAGAATGGTAGATTAGACTAGTTTGAATCCGATTTGTTTGGTACTATTCTTATACCTTATTTGGGCAAAGAATTGGTAGCTATAAGAAAAGACAAACAACAAAAAACAGTTTGAGAGTTAGAAATGTTTTCCATCCAAAGTTTACATCACTCAGGCATTACACCCCTTCAGGCAATGCAATGTGATTTTGTCCAATTTAGTCCTGCATTTTGTCAGAGTAGCAAATGTTGAAGTTTGTTCTTAGTGTGAGTTCCCTCTCAGGCTATCACTGCCCTTTTAGCAAAACAGGGTCAAAGCACAGAAGACCAATTTACAAGCCTGCCATTCACAAATTTAGCCTCAAATGATGCTTTTTTTACCTGTTTTCTTTAACATTTCAGTTCCCAAACATTACCTAAATCTCAACAGCTAAATGGCTATAATACAAGTAATGATTTTGGATACGTTTGGATAAGTTCTGCAAACCATTGAACTGGTGTCTGAACAAACCCACTGGCTCTAGGAAGGTAGAGAGGAGGGAAGAATGGGCTTGATAGAAGGAGCAGGCAGGTGAAATTGTGTTTGCTCATTGGTCTTTAAAAAGAAGTGCAATTTCTTGGTTGCAGCTGGCAAGCCCACCTTATTCCTCCTCAAATTGGACCGGAAGCTGCTTGTGTGGTAGTATGGTGTAGGGTTGCCAGGTCTGGGTTGAAAAATACCTGGAGACTTTGGGGGTGGATCTAGGAGAGGGTGGGGTTTGAGGAGGGGAGGGGCCTCAGCATGGTACAGTGCCATGGAGATCAGTTGTAAAAGCAGGAGATCTCCAGGCCTCACCTGGAGGCTGGCAACCCTACTTATAGCCTAGTTGGTCCACTTCTTTAGGCTTGGGCTGAATCTTTCCTGACCCAGCTGCTCAGCAACTGGTCTCCCCCAGCTATGATGTCACTGCTACCCCCTGTACATATGGCTGGGAAAAAGGGCCTTGGGAGGGAATGTTTAACACATTATTTTCCTCCCAAAATGTATGCTTGCCTTCAAAATGGAATTCTGTATCCCAATGGCCAAGGAAGTGCCCAGAGCGGAATTTGGAGTTGATTCACAGTCAAGGAAAAGGTTAAGGCTCCTCATCTTCCCTACCCTGTTTCTCTGCTTCAGATTCCTATAGTCAAATGTTTCTTTTCTTTAAAAAATAACTTTTTAAAAAATGTCAGAGTTATCCTATGCACACTAGTGCATCGTATGTAGGTTTCCCTGCTTAGTGTTGCCAACTCTGGGTTTCGGAAATGTAATGTATTCAGTGAGCCGCCTATTGAATGCATAGTGTTGTGAAACATCTAATTGAATTGCCATGTTGAGCTTCGTCCTGGGCTAGGATCCAAATACATCCAATCAGGTTACTAGCCCAGGAACTAACATCCAATCACTTCACAGCAAGCTCCCTGAGCGGGAACGCTTGTGATTGGTCTTTATTGGGACAACCTCATTGGTTGGTAATTGCACAGTGGGCGTAGCTATATTAGCCGGGAACGTTTAAAAGCAGGACAACTGCAATGGAAAAACCGAACCGTACTGTTCGGGCTATCTGATGTTGATCCGTGTTGGAGTTGTGTTCAAGTTGAAGAATAAAGTTTTGTTCTTGCTGAATCACTCTTTGACTGCTTTTGTTAAGCAAGCGACTTAACAGGAAATCTCTGAAAATTTGGGGATGGAGCCTGAGGAACATGTGGTTTGAGGGGGGGGGGACCTCAACCAGGTATAATGCCATAGAGTCCACCCTCCAAAGCAGCCATTTTCTCCAAGGGAACTGATCTCTGTAGTTTGAAGATGAACTATAATTCCAGGACATCTCCAGGGCCCACCGAGAGACTGGTAACCCTAGATTTGTTAGAGATCTCTGACCCCTTAACAGGAAGATACTACATAGGATTCAAGCACATTTCACCCTCTGACAGTCTTCCAGTCCTGTAGACTTCAGAGAGCACTGCTCAAGCCCTAGAAGCAAAGTGTGCTGGGTGATCAACAGTTACCAACTGAAGGGAGCTTAACTCATAATTGGTTGGCTAGATAAATTTGCATTAACTTAAAACCAAATGGCCTGCTACACATGTGGACAGTCAGTCAAAACCTTTAATGGCATAGATTAAAAAAACAAACAGTATCACACAAACCACAGACAGTCAAATAGCTCCTCTGTGTTTGTCATCGTCAGTTGTTCTCATCTTTCAAGCAATATGGCCCAGTATCCAGTGTAAGCTTCCCCTAATGGTAGCTAGGGATGGGCGCAAACTGGGAAAATGCGGTTCAGTCCATAGTTCATGGCATGCCCGCTTTGCGAACCACAAACCATCACAAATGTTTAATTACCAAACAAACCGGTTCAGTCTATGAGGTTCAAGAATTGGTAGAACAGCCCCCTGGTGTGCTAAAGAAGCCAAACTCACAGGGGATTTCTGACTTACTCTCCTCTACCTGCCCTCCGAGCTTTGGTGAGGACTGGATTTATGGGGTCCAAGTTATGGCCTCCCAAAGAAGATGCCCCCAGGAAAGTGCTTCCTGGGGAAATGACAGGTGCTGGTTCAGGAGTACATAGAAGGACCCTGTGCACGCTAGAGAGATCAAAGTCTTGGCAGACCTCCCACAGATGCTCTTCTACATGCCCTCCAAGTTCTGCCCTCCCATCCTTGCTTTGAATTTTGGTAAACATTAGATTTTGTGGAGTCAGTCTGTCTGGAAATGTATCAATTCAGGAACCACTAGGAACAGCTTGAAAGTTTGTGGAAAGTTCATGCCAGTTGACCTGCCAAGAACCTGAGTTCACAAACCAACCAAAATTCATCACAAACTTTAGTTTGTGAGCCGGTTCATGCCCATCCTCAGTGGTAGCTCTGCCACAGATTGCCTCCAATTAGGACTTTTTCTCAAGGTGTGCTACTGCTATTGGCTGAGCCACAGCAGCCTCACTGGATAGGATTCTCACTGGACAGTGATCAGCTTCCCTGCTGTTGCTTCTCTGCCCTGGACTGGGCTACAGCAGACCCTTTTATCTTCTCCAGTGTGTGATGCTGCCACGTAGAGTCTTCCCCTGCTCCTGTCCTCCATCACTTCTGGTTGGCTATTTTTCACTGGTGTTCTTTGCCCGTCTATGCAGATCATGAAATCTGAGAAACAGGGCTAGGTTTGAAAGGGGCCATCATAAATAAGTAAAGATTATCTGCCCTGCAGATTAGGGCAATCCTTCAAATGGAGTTAGGACAGTTTATGTGTTTGTGTGGGATGCACTGCAGACCAATAAGGTTTCAAAGACAACCCAAAGCATGCAAGAGACTTTGGGAAGCCATTCTACACTGCCATAATAACCTGCCCAGATGCTGAGGATGACATTGACAAGGAGGAGGGGGCATGGAATAGGAAGGAGGAAGCGAAAGGGTCCCCTGGGTTCCTCCCTGGTTACCTCCTTGTTTAAAACTAATAATGATAACTGCTGACTATATGGAAACTACCGCTGACCTGGATAGCCCAGGCTAGCCCCCTCTTGTCAGGTCTCAGAAGCTAAGCAGGGTCAGCTCGGTTTAGTATTTGGATGGGAGACCTCCCAGGAACACCCAGGGTTGTGACGCAGAGGCAGTCAATGGCAAACCACTTCTGAATGTCTCTTGCCTTGGAAACCTTAGAGGATCACCATAAGTCAACTGTGATTTGACAGCAAGAAAGAAAGAAAGAAACTAGTATGGAGATGCTATACATATTTTTCGGTTGTACCCACAAAAGAGAAAGGGTTTGGAATATTGTATGTCATACATAGAATATATTACAGGATACAAAATCCCAGTAGAGTTTTTGAGTCCAATCAGACGGCTCTTTGATTCTGCACGAGGCACAAGTGCCTCATGGATTTAAATGTAATGTTCAGACATTAACATCTGGGAAATGTCCGTCTTCCATGAACATCCTGTTTTGCCATGCTTTGGTGCTGTAGTGAAAAGGTACTAGTTAAATTCTGGGGTTTTCGATTCCAATGCGCATATACCACCAAGGGTGCCAGTAGGAAGCCCCACCCCCAACTCTAGATGTGGCCCTAGATAGGAAAAGCAGTTCTTAGAACGACAAAATGTGAACCGCCCAGCCATCCTGAACGGGTGCCATTTAAAAAATATTGATTATGCGCATGCACAGATAAACAAGGCCATGATATCACACCTACGCGCATGCGCAAACTTGTTTTTTGTTTTAAAAAGCCACCACGTGCACCTCATTCAGTGGCCGCTGTCTAGACAATCCACAGTTGAAGCAGCGGTAAGGCGATCCCCCCGGGGGATGTCTGGTCTTGCGAGGATGGATTAAAAAGATCAGGATCAAATTTGAGCCGGCATAATGGCGGGATTAGCTGCCTGTCTGAACACACCCTTTAAGTGTTTTCTGTAAACTTTCAAAAGGTTTTGTGGAAGAGAATGACATAGAAGTGGTAATATGTGCTTACTGGGAGCAGACAAAATAGCAATTATTATGACTATTGGGGGGAAATCCCTTTTCCCTACCAGAACAAGTGGCTTTGTAGAGTATGGACTAAATGGTGACTAAATGATATCTTGTAGACAATTTCAAAAAGGAAGACCAGAACAAGTGGCTTTGTAGAGTATGGAACTTAGTGATGGTGACTAAATGATATCTTGTAGGCAAATTCAAAAAGGAAATACTGATAAATGCATTCAAAAACAGTGCTCATTTTATTTTGGAGTAATAAATTTAATGATGATCTTTAACTTTATGCATGCTTCCCTGAAAAGTTAGGAGACATGTATTTGTCTTTGCAGTACCATCCTAAGCAGAGTTGCACCTTTGTAAATCTACTAAAGTCAATTGGTTTAGAAGGGCTTATGATGGCATTGTTAATGGTGTTTTGTGTATTTTGCAAGAAAGAAAACCACACCCCACATTTGAAACTCCTATTAATTTGTAGCACAAATAGATTCCCTATAGAGCTAACATTTCTGTACCAAACCACCATCCATAATGAAATATTTTCTTTCTCCCTCTCCCCTGTATTCTTCCTGCAGAGTCCTTATAAAATTGACTCGGTTTTACATATTAGCTCTGATCTTATGACAGTAGCAGCAACTTGACATGTGGAGATTTAGCAGGTGAAGATGTTCCTGTCATGGAAATAAGCAACGTGAACAACTGTTTATGATTAATTTTGCTGCATCTTGTCAATGCCAAAAGGCACAGGTGTTGAAACTTTGAGGGTTTACTACTTAACCATGAAATCAGTGAGCAATTATACAGGTAAAATGAGGTGTAAGAAAAAAAAAAGGAAGGTGAGTTTCTTTTTTAGCACATACAGAGACATTGAGAGAAAGCAGAAGAGGTTTTACAACTAAACAGTAACATAGATTTTAGCTTGGTTATCACTTGGTTAACCATCGGAAATAAAATCAGCTTATGTTCAAGCAAGAGAAGCATTCCAGAGTTTCCCTTTGAGAAGCTCTATTGCTAAAACCTAAGGCTGCAATAATATGGCATGGCCAATAATTGAACTGGAAAGCTTAAGAATATAGGAAGCGCCCTGCTGATTCAGACCTACAGTCCCTCTACTCCAGGAGCATCTTTCCCACACTTGATGCCTGCAGAGGGCTTGCAGGCAGGGCTGTTGCCACATGGAGATGTTTCATTCTGCCTTCTTTTCCTTACTGTGGGGCTGTTGGGGGGAGCATCCACATGACACCTGTGTTTCCCCTGAGTTAATTAAGCTCTTTTCCAAACCTGGTTTGCTACAATCATTTCAAAGCACTTTGGGACACGGACAGGAAGCTGTGCATTTCTACAGGTCCTGTCCACACTGGTGCCACTTTCATTACATCAGACCTTATGGCCACCGTTTCTTCTCTTGCACCACAGGGCTTTGTTTATTTGTTTGTTTGTTTATAAATGGGAATTTCTATATGGCTACCGCTTTATAACCATTGGTTACAACAATGTACTTGTTCCTACATTTCATTTTTTAAAATGTAAATCTCTAGCCCTTTTTGTTTCAGAATTATAAAAAGTAGCCTATTGACTGAACATTTCTCCTAATCTCACTTTTAACAATAAGATGTGATTTATCAGAAACCATGAAGAATGGAGGAGATTGCATTGTTTGAGGGGAAGAAGACACCTGCAAGCTCAAGGCTAACTCATGCAATGCCAGACTGTAGTCTGATGTTACAACTGAACAGGCCTTCCAGGAGGAATTGGGTGGTGGAGACAGATTGACTAGCATTGTGCCAGTGTGTGCCACCACATCTAGTGGAAAACTGGAAGTGACGTCATGACCATTGTTCCCTCTAAGCTGAGTTAGTGTGACCTAGCTCACAGTTTTTTAGTCACTGGCTCACACATTTTTGTCTTAGCTCAGGAAGGATGGCTCCAGAGCAAACTAATTTAGGCAGTAGCCAAATTGCTCACTCATAACTTTAATGCCAGTAGCTCACAAAGTAGAATTTTTGCTCACAAGACTCCACAGCTTAGAGGAGCATTGGCCATGACATTATGGGTGACACTCTAGTATTTGCCAAAAAACCTAGGGTTAAACCATAGAATTTTGGGGTGAATCCCAAAGCATCACCTCAACATCATGATGTCACTTCTGGTTTTGTAAGAACAGAAACTAAGGGCACAGCAATACATATGACATCAATACAAAGTGAAATGCTGCATAAGTTCACACGAAGAAATTAATGCTGAAATCCAACTTCCATGTTGTTTATAATTCTTGTATTTCAACAGGTGGACATCATCCAGACACCAGAGTGTCGACAAGATGTACAGAACGGGACGAACTTCTCGAGTTTTGCCGTTCGTTTCGAGAACAATCTTTATCAAACTTCCTATCAAAAATAAACATGATATGTGATAGGAAACATTCGCTCCAAAAAATCTGATAATATAATTTTGCAATTAAAAATTGTTATCATTTGTACATACAATTTCCAGTGGTCCTTTCACAGTCTAATTCACCACTAAGGTATTCAAACATTCTATAATTAAAACATCACAACGTCAGACTTGATTGAAATCATTGCAATTTGTATATTCATTTTACACTGCAATTATAACATCTCTTTAAAAGAACCATGTAAATCTTACCAGGAAGGCTTCTAACAGCTCTTATCACCAACCATTATTATTTCACTATGGACAGTAAGTCTTACTGGCTAATAGAAAACTTCCATTATATCTATGAGCAATTAATCACATGCTTTTCCGGTCTTGGTGGCCAACTTATCATAGGGCAATGCATTTTTAAGTTAACAAAATCCTCCAACAAGGAAAGTATTTGTACAGAGTCAATATGCAATCAATATACAGAGGAACTCATATAGAAGGACTATACAGACAAGGAAAGACTATACGAAAGAGGACTATACAAAAAGAACTCCAATCCAAGGAATCATGTTTTATTCCCCTAAGAAGCACGAAAGTTCTAGTATACATAAGTATAGGGCTAACAGTATATGCCTAACAGCGTCTATGGTACAGCATTTTGAGGAGGCAGATCATGGTCCGAATGATTTTAGATGTACAGTATTAGAAGTTGTAAGACCCAAGCCCTATACTTATGTAGATATGCAAAGACTACTCTTACAAAGAGAAGCATTCTGGACGTTCATGTTAAAAACGGAACAACCTATGGGTCTTAATGCAGCTCTAGAACTTTCATGCTTCTTAGAGGAATAAAATATGATTCCTTGGATTGGAGTTCTTTTTGTATAGTCCTCTTTCGTATAGTCTTTCCTTGTCTGTATAGTCCTTCTATATGAGTGCCTCCTGGAGGTCCCAGGAGGTCCCAGGAGGTCTCCTGCTATAGAGGGAACTTGCCCCCCCAAATGACCTATGATATGAAGAAGAAGAAGAAGAAGAAGAAGAAGAAGAAGAAGAAGAAGAAGAAGAGATTGGATTTATACCCCACCCTTCACTTGGAGTCTCAGAGCGGCTTACAAACTCCATTCCCTTCCCCTCCCCACAACAGACACCCTGTGAAGTGGGTGGGGCTGAGAGAGCTCTGACACAAACTGCTCTTTCAGGAACAGCTGTGCCAGAGCTTGTGACTGACCCAAGGTCACATCAGCAGGTGCAAGTGGAGGAGTGGGGAATCAAACCCGGTTCTCCCAGATTAGAGTCCGCGCACTTAACCACTACACCAAACTGGCTCTCTCTTTTTTTTCTCACTCATGCCCACTTCTCCTCCCACCCCTTCTCTGTCACTCTTCCTCTGAAATGGCTAGCTCTTTATCTGACCTATGCATACTTCCTGCAAACTGTTTTAAGGATAAATATACAGCCCAGGAATTAAAATGCAAAGTTCAGTTGTGGCTTGGGTGGGAGCAATTAAGGAGATGGTCCCTCCTTCCCCAAAGAAGAAATTAAAACTACCACACTCCAGTCTTTTTAGTCTGCTTAGCTTTGAAATGAAATAATCGTCTCGTTCCCCACAATCCCACTAAGAAAACCTGTTCAAGCATTTCATTATTCTGATGATTAGAGAAACCTGTGGGTCTCTAACCTAAATTAATTCAGGGACAGGCGCTACCCAGTTCTTCTCTCCCTCTCCTTCCCTTTTAATGTCAATGGCAATGGAATGACAGCCGCACAGCAGTTCTGTTGGAAGATGGTTATTATTTGCACCAATTTGCTTTGCCTTTAGGTCCGTCTGTGGTTTAATGAGCTTGACTCCAGCAGGTCCGGCAAGCTTGGCGGGGGCTGCAAATCAGGAGAAATAGTCTGCAAATGAGAAAATGCGAAAGATACATTTCACCCCCTAGACTCTATTAATAGTCTAGGAGTACAGATAAACCAGCTCCCCAGATTTGGATGCATTTATACCTTGAAGCTCAAGCTCAAATGCAGTCATTACCATTTTCAATTTCTCTTTTACTTTGATTCACCTTTCCGGACAATTTTGTTTAGAGTTAGCTACTTCATTGAAAATGGAGCCAGGCAGAGAATTCGTGTCACTTCCCCATGCTTGCTCCCTTCCTTAATGCACAGTGCATCCATTTGTTCTCTAGGGGTGCTCTTATTTTGAATATCTCCTGTATAATTCTCCTAATGTTGGTCTTATGAAGCTACTTATCCTTATGAAACCACAGGCAGAATTTGGACCATATCCTCAACAGAAAGTCAGCTCAGGAGATATTCAGCGAATGTCAACTGAAACCGAATAATTGGTGCTTAGAATTTTAGAAGAATAAACTGGGCATCAACAATCCTCAAATTAAGGACATCTTGTCAAGGCTGAGGGAACTTGAAGGTTGCAGATAGGAATAATGATAAAACCTAGCATTATACAGCTTTTGAGAGAGTTTAAAACAAACGTATCATCTCCTTACAACAATCACTTGTTGTAGCCTTGGCCCCCGTCACATGGGAAGGTTAGATCCGCAAGAGGGACGGATCGGGGGCGCATCAAGCGGGCACGATCACACCGCGACATCTGGGAAGCGGCGGGCACCCGTCCCCGATCCGTCTCTTCCGGCCGAAGATGCGGATAACCCCCCCCGAAAACACTAGTACCCACCGGAAAATCCGCTAGCTGCAGGGACAGCCGTCTGATCACCGGCGCGCCCGTCTCTCCCGCAGCATGCGAGGTCCTGCCGAACTGTGCATGCACACGCATGCACAGTGGGCTTGCCTCGCTCTCCAGTCCGTGGCTTCCTCCCGGCATCTGATCATGCCAGGGAGGACCTGCGCGGTGGCTGGGGGGATCTGTCTGATCCCGCCGCCACGCTTCTCTTTTGAAGCGGCTCAAAAAAGCCGTACTTTAGCCGTGCCTTTTCCTCCAGTGTGACTGGGACCCTTATTACCCTTTTCTTGTAAGTGGAGGATTGAAAGTCTTGCCCCACATTATTTGCTTAGTATATAGCAGAGCCAGGACTGAACCAGGGACTTTCTTGTTCATTTTATTGATCACTGCTATGTAGGGTTGCCACTTAGCTGGTTATGGTGGGGGACCTCCTTGCAATGATCCCCACACCCCTGTCCTTCCACAATGGAGCAGTGGGGAGGAATGGGGGGTGACACACACAGTATTGACTGATGAACGAGACTAGGTTTATGCTGGACACTGTCTGGCCTGGTAAAGCTGGAACCAACTGTGGTCCCAGTATCAGTCCAGAAAACACCTGTGAAAAGAAGGCTTCCATGTCAGTTGTTTTGTCTCATCTCCCCTTCTCCCTTTGTCCTCCCCTTTGACTTCTGTGGACTTTAAACCAGGCTGCAGGATACCAGAATAATGAAGAGATTTGATTAATTTAAGGATTTATATCTGTCAGCAAGCTGCCATTCTGTTTTCTGTGACCTCTGTGTACATATCCTTACCCTGTTGCACCCGGCTTGTTTCTACTATCCTGCTTCTGTGCTGGAATGCATAAGATAACTACTGGTGGATGTGTGTGGGAGAAGATGCTGTAATGCTTGCCTATTGCTATCTCATGAGAACTGCACCTGTGTTTTGTCTGATGTTCTGCCTGGTTCCCATGGACTGGGCGCGCAACCGTTTCATTAGCCCGCCAGCGGGAATATTATTCATTGGATATGTATCTGTTTGAATTTCCTTTATTATGCTCACCCTAACGGTGTATCCCCAGTTCTAACAAAGAACGTGTTTGAGTATGTCTTCAACGCTTTGAAATAAATTTTGCTTTTCTTGAAAACGTGGATTTATTCTCGATGCTTGGGGATCCAACAATATCCCATTTTCCTCCAAAGCAGCTTACAACAAGGAAAATCAATACATATATAAACCTGTGCAAAACAAACACACACACAAACCCCATAAGTACATTTCAGACTGGTTGGATCAACTGCCGGGAGCTTGTTGGGTGGGGATATGAGGTTATTGCTGACTTTGTGTTGCTCCATGACATTTCTTCTGGGCGGGGAAGTGGAAGTGACATCATATCACACGATTTCTGTTTTTTCTGAGCATGATGCTGGCAACCCTAGGAGCCACCTGGCAACCCTAGCTGGATTTATTGGCAGGCAAAGTTGCCGCATGACGGGATGAGCTCCCGTCTCTAGTTCCAGCTCCTGCCAACCTAGCAGTTCGAAAGCAAGAAATTGCAAGTAGATAAATAGGTACCACTTCAGTGGGAAGGTAACAGCGTTCCGTGTGCCTTGGTGTTTAGTCATGCCGGCCACATGACCACGGAAACGTCTTCAGACAGCGCTGGCTCTTCGGCTTTGAAACGGAGATGAGCACCGCAACCCTAGAGTCGGACTCAACTGGCTTTCGAGCAAGGGAACCTTTACCTTTAAAGAGGCAAAGGGTTCATGCCTCTGGCCACACCCAAGCTTTATAAGGTACCTGAGACAAGCAGGGGTAAAACAGTTCTCCACATAGATGTTACACGACTGGTAAACACATTCCTTTTCCCCTCCCTCCCTGCTAAACAGTCTTTGGCCATGAGTAAACTTTATAAGGTACTTTGGACAGGAAGGGGAAAAGCTATCCTGAAAAATCTTATACAGCTGGTAAGGACAGACCTCTTTCCAACCTCTCCAACGTATATGAACTCTTATTAACATAAATATTTTATTTTTTTCATATGTTATGGCAATATGAATCAAAATGGCTTTTGTTATTTGTTTAGTTAGCACCCAAATGCTCTCCTCTAATTGGATTTGTTTTTATCCACCACATCATGTTTTACTTGATGATTTTCAATTGTTATGTATCTTGCTGCTTATCTTTCCTATAAAACATACCCATTATGGCTGTTATTCCTTTCATGTCCCCTAATTTGGGAGGTTAGTGGTATAAATGCTACCAGGTTCTTCATCTTCTGGTGCAAATAAAAGTTCTCTCATTTTCCTACCTATAAAATAAAGTGATTTATTCATAAAATAAAGTGATTTATCTAATGTGGGCAGTTGCTTCAGTGATAGCAAGCAATGTATATTACCCAGCTATTCTGTGCTGAGTTGATGATTGTCAAACTGGCTAAAATCCTAAAAACACTTCTGTGGGAGCAAGCCTGATTCAATAAAAATGGAACTTACTTCTAAGTAGACCTGCTTAGGATTGCTCCCAAAGGCCCTAATATTGGGGTGATATTTTGTAAGACAGGGAAAGCTTACTTACTTATCTAACTCTTTTTTTGTGATTGCTGAAGAAGGGGGAAAATGTTACCAGATTCAGCTTTTTGTGTTCACAAATCCACAGCTCCATGGTTATTAACAAAGAGATAACGTGATTCATTTCCTGCAAGCACCAAACTAAACCTTGAGCTTTCCTAATGCAAAAGTAAAAATACACACCCTGTATACAGCACCAACATAATGGAACTGGATGGTGCTTTTTGTGCAAGATATTAGATTCTCATGCAAATAGAGACATACAATATAGATATGGTTACACGTGCTTCACTTCTCTAAGCAGTGAGAGACTACACAGGGGCAGCACTTATGTGTGTTCCTGCTGGAGGAAAGTATGCTAGAGACATATGGTATTTTTGCAATGTTTTCTTTGTTTACAACTTATAGAAATGGGGCATAGTTGTGGGCAACTAGCATGGTGTGGTGGTTAAGAGCAGTGGACTCTAATCTGGAGAACCAGGTGTGGTTCCCCACTCCTCCACATGAAGCCTGCTGGGTGACCTTGGGCCAGTCCCAGTTCTCTCAGAACTCTCTCAGCCGCATCTACCTCACAAGGGGCCTGTTGCGGGGAGAGGAAGGGAAGGTGATCGTAAGCTGCTTTGAGACTCCTTAAGTTAGAGAAAGGTGGGGTATATAACTCTTCTGCTGCTCTTCTTTTTCTACTGTTATGGAACAGCTGGTTCTCTCTCTCTCTCTCTCTCTCTCTTGCTGGGTCAACTGGGCCAGTCATACATCCTAACCTACCTCACAAGGTTGTTGTAAGGATAAAACGAAGAAGATGAGAATAATGAAAGCTGCCTTGGGTCCCTACTGGAGAGAAAGATGGGGGTATGAATGAAGTAAATAAAATAAAATAACTGCTGCTAGCAGCCTAGCAGCCTCTTCCCATCTTCCTCCCCTGACGTATATAATTGCTTGAAATGAGCAGCTTATCTGAGGTATAGTAAATAAGAAATGTTGCGGAGTTCAGACTATAAGATCATTCCATACAATGTCTCTCAGAGTCTGTGGCTTTTCAAGGTACCATTTCCATCTCCTCGGTCAAATTTAGGCTTAACCAGAGATGTTCAGCCAGGGCCAAACACACCATTTGTTCAACAGATGAACTCAGCTAACTCTGTATGGAACTTTTAAAATCCATCCATTCTGAACTGGCTATTTTGTTCCCCATCACATCTTTGGGAAAGAGCACTCCAGTTTCCAGATATGGACCATTTCAAAACTCTGGCATTGGGAGGCTGAAAAATCCCAGTTTTCTCAGGGCGCAGCTACATGATACATCTGACACGTCAGATCATGGGTGAGCCACCAGGCTTGCAGTCAGAGGTACACTGAACTCATCTTAAAAATGCTTGTTCACTCGGCCCTGCAAGGGAATGCTATGTGTGTGTGTGTGTGTGGGGGGGGACTTGCTTTTGCCAGTGGAAAGGTGTGGGAGGGTTCACCCCTTTTCTCTGGCTCCTCATATAATGTGTTGGGCCTATTGTGTAGTTTGGCTCACAAACCACCACAAACAGCAGTAGTTGTGTTTGTGGATGCTGTGTCTATGGCAGATTCTGCAGAGACAACACAAAGAAAGATATTGTGTGTGAGAAAAATTTAAATAGCATAATGGAACCACTGTTGTTGTTTTTGAAACATCCCAGTGCAAGAAATCTGTAATGCTTTTTTAGCCTTTGAAAGCTGCTGCTTTGGTTTTGAGAAGGTGTCGGAGTAAAATACTCTGCCCGTTGGTCTTGTTTTTGGAGCTTACAGGTCACTGAAAATGTCAGGCAATCAAACAGTTCAATATAGAGGGATTGAAGGGGAATGTTATGAGGGTTTTTTTTAAATCCCTTTACACAGTCCATTATTGTTGGTCCTAGGATTGTTTCTGCAGCTGCTTCCACATGGAGATTTTGTCTTGTGTGGCCACCTGGATGCCTCTCCTATTTTGGGGAGTTTCCACACAGCACACCTAACTCCTGTATTCCCCCCCCCTTTGAACCAGATTTATAAAAGCACACACACAAACAAGAATGCTTTGAACTGACTCAAAGGGGAAACAGAATGTCACTGTGGATGGTTTACACACAGTCAGTCCAGGGAAAGGGGTGGAGCTAAGCTTCACCCCCCTCCCTTTAAGCCCTTTGACTGCCCCCTCCCCGCTGAGCTGTGGTGCATTGAGCCCAGTGACTCAGTTGTAAAGGGATGCTATAATGATGCACAACAAATCACCTGCTCCTGATTCAACATGATACCCCAGAATACTTGTCTCATTAGGGTTGCTTCCATGGCACACCAATCCGTGTTGTGCTCTCATTGCCACTGGGAATGCAGAAGATCTACATAGGTGGATTCTTTGTGGTATGCCCATTATTTCCCCCCAGCTGGAGAGCCTTTTGCCAGTTTAGAAAAAAGTCCATAGGAGGTATATTGCTATGGTCTAATAATATTAGTTCTATACCTGCTACTGATTTTTTAAAAGTCAGCAGAAAGCCCATTGGTGATGAGGGTCAAAACATAAAGGGAACATGGTTATAGTCTTGTAATGTATTCAGCCTGACATGCCCGGACTTGCCCGGGCTGGCCAGGCACAAACCATCTGTAGCTTGAGTCGAAAGACAAAGGATCTGAAGGATCCTAGCTGGCCCTATCAAAGGGCTAGTTTTCCAGCCGGGAGACCAATGGTCACCCGGTTACTGTAAATAGCCTATTAGGAGTAGGGGGTGTGGTTATGGGTACTTGGTGGCGGGTTTTCTGAACACATATAAACCGGCCTGCGAGCTGGTCGTTTGTCTTTGTCCTGAACCTAATAAAGGTATGCTTAGCTGAAATCACTCTCCGTCTGCATACTTTTCACTGGCGACGAGGATGGGATTCACGACCCCATGAACAAAGACCCGGACGCCACCACGAGCACCGCACCGAGCACCGACGCCGAGACCTCCGGGAACCGCACCGCTTCGCAT
>NW_015162476.1:293065-293194 GCF_001447785.1 Gekko japonicus | reverse complement strand
AACATCTCCGCTTTTGATATAGCTCGCCCCACATAATGGGAGCCCTGGCTCGAGATCCTGACGAGCTATTTCAACTGCCACAAAATTACGGAGGACGGAACGAAGAAGGACCATTTCCTCCAGTTGTGC
>NW_015162476.1:215585-289358 GCF_001447785.1 Gekko japonicus | reverse complement strand
CACCCCGGAACCTCGCCGCTCGACGCGCCCCAGGAAGCCACCTGCGTACCTGAAGGACTTCGTCTGTGGGTACATTGCGAACCAAGGGGGGAGGGGTGTAATGTATTCCGCCTGACATGCCCGGACTTGCCCGGGCTGGCCAGGCACAAACCATCTGTAGCTTGAGTCGAAAGACAAAGGATCTGAAGGATCCTAGCTGGCCCTATCAAAGGGCTAGTTTTCCAGCCGGGAGACCAATGGTCACCCGGTTACTGTAAATAGCCTATTAGGAGTAGGGGGTGTGGTTATGGGTACTTGGTGGCGGGTTTTCTGATTTGTCTTTGTCCTGAACCTAATAAAGGTATGCTTAGCTGAAATCACTCTCCGTCTGCATACTTTTCAAGTCTGTTCCACTATTTATTGTATTCTTGTCTTGTTCTTACTGTGTCACAAAGGCCCATGGCCTCAGACGAGGGACATGCAAAAGGTCCTCAGCCTCCAGGTATGTAAGTAGGGTTGCCAGGCCCCCACTTCGGGATGGGAGATCCCCTGCTCCCAGCAGGCACTCCCCACTGCTGCTCAGCTGGCCAGCGGGTCCTAGGAGCAAAAATGGTGCCAAATGGGGGGTGAGGTGGACATTTGCAGTGTCCCAACATGCGTACGGAAACCAGCATGTTGCTGGTGGATGCTCTGGTTGTTGGGCAAAACTATTGTTAAACCACAGAGAGTTGTCCAAATGCCAGAGTGTCCCCAACTTCACTGGCATGATGCTGGCATGACTTCTGTTGTGCACAGGAACATGCATCACTTGTAGTGTCAGGGTATCACTGGTGAGGCCTCCCAGCCAGTCCCTCTGCCCCCACCCCCAGCTGGTTGCCAGGAGGGACCTGTCAACCCTGTTTTGCAATGTTTTGGCAAAAGAGCTGAGCCGTCCTACCAGCAGCTGGATGTATATAGAAAAACAGTGAATATATGTCTGTCTGTCTGTCCATAATCTATTTATATATACACACATGCATACACACCCACCCACCCACTCACATACAGAGTCCAATTTGTCCAAATGAAAAAGAAGAAGAGATTGGATTTATACCCTGCCCTTCATTCAGAGTCTCAGAGAAGTTTACAAACTCCTTTCCCTTCCCCTCCCCACAACAGACACCCTGTGAGGTAGGTGGGGCTGAGAGAGTTCTGGGAGAACTGCCGTTTCAAGGACAGCTCTTGTCAGAACTATGGCTTGCCCAAGGTCATCCAGCAGCTGCAAGTGGAGGAGTGGGGAATCAAACCCGGTTCTCCCAAAATTAGAGTCTGCGCACTTAACTACTACACCAAACTGAACCAAATAGTCCAGTGCAGAAGATGACCTGGTCCAGTAAAACATGATAACCCCCCCCCCAAAACAGTGGAGCAGACTTAACACCATCTTGGCCAATCCTCAGCAACTCTATGTGTGAATTCTCTATCCCAGTAGCTCCTTTCCTGGCTTTCCCTCACACGGCAGCACCTTCCTCTTGGATGTGAACCGCTGCACATATGGAGGCCCTCGTGGGCCCTAGAACTTCCTCAGGACTGAAGCTCTTTGCTCTGGTCCCTCCCCCATTGGCCTCTATATGCAGCAGCTAGTTGCCAGCCCTCAGCACACCCACTGCCTGGAACTCCTCCACAGCCACCCTTTGCCATGGTTGGGGGAGGGCTGCTGCCTTGCCGCCTGCCTTGGCCTCCCAAAGCCGTCACTGCCCCAGCCCCCACTGTTGCCAGCCACCCTGGAGCTGCCTCATCTTCGTCTGGCCACCCAGGCCTCGCCCGGCTGTCAGGAATGTTTCGATGCCACCCCGGCCTCGCTGGGCCACTCGGACAGCCACACACTGCATTCATTTCTATTTTCGTAATACCATTCCTTTTGCATTGTTTGTGACACTTCATACTTTTATTGTATTGTTTCATTTTTTGGTGGTCCCAGTCCAATAACCTTGTTTGTTGGATGTTTCATGCTATTTGGTTGCATTACTTTACACTGTGAGTGATGTGCTTTGAATCCCAGTAAGAAAGGCAGGTTATCAATAAAGTAAACAAAAAAACGACACAAATAACTAAAATTAGAAGAATTTTAAGATATAGTAAACTCTCTTTTATGCAAATATCACAGTTTGGGGGGGACAGTCTTTTTTTAAAAAAACAACAACAGCACCGCAACACTTTACATTCTTCTTTACACACTGCAAGGTCAAGAGAATGTTCCCAAATTCTGTCAGGGCTCAGCAAGGAATATCTTTTTTAAAAACACAGCTACTGTTAAATGTGAGTTGCTGCCAACTGGAAGAGACGCTTGGCATGCCAATAGTCTCTGAGTCCGCTGGCACTTTTGCACTTTCCTGTCTGAAAGCGATCTGCTGGGTTTAGTTTTAAGGTTCGTGGTTCCTGTTAGCACTTCAGTGAACCACTAATGTGGAACTAATGAATGGCACAGCTACAACAAGGGTGTGAAAGCCAGAGAATGAAAGCACAGTAGACTGCATCCCCCTTGGGTTACACCAGAAATAGGCACACATTTCTTCTGCACAGTGGTGGGTTTTGAACATTCAGGTGATATAAGGTCATAAAAACAGTGAAGGACATAACCAAAGTAGGTCTTGCAGATCTGATCAGTCTCAAAGGTCCATAAATATGAGACTTCTAAATAAAAAGCGGCAGAGTGATCCTTGTTGGCTAATGCAGCTATTCTGGACAGAGGTACAATGTGGTTTTGGGCTGAATGACAGTAGAAGAGATCTATAAATTCTCCACAGTTTCTGCAGCATCTGGTTTTCCTAGCCTTGCGGCAGGGAATAAATCTAACTCATTTGTCTCTTTTATTGCAGCTGCAGTGGACTGTATATGTTCCTTTGAGCTCCTGGGCCATTAATAGCGGCTAGAGGACAGGATTTCTGAAGATGGTGTCTGTCACATTTGTAACCTGCCTGCCTCCCCCAAGGGGCTCAGAGTGGCTTAAATGAGGTTCTCTCGATATATCACCAGAACAGCCCCTTGAGGTATACAGCGACGTACTTCACACAAGCACAACATATACAAACACACCAAACGTTCTGGCTTAAAGCAACTGTGAACCTGAGATTACGGCATCCAGTTTCAACACTCTACCCCCATGCTCCAATACTGCAGGGCTGAGAAATGTGTAACCACGGTCCGGGGGGGGGGGGGGAATAATCTCTTCCGTGTTTAAAGGCACAGGAGCTCTCTTTTCCATTGCTTCTGTTTCCCTAGTTTGAAATGAAATTCTGTTTAAATTGGGAGCTAGGTTATTCCCCCCCCTTCTTCTGGGGATAAGCATCCATTACCATATTTTTTGGGAGGAGGGTCAGTTCTCTTCCAGCCACCTTTGTGTGCTTCTCAGCTACAGATCTGTAACATCTGCTTGCTCTTCCATAACCATTTCCTCTCTGGTTGATTAAATGGAGAAAGAGCTATCCTGATGACATTTCTGTGTAGTGAGAGCACTTGACTTGATACATAATATATGACAATACAGGAGTCCTCGGAGCTCAGTTCAGCAAATAGAAATAAGGATATTTGTGTTCTATAAATGTAGAATTACTAGTTCTGTTCACAATTTGAGTAATACTTGCTTTCTTGTTAGTATCAAACCCCCCCCCCCCAGTGATACTGACTAAAATTTATAGTTACTCCTGTGAGGAGGGTTTGCCCACTACTGGTCTTGGGGGAAGACCTTCCCTTGCTCTTCACAGCACCGCCCCCCACCTAGGCAATAGAATTGGGAATAAAGGGGGTTGCCACCAATGCTCCCTCTAAGCTATGGAATCCTGTGAGCAAAAATTCTACTTTGTGAGCTACTGGCATTAAAGTTGTGAGCAGGTGATTTGGCTGCTGCATACATTAGTTTGCTCTGGAGCTATCCTTCCTGAGCTAAGACAAAAATGTGTGAGTCAGAGGCTAAAAAAAACTGAGCTGGCTCACACTAACTCAGCTTAGAGGGAACACTGGTTGCCCCTACCTGGCTCCTTCATAGGATATCCCCAAGTATCCCAATTGTACGACTATATATTATTGTGTCACCAAGTAACAAAATACCAAAAGATAAGCTGTGTAACAACACTCCATACAGAAAGCCAACCAAATTAATGAAAGTCTATATTCAAGACGAATTCATAGATGACTGTGGCCTCCACTTATGTCTTCAGCTTCCAGGTATTCGGCCAACGGGAACAGGTGCCCAATTGCTCCTTGTTTTGACAAAACCCTTTTCAAAACCAAAAACTCTTCACATGCACAACAATTCCGCAGAACAAAGTTTGAGTCCAGTGGCACCTTTAAGACCAGCAAAGTTTTATTTAAAGTGTAAGCTCTTGTGTGCAAAGCACACCTCTTTAGACAAATGGGACAAAATCTCAAGGATTACTTACAGAAAAAAAGAGGGTGGGGGGCTGTTTACTGAAAACAAAAAGCCTATTAGTGAACTATGCACAGTGACATAAAACAATAAATTTACTAACAGCAAGATAAATTACTTACCAATTATTTACCTGAATACCTTCATAAAAGGTATAAACCTATTAAGACAATTCCATAGGATGCAGTCCTTCAATATTATAACCACTAGAAAATACGTATATTGCAGGTATAGGTAATGGTTTCCCTTGCTTGAAAGCCAGTCGAATCCGACTCTAAGGATGTGGTGCTCATCTCTTTTTCCAAGACGATGTTAGGTATTAAATAAGGCTTAACTTAAACAAAGACAGCTGTGTGGAATTCACTAAATATATTCACCAGGGGACAGTAGTGCAGGCATAAATAACAATTCTCAGACAAAATTTCTATTTATTATTATTTTAGCCACAATCTTTATCTGACTTTGTAACCCGCTCTGAGAGTGTTTGCAGGGAGGGCAGGATAAAAATCAAATAAATAAATAAGAATTAATAAACAGGAGAGTTCAAAATTCATATTTAAACCGTAGGGTAAATAAGTTCCAGTCTAAATATCCAAGATGCCTACATTTGTAACAATTTCCTTGTAACATCGGTCACATTATAATGATGTGAAACAAACCTTATATTTTAAACAGCATATGACTCTGGGTTCACAATAAACAAGATAAAACTTTATTTGCACAAGAAGCGTATTGGTTACAAGTTGTTCTGTTAAGTTGCTCAGTAAAATCTTTCCCTTTTAATTCAGGTTTCTGTCAGCTTTCCCCCCTCACACTCTTATAATACTCTGACAGTATTAGATTTTGCCTAATATGCCCCCTGAAGTATTTCTCTTTCTCCTTTAGAATCTTAATGCCTTTCACAGCACTTATATATGATTCTAATTAGAAGATTGCTTCTCAGACTCTGTGTAGACTGATCACAATTGACAGCTGCTGACTGCTGACTGAACACACTGCCTTCTCTCTCTCCACACACACACTTCTTAGCTCCGCCCACACACTCAGTCACCAACCAATCACCTCACTCACCTTCCTGTTTCACCTCCCTGTTTCATCTCCCTGTTTCTTCTAAAACTTAGGTAAGGTAAAGGTTCCCTTGCTCGAAAGCCAGTCAAATCCGAAGAGGCAGCGCTGTCCGAAGACGTTTCCGTAGTCATGTGGCCGGCATGACTAAACACCAAGCCGCACGGAACGCTGTTACCTTCCCACTGAAGTGGTATCTATTTATCTACTTGCAATTTCTTGCTTTCGAACTGCTAGGTTGGCAGGAGCTGGAACTAGAGACGGAAGCTCACTCCGTCATGCGGCACCCGGGTCTTGAACTGCTGAAGTACCGACCTTCCACAGCCTGCAGTTCAGCGTTTTAACCACTCGAACCACCGCAGCTCCATCTTCTAAAACTTACCAAACATTTAAAGAAACACACACTCATAACTTGCAATCAATATACCCCTATTAAATCTTCAGTACCCCCCACCCCAATCTTCCTCTCCAGTCTTCACCTTTAAGTCTCCTCTAAGTCACTGCCACTACCCTCTTTCCACAGATCGCCATTTCCCCCACCGCCTTTGAATTCTCACCCAAGAACTCTCAGAGAACCGACAGAGTTAGTTTTGTTTCCCCACCATAGGGTGTTTCCCTTCCAGCAACTGGACTCCCTGCTGGTGCAAAATCGACAGCCCAGGGAGCAAGTGGTGGAAAAAGAGTCACTACAAAAAGAGGCAGGCTGGAAGGCAGAACTCAGCAGGCAAATGCCTCCTTTGCACTCCTGTGGATGGCATTTGCAGGCACCTTGGAGGGAAGGGGAGGGACACCAGGGTCTGGCATGTGGGATGTCACTGGGCGTGGGGAGTGGCTTCCCTGTCTGCGGGGAGAGGTCAGGGGTCTTCAGCAATTATGGGTGCACTGCAAGGAGACTGGAAAGCCTCTTCCAAGGAGAAGAAAATAGCTCAGAAAAAATTAGAAGGAAACGAAGAAGTACAGCAGAGCCAGTTTGCCACTCACCCGTGCCTTCTTGCAGGCAACTTAGGGGCTGCTGACACAACTGCTGCATATTTCCTCCCACCCACCATCGACTTTTGCCTCCTCCGAGCATTGCAGTGAGCCCAGGAAGTTCTGGCTCATAGGGGCATCTCGGGCATGGAGTGACCCGTTGATGTCTCCCTTCATTCCCCCACAGCCTTCCTCACTCCTGTGTCTTCACTGGCAGTGTGGCTCCCTCCCCCAAAGGTAAGTGTGGGGGCGCTGCCGCCGCCCCCAAACACTAGTGTGAAGTTTCCCATGAGAGGATGATCAACCTACTCTGCTGTTGCAGGTATGCTGGGTTGGAGCAAAATCCTTTGCAGGATCCATGGCAAAGCTACAAAGACAGCCTGCACCAGGGTGGTGGGGGAGGATCTTGCTGCTTTAATTTAATTGGCACCACCCAGTGCCCTGGCATCCCCCACAAAAAATTCCTGGCTACAGTGGGTGCTTATTCCAATATAGCACAATTTGCATTAACAAAAAATGCACTACCCATTTAGTGTTGCAGTTGGAAAAATGTCATAGCCTAAATACTCTGGACATAACTGGATGTTGAAATTCCTTCATTTCTAATGCTAATAGACAAACCATACAACCCACTCCCCAGTGGGCTGACTTACCATAATAGCTCTGTCTAAAGTCAGAATGAATCAAAGTATCTCTTATATTCTTAGTTCATCTAAATACAATCTGAGGGCTATTCTCACATCTCAGAAGAAATCACATACCAATATTTATTAATAATTCTCTTAATTGGATTGGCCAATGATTTCATTCTGGATGATAGAAGAAACTTTTTGCCTGCTAGATTTGATACCATTGAGTTGTAAATTTGTTAAGAGGCCTTGGACTCTGCTTAATACAAAATAGCATTTTGATTTGTGCATGGTCATTGTACCTACCTTGACTCACATATCCTTTGATGAAGGATTGTCTTCGAAATAGTCTTAATATTACATACAATACTGTCGGGGTATACTGGACAGTATTTTCTCTATGGATTGTTATTGCCCCTAGGAGGGCTTGTGTTTGTGGACTATTTTGGATTGTATTACTTTATGAATCATCTTTCTGTGGTTTGTTTGACTCTATTATGTGCATTACATTCTTTTGAAGTGCTGTATGTGTTTACATATTCAATATATTCCTATGAGTGTTATGGCAATAAAGGTTATTGGAACTGGAAAATATTCATATGAGTATCATTACTTGTCTTAAAAACTTTTTGGGAGAGTTTTCACCTTTTCATTTCTAGATTTACACTCTCCCTTCCCGGTTAGTTTTGTGCTGGTGGAGATGGTGGCAGTATCTGGAGTCCCAGGCTGGGGCTGGACACGTAGCCTCAAGAAAGGACAGTTCTGATGCTTGGATTAAACGTTAAACTGAAAGTATAGGTTCTTTCAATGCAATCCAAAGTAGAGACAATCCGCCTCTAACACCTTGGTATGGAGCTATTGCTTGACAGGAAGAAAATTTCAGATTGAGGTGATTGTGATTTGTGTTCAAGGAATCGGGCTATATTTCAACACTCCATTGCAGAGGTTTCAAGGGCAGAAGATGCTGAGGAGAAGTCTGCTGTTTCTTTTCTGTGTTTCATTTTGACAATGCTCAGGGAGTTTTCCAAGTTGTTTTTGCATATTTGGAAAGCAAATTCTGTTTGTCTATTGCTGTAGCACAACCGACTCTCTGAGAGATTATCTGATCCAAACACTACATCTGAGGCCTTATGAGATCGTACTTAGAGGGCTTAACATTCAAGCTAATCTGCTTGCAAGCAGCCAGCTGAGCACATTTTTTCCAGGTAATTTCCATTTCTTTTCCCACATCATCCTGTGAACAATCACACTATCCCCATATAATGACACATGGCGTGCAGTGTCTCATACATTTGGAATTTCATCACAGTGCACATTCAAAGTACACATGCAGGAAGATCCTGCGATGGAGCTGGGAGCCCCCCCCCCTTGCTGGAAGCCTGGTAAGACCTCTTTTTTTATTTTGGGCCCCTGAAGGGGAATTTTTAATTGCTTTTTTAATAGACTACAAAACTACAATGGAAAAATAGGGAGGGGTAACTACATCTAAGGAGAAAGGAAAGATAACCACAACTAACTAAAAGCCCAAGTATAGGAGATCATAACAACAGCTTATATAAATGTTAATCTTAAAATGTTAGCATTACTTTGAACATAGTCGGCTATGCTATATTTCCCCCCTTTTTATCCAATGTTTTAACTATTTGAGAGAGTCCCCAGAGCATCTCCCAATAAAACTAAAGATTAAAGGCACAATTCAGAGTCCTTCAGCCTTCATTTTATCTTTTCTAACCCTCAATTTATATGCACGCTTGGGGGCAGCCGCCCCCTTGTCAGTGAGAGAGTCCTTGTCGGACAACCCTGAGTCCAATTCGCCACTGGATTTGCTGTCATCTTCTTCCTTCTCGACCCCGGCTGGTTCTCCCAGCTGGCCTCTCAGGAGCTCATGTGCTTTGGAAACAGAGTCAATCTTTTCTTTTTAATCTTGTATTTTGAAAATGACGCGTTCTGGAATTAACCATCTGTAAACAATGCTGTTTGTTTGGAGAAAAAGGGTTAGATTTTTATATTTCTTTCTCTTTTGTCTTTTTTCAAATGGGATATCTTTTAGTATCCTGATGGTGTTGTCCCCGATGGTGTTGCTTTCAGGATAGAATCCCTCACATGTCACTTTGAGAATCTAGCCACTATTTCCAGAGGCAGATTATTCTTTTTAATGTACACGGAATAGGACCTGTAGACCACATCCATTTTGCTTGCAAGATACTCCGCTTTCAAATCTGTAACTGGGGCTAATGCTTCACTCAGGAGTTGTTTCAGATTTTCACCTTTTGATTCTGGGACCCCTTGAAACTGTAGGACCAAATTTGCTTTCTCCTTTTGCAGCTGTAAAAGTTGTGTTTCTTCCAAAGCTTGTTTCTTTTCCAGCTTTTGCACCTTTTCCTTGACTTTTTTAGCGTTGGTGTCCATTTCCTTCACCTTCTCAGCCATTTACTCTGTTATTTTAAAAGTCTCAGTCAGTTGGAGCTGCTGAGTTACCAGGCTCTGGTTTAGATTCGTCAGCTGTGTTAGTCATCTGGTCCAGCAGAGGGTGCAAGGACTCTGCCAACATTTTGGAAAGCTCAGTGGTCTCTTCCGGTTGAGGACTCATTGTCCCGGCTGGTTTCACTTTTGCTGGTTTATCTTTCTCTGCCCTCTTCCCCGCCATCTTTATGGATTGTTTACTTTTATAAAAACTTGCTAAAGTCTCTGAAATACACCCATGTGCTTATCCACGCTCTGGTAAGTCTCTCAAAACAGATTTCACCACTTTTTCTTCCGCTCCCCCCTTAGTATTTCGTTATTTAGTTCATGCGTACGGGAGGGCCCCCTCCCCCGCCTGTTTTTTTCACCATTCCCGGGGGGGGGCAGCTTTCTTTTTAAATTCTTATTTCGCTTTAACCCAACTCACAGTTCATTGTTGGTCATATGACCTCATGTTTTATGTTCAAAACGTTCAATCTCCAACGCTTGTCCCGGTCAGCGGCTCTAGATCCATACGGACACTCAGCAGCAGGACCGTTGGGGCGGAGGAGCACCTCAATTCCCCAGTATCATGCTGGCAAAGAGGCCACCCCTCGAAAGCCCCATGGCTAGGAGCCTTTTGCCAAGGCTCTGGGGGGGTAGCGACCCGTCACCCCCGCTCCTTTCCGCTGGTGCACAGATTACATCCCCGGGAGATGCATCCGCCAGCGTGTCCCAATAAACCGGAAGCCGAAGGCTGGTAAGACCTGGCAACCCTAGCTGCCAGGCATTCTGGACCTCAGCCTTCCTACACTTAAGGGCTCTCCCTTCCCATTCTTCTTAAAGGTAGAGGCTCTTTTCTGGGGCAAAGTCCATTGCTGCTCAATGGAAAACTATTGAAAAAGGGTGAGGGATACTAAAATAAGGAAAGATTGACAGCCTTGATCAACGGATTATTTTGACTCAGAGACTCACAAGCATAGCCAAACCCACTGTCCCATGTCCAATTGTAGCAGTGGAAAGTAAATGAAAGCTATTTGGAGGGTTTGGTTTTACTTTGCAGGCAGGGCCTGCCCTGAGTGGGGCCTTTAGCTGTGCTGCTCTGGAAATGATCAGGTAGAAGGTGATGGTGATGATGATTTACATATTTACCTTTTTACCAAAATAGTTACTATGAAAGTAGAGGGGGGGGACAACTTTATATTCTTGCCAGGGGTGCAAAATTAGCTAGTTACAGTGCTGAGTAGTAGTGTTGCCTATTCCTTGAGGGGTAGAGAGGGGGCACAAGTTCAATATTTGTCTGTATTCCTTTTTGCTCAGTCTTCAGCATAGACTTTATGTCACATTTACAAACAGCACATTTGCCCTTTTGTGTAGCAGGCAGAACACCAAAGATCAGTGTAGCCAGAGCTATTCCAAAGGCTGTTAATGCCCTAGGCCACCTAGCCTGCTGGGTCCCCCCCAAGCCATCCCATCACTCCTTGTCAGCCACCTTGGGTGCACCAATCAGCCCTCTGTGCCCACTGCCAGCTGGCCCACTGCCGGTCAGCTGGCCTGGGCTGCCAGCCTGCCTAGGCATGTTTTGAGAGCTACCGAGCTGGACGAGGCATGATTTGAGCTGCCTGACCCCTTCAAGCACCCCTCCCCACAGCTGGGAGTGCTCTGAGCAGTCAGTGTGGGTGACCCCCCCCTTCAGGCCAGCCCAGGAGTGTTCCCTCCTTCATGGGGGTGAGGGAGGAGGAGGTAGGCCAGGGCTCCTGTCTGGGGCAAGCCTCTTTTGGTGCTAGGGTTGCCAAGTTGACTTACCTTCAAAGCGGGGGGGATTCCGGGCTCGCGCCACGATGACATCACCGGAAGTGACGTCATCGCGTCTCCCACGGTGGGGGCGGGGCACCATGACTCAAGGGAAAGTCCCCCCCACAACGTGGCCAGCATGATGATGTCACCTCCGGGTGACATCATCACACTGGGGATGCCCTCTGGCCGGGGGTGGAGTTCCCCCAGGGGCCCGATCCGCCAGCAGCGAGTAACAGGCCTCCCAGGTGGGAATTTACCCGCCCCCAGCGGGGGCTTGGCAAGCCTATTTGGTGCCCCTGGTGCCCCCTGCTCTTTGACATCCTAAACAATTGTCTAGGTCTATCTAGTTGGTGGGGCACCCCTGAGAGGAGCTAAAGGAGACAGAAGCTTTTGTCCATACACAATGAAAGTTCTCCAAAGCCAGTGAACCAGCAACGTGATGGGTAAATACTCTGGAAAAAAAGACCTGTTGGCACAATCCTCTGAGGGGACATTATCTTTTCAGTGGCAGCCCCATGATTATACAACAACCTTCCTTTCGATCTCTAGGAAGCCGTTGAAGACAGTTTTATTTTATCCCATAACAGACCCTTCCTTTGCCACCCATGCTGTTTGTGAAGGGTCTTTTGGTTCCCAGGAGCAGCAGTGGGCTGCAGCAGCAGTACATGGGGTCGTATGTGTATATGGGGGAGCAGCCCTGTTCCATGACCTTTGTTCCACCAAGGGTACTTTGGATCTAGTCTCCTGTTAACAAATTGAGATTTCCCATTTTGTGTTTCGCTTCATTATTATCTAGATGTAGCGCCCTAGTTCAGGCATATTTCCTGCATAGGCATTTTGTTTTTCAAGGTCAAACTTTATGTTATGTGTGACACGTGATGTATTTCTTAACCATAAAAGTATGGCTAAAGGGGTATTTGAGTTGGAACCCTAGGGAGGGTGGAGCTTAAATCTTCTCCCCAATACCATTTTCTCAGGAGAGATCCCTTCCCAGCTGCTATTAGTGTTCGGAGGAGGCGGGGGGAGACCTCAGGAGGGTTAATTTCTACTGGGGAAAACAGCACAGATTAACTCCACTCCACAGTACCATGGCTCCAATCCAAATTGCTTCCCCTTCTCCATTTTAGGTTTTAAATAAGACATCCAGATCCTGTCACAGAACTCCCATGTAATATGCAGCTTGACCTTTTGTTACTTCAGTAGCAATAGATCAAGTCGGACTCCACTGTGCGACTGAACAACAACAACAAATGCTACAGTGATAATTATTGTTTTTGTTAAGCTTTGTTATATATAATTTGAAAAACTACCCTGTTTCCCCGAAAATAAGACCTACCCCAAAAATAAGCCCTAGCAGGATTTCTATGCATTTGTGGTATAAGCCCTAGTGTGTCTTTTTGAGAAAAAATAAATATAAGACACGGTAGTTGCAATGCATTGGTTTTTAGCCCCATAAAGAGGCAGCACAAAGACACTGAAATACAGAAAATATTGTTCAGGTGTGACTAATGTATTGCTCAAGCAGCAAAATCAAGGCTATTTCTTTTGTAATAATTCAGTGGGAGAGGAAAAATCAACCAACAAATCTAAACCCATAGGTGCTGAAATACTTCTGCAGAATTCTTTAGAAATGTAGTTAATTGGCTTAATATCAAAATGATCACTATGGAAACAAATTATTTCTATTTTCCCAGCAAGGGGAATGACTAATGAGACTGCAATCAGGCATTTACAATTCAAAAACAAGGTATAGGACTGCTGATCTCTGAAGACTGAAAACTGAAGGTGAAAAATAATTTGAAGACTAAAAGGGAGGCAGAACCCACACTAATTGATCTGTGAAACAACCAATTGATCTAAAAGGGAGGCGGAACCCACACTAATTGATCTGTGAAACAGAGTGGGGATTCAAACCTGGGTCTCCCCATTACTAGTCTGATACTATAACAGCTCTGTATTGGGCTGTACAGTTATTTATTTATTAAAACATTTATATCCCATCTTTCCTCATAGATCAAGGCAGCTTAAGGTTGTTTAATGTTTCCTGCCTCGGGGACCCTGAGTTGGGTTGAAAGGTGACATGGAAAATACTTTAAATAAAATAAATCCTGATAATTTTTTTGTCACATCATTTGTGGCTGAGCCCTCAAACTAGGAAATACAGAAGTGATTGGGCTTGAAGATCCCTGCAGACTGGAAGTGACAAGATTGATTGCCCATGGCCTGTGCAGTCTCTGAGCTCCTAGTAGGTCAACTTCACAGTCTGGGAACTCATAAAATACCAGGTGGCATCTGCAGATCTCCTGCTATTACAATGGATCTCCAGCTGATAAAGATCAGTGCCCCTGGAGAAAATGGATGCTTTGGAGGGTGGACTCTATGGCATTCTACCCTGCTGAGGTCCCTCCCCTCCCTAAACCCCACATTTCCCAGGTTCCATCCCCAAAACCTCCAGGTATTTCCCAACCCAGAGCTGGAAACCATACTTTCAGTCAGTAGCCCAGGCCAGAAAAGGTTTGGCTTCATCTTTCTATTTCTCAAAAGTGAGGATTTGATGGATGTGTCACCCATACCCTTGTGTCTTCAATGACATGGCAAGCAGCAGCAGTCTAACTGGTACTGCTTTTGAAAACATTTGGGAAATTTTAACTGCTGCAGAATGTGGCAGGCTGATCTTCTGAGTATGTGAAACTGAGTTCCCATCAACTGAGGATGTTTTTTTTTTTTTTTGGCCTTGTTTCAAAATGTGGATTAGGGTTGCCAAATCCAGCCTGGGATATTCCTGGGGATTTGGGGGGATTGTCTGAGAAGGGCGGGAGGGAGCTCAGCAGTGATGTGATGCCGTAGAGACCACCTTTTGAAACTGTCATTTTCTCTGTAGTCTGGAAGTCAATCATAATCGCGAGAGAATTCCAGGCCCCAGCTGGAGGTTGGCAACCCTAGTTCAAACAATTCCCCTGGAGAAAATGGTCACTACAGAAGATAAACTCTATGGCTTCACATCCCTCTTGAGCTCTCGTCCTTCCCAAAACTCTACTCTTCCAGGCTCTGCCCCCAAATGTGCAAGAATTTCCCCACCCAGAACTGGTAAGCCTATTTTGTAACCTTAGTTGCATAATTATATATGAAATCTTATATAGTTAAGTCTAGCATAGCTTTGGAAACCCTACATGAATGCATCTTTGAAGCTGTGGTGCTGATGAGTAGGGATTAAGGATCTCAAAAAGCAAAGTTCCCCTTACACAAAGTTCCCCTTACACAAAGCTCACACAATTTTTTTAGTTACAGACCCTTTGACCTTGTTGCTGACTAGAAACTGCTCAGAAATCTGTGCTGGGCAAGCCCGATCACGTCAGATCTCAGAAGCTAAGCAGGGCCAACCCTGGCAAGTACTTGGATGGCAAACATCCAAGGAATACCAGGGCCAGGATGCAGGGGCAGGCAATAGTGTAGGGGGTGCTAGAAGCTCCCAAATGATTTTCATTGATTATTGCTGTGTTAAAAGTCCTTTAGGAACGATTATTTGGGTGTCTCCTGGAGGATTTAATACCCTGCTTTAAAATGCGAGACTGTGTTATAAAGCTAAGTAATATTAATTGTTTTAATTAACATGTTTTTAGCTTTTCTTCTACTGACAGAAAAGGATGTAACTTTTTAATAGGAGTTGATGTGAATGTTTTGCCCATTAATTCAAACAGTTTTTAAGGAGTGGAGGTCTTTCTATATTGTTGTAGAAAGGGTTTAAATTTAAGGAAACCAAACTATTTACTGGGAAAGAGAAATCATTAAGCAGATGTATAAATGATCAGTAGCTAAGTCTTTGAAGCTAAAGGGAGTATGTCTTTCAACTAAGTTCAGCCAAAAACAAAAGTGATTAATTATATATTATGCTTTTAAGTTTTTACAGCCTGACAATTAAGAAAAACACAGGTGCACATGAAGTCATCCCTTTTGGCACTGATTAAAGGGGTCAGCTATTTGTATTGAAGAACAGTGTCTCCTACAGGATGAACTGAGTTATGTGTTTTATAAACTATAAACTTGGATATTAATACAAGCAGCTTCATAAATGTGCTAATATTCTTTAAAATAATTGTAGAAAATATTCTAGAGGACCAAAATGAAATCTAAAAAGTGAGTTGAAGATGTCTATGTGAGTTTAATGGTACAGGCTATTTTAAAATATTAAAAGAATTCATGTAAGGAGTTTGATGCTTTGGAATGTCTTGTAATTATATGCTATTATGTTTTATACAGGGGTCATTTCGGGGGGGAACGCGGGGGAACGCAGTTCCCCCGGGAGCGCAAAAGTGGGCTTGAAGCTCAACATCAAAAAAACTAAGATCATGGCATCCGGCCCCATCACTCCTTGGCAAATAGAAGGGGAAGTTGTGGAAGTGGTGACAGACTTAAGGGGTCAGCTATTTGTATTGACAGCAGACTGTGACAGCAGCCATGAAATTAAAAGACGCCTGCTCCTTGGGAGGAAAGCGATGGCGAACCTAAACAGCATGATAAAAAGTAGAGACATCACCCTGCCAACAAAAGTCCGCATGGTCAAAGCAATGGTATTCCCAGTAGTCATGTATGGCTGCGAGAGTTGGACTATAAGGAAGGCCGAGCGCCGAAGAATAGATTCTTTTGAACTATGGTGCTGCAGAAGACTCTTGAGAGTCCCTTGGACTGCAAGGAGATCAAATCAGTCAATCCTAAAAGAAATCAACCCTGACTGTTCCCTGGAAGGCCAGATAATGAAACTGAAGCTCAAATACTTTGGCCACCAAATGAGAAGGGAGAAGACCTCAATGGAGAAGACCCTGATGCTGGGAAAGATTGAAGGTCAAAGAAGACGGGGACGGCAAAGGATGAGATGGTTAGGCAGTGTCATAGATGCAACGAACATGAAATTGAGCAAACTTCAGAGGACGGTGGAAGACCAGAAAGCCTGGCGTCATCTGGTCCATGGGGTCGCGAAGAGTCAGACTCGACTGTGTACCTGAACAACAACAACTGCCTGGAAGATTGTTTTCACTGTGTGGTTTATTGGCTAGCCACATAAGTCAAAGAACCTGAGCACCTTTAGCATTTTGGCAACAATAGCAAGCCACTTTCCTGAACATCCAAGCCCACTGGAGTCACCAGAAGTCAACCATGATCCCCAGGCATGCGCATGCGCGCACACAAACACAATACTCACAAAAAATAACAAAGAAGAAATCTGTGCTGGGCTACCAAGCCCTTCTGTGAGACACAAACTTTACATTTCCAAAGAAGAAAGAGCAACAAGTCCCAAAGGCCCTCTATGAGCAGAAGACAGCCTTCTCTGTGACCTATCTGTCTTGCAAATTACTCTTCTCAACCTTCCCCAGTATATTCTTTCTGGGGTTCATGGAAATTGTAGGTGAAGATGCCTACCCACCTCAGCAAGAGTCCCTGACCCATCAGAAGAAAACACCTTGAAGCAGGCTAGTGGCTGGAGATCTCCTGGGATTATCGCTGATCTCCATGTGAGAGAGATTAGTTCACATGGTGAAAATGGCTGCTTTGGAAGGTGGACTCTGTGGCATCATACCCCAATGAAGTCCCTCCCCTCCCCAAACCGCACCCTCCTCAAGATACACCCCCAGAATTTCCAAGTATTTCCCATCCCAGAGCTGGGAACGCTACTTTGAAGGTTACAGAAGAGCAGATGACTTAGATATTCTTTGATAACGTAGCAGTTCTATGAGTTTCATCAAATTCTGACGTGTCAATATTTTAATTGACTGATTGCCATGTTCATTTCAGCTGTTTTAGTTTTTGTTGTTTTGTATCATGTTATTTTAAAGTTATACGATGCATTGAGTTATCTGAAAAAGAAATGTATAATTGTAGAAAAAGAAATGTCATTAAAAACACATGCATATTGGACTAGTTATGGCTTTCCTGTGCCTCCCCCCCCCCAGGCTGCCTACCTCCTATTTAGAGACGTGCCCCCACTAATTTCTGTACAGTGGTGTATTCTCACTGAGTCATATGAACATCTTTGACTGCCTGAGATGATTTGTGGCTCTCTGGAGATGATGTTTCATTTATACTGAAAATATTTGCTGGAGAGCTCCTAATGAAAGTTCATGCCTTTCTTTTGTTGTGCTGCAAACCTGGCTTTTTAATCAATCACTCACTCTGGGGGGCCTGACAGTGGCAAGGGAGTTCATTTCCAAGTGCACACTATGACGGTCTTATTGTGACATTTTATCTCATCAGTAATTACAGAAATTGCTGCTAATGATTACACATACGGGCTGACAATTGCCAGGAGGGGAGAAAAAAAAGAATAACCTTCAAACTCTCTCTGGTTTCTCTTGATTTGTTGAATACAATAATAGAATAACCTTTTTTGGGGGAGGAGATGGAGCAGCAATTCTGGTTTCTCCTGTATCTTTCCAACCCCTATTATGAGGAGGTTAATTAAAATATACAATTCTGGTATCTCAGACAGACAATACATTGCCTGGTTTTGTTATATTGGTTTTTCAGTTCTAAGTGGGAAAAAGGACTTCCTGGTAACAAAGGGGTAGTGGAATATCTAGTGCTGGCCCATGAGGTTTCTGTGCCTTTCCCATTTAATGGCACCCTGAACCTGCTGCCTGATGGTGTTCTTACCTTGCAGCAATCAATACTCCATTGAGGTCTGATAAAACACCATGACCAAGGACATATGAACTTGTTTGTCTCTTTCTATTTTTCTAGGCTGACACCATGCCTTTTAGGTTTTCCCATGTTCATGGATGTTACAAATTTATTTATTTTATTCCATCCTTCACCATTTTGTGGCATTTTATAAAATGCAACCCAACTTTTGCATTATTTGCATGCAAGTTACTTGAAAACAATCTTCCAGGCAGTAAAGGGTAATAAAAAGTATTTATTCAAATAAAGGGACTCCCCTACAGCTTAATTCAGCCTGGGAAGTCCAACTAGGGAATACAATATTCTTGTTCCTCCTCACTTTACATCATCACTGACATTGCATAGACATGCTCAGTTCAGTTCTCTCTATCTTGTCAGTAATGCCAACATAGGCAGCCATTTTAATGTAACGTTTCTGTCTTTCAGCTGTGGTTAGCCTGGCCAATGGGGGAAAAATAAGATAACTGTATCTTCTTCTGAATGGGGAGAAACCCAGGAAGGAACAGGAACTTTCAAATCAAGATGCTGTATTCACAAAATGAAGTAATGTTACTACTCATGACACAGAATTGTGCACAATATTCTGATGACTTTCTGATGATTTTTTTGGTTTCTTGGGACTCTTGTCTCCCATTTTGAGACCACATTTCTTAAAGTTACTGTCACTGACACAGCCTCAGACTAGGGTGCCGTCACTCATATTGTGAATGGGCCCTCTCCCAGGTTCTTCCTTGGCCTTTGTGCCTGTCACCTGTTTGTGCTCACTCACACATCTGTGCCCCAATTGTCCTGATGTGTGGGAAGGCCAATAAGGGTCTCCAGAGACACCAGCTTTTCTCCGTTCACTCCTGTGCCCGGGTACTTGGAGGAATGTCCTGAACTGCAGCTGTCTTTCCTACAGCTGGCTGTCCCTGGGCTGCCTCCCAGCTGGCTTTTGAGGCTTCTGGCCCAGATGTTCTAACCACCCCATTCCCTGGAGCCGTCCCTGGCTCCTGCCACATCTGCTCAGACAGGAGGAGGTGTGCGTGCTACCCTGTCAGTGACTGTCCCACCCTTGCTCAAGTCAATGTTGCTTTCTCCTGGCCTGTGCTGCCCCTCTGCAACCGCCTCAGCATTCCTCTCACCCTGCTTCTGGCCTGTGGCCATCTTTTAATGGTGAGGATGGCTGGAATGAACCCTGGTTTTCTGGTGGTGTTCCGATACTTCTCCCATCCTGGCCATATTTACTTCCGGATAGTGTGCTCTGACACCACCCAAGTCCTGTGGGGTCATTCAGCTGGCCACAGTTACAGATATTTTAAAATACCAATCATGGTATTAGCAAATGGGCAATTAGGACAACTGTCCTGGACCCCACATGGGGGGGGGGCTGACCAGCCATGGCCCTGCCCCCAATGGAGGGATGAAAAGGAGCAGAATCCTGCCCCTGCTCATGCCCACCCTGTCTGTAGTTTGGCATCTGGCTTCCAGCAGCATCAGCTAGCACCCACTTTGCACAGGGCAAAGGCCACCTTTTGCTTGGTCCGAGCCCTGGAGGGGCTCCCACCGCTGTTGTAGTGATTCTGGGCCCCATCCCACCATAACTAAGACTGCTCCATTAGACACTTCCCATTGTTTCTTGCATATCATGAAATAGGAGGTTTCAGCCATTATGACAGTGATCGAATGATGCAATTTTCTGATTCAGTTTAGAACCCTCTCCCTTTGTCTAGACCTGATGCTTGTTTCCTAATTTCATATAGACTCCTTAATTATGATCCTCTCCAAACACACCTCCTCACATATGCTCTCAACTCTTATTTTTCTTCAGTGACCTAGTGCTGAACAGAAACATCATAAATTCTGAAGACCCCTTCCTTTAAAAATGGAATTAGTTTTATTACAACATCTAGATTTTAGTGTTGGAATATATAAGGTCTATAGTGCACCTACTTGAAGAAGAACAGTCTACAGGGGACAGCTGATGGACTGCTAGTTAGCATAACTAGATTAGGGATTTCCCATAATTTCAAATTATGTTCTTCCTATCTCCTGATTGGCTCTTTGGATACTTCCCAGGCTCGTAGCTACAGTGGGGCATTTCAGGGCCTGGCCCCCGGCTTCCTGACAAGCCCCCCTGACTTCCAGCCCCCAGTCCCCCCAGCTCTCTGAGCCACCCAGAGGACTGCCAACTCTCTGGGCTGCACAGAAGACTCTCCACGTAGGCAGGCAGAGTGCACACGCCACAAAAGTGAGTTTTTTAAAAAAAATTATTTTATTTTGTTTTTGTGACATCAGTGCCCCCGACTTATTTAAACTCATTTGTTATGAGGGCTGGATCTGACATAAATGTTACTTTATTGGGCCAGGCCATGTATGCCATAAAGTGTAATGCCAGGTACCAGAGATATAAACTTTATAAAGGACACAGGCTCAGCTCCCCCATATAGTGGCTTCTCCAGTCCTCACTGAGCTGTGTTCAGAGGAGGCGGGAGGGGAAAAACACTATGCCTCCTCTTTCTCTGCCTTTGCGGCCATTCCCCCCACACTATTTTACCTCAGGTTCATAGTCTTGCCCCAGCCATTTCCTTTCTATTTCTTGACAGCTTTGACCACACTCACTTCATCACATGCGCCCACTCACCTGGTCCCCCCCTCCAGCAGCCTCCTGCCTTCCCTTCCTCACACCAGTTGCTCGCAAGCCGGGTAAGAGCCCTGGATGGGCCGGTTCCAGCCCCCGGGCCTTATGTTTGACACCCCTGAATTAGATAATGATTTGCACATTCAGAAAAAAGAGAGGCATATTCTGGTCAAAATTAATCCATTTAAATCCATATAGATCCAAGGAAACAGTGTCAAGCGTGCCAGTGGGACGTAAAGTGGTTAACTTTGGCTGGTTTGTGCCTAGGGATGCCAGCCTCCAGGTGACACCTGGGGATCCCCCAGAATTACGGCTCATCTCCAGACTATATAAATTCTCCTGGAAAAAAAATTATTTGAAGGGTGGACTCTATGGTACTGTATCCCACTGAGGTCCCTGTCCACCCCAGGCTCCATCCCCAAATCGCCACGAGTTTCCCAACTTGGATCAGGCAACCCTACCCCCCCCCACACTGGTGGCCAGAGGGGACCTGGCAACCCTATGTGCCCCATAGTCTTCCCCATCTAGACTATGCATCTGTAAAAGTGAAGCCTTGGTTTCCTACCTCCCCTTTCCAATGATGCAAGGGAACGTCTATCACTGGATGAGTGGTATTTCCACTATTCCCCTTCCCATTGTAGACTTCCACTTTACATCTGCGATGTTCCTCTGAGAGTCTGCTGACCCAGAGGAACAAAATTCCTGGGGGCTAGGTTAATGAAGAAACTGTGAAAGTGCTGTTTTATGAGCTCTGCTTCAGAAGTGGATCTCATTGGGTACAAGAAAGGATAAGAGAAAGATCACAGCTCTTGTAGTATAAAGGTAAAGGTTCCCTTGCTCGAAAGCCAGTCGAATTCGACTCTAGGGTTGTGGTGCTCATCTCCATTTCAAAGCCGAAGAGCCAGCGCTGTCCGAAGACGTTTCCGTGGTCATGTGGCCAGCATGACTAAACACCAAGGCGCATGGAACACTGTTACCTTCCCACCGAAGTGGTACCTATTTATCTACTTGCAATGCCTTGCTTTCGAACTGCTAGGTTGTAGTATAGGGAGATGGTATTTAACATTCACCTCCTGTTTGCCTTCACTAATTGAAGCAAAGTTCCTCATACTGACATGTACTTCAAAAGCCTATCCTTTGTTTTTCCCTTCTCCCTTTTTTGTAGGAAACAAAACCAAGTGGTAGTTGAAGAGCAAAGTCTTCTCTACTTTTCCTGTGTGGCCTCACCTGAATCTGGGCTGTGCCAATGTAAAATTTGCCTTTAACAGAGAGATGGTGATCCATGGTTGTCTTCATGTCTGTTTGTGCCTTTAGCAAGTGAGCAATACAACATGTAGATCAGCAGGATATATCAGGAACAAGAATATTAAAAAGAACCTTATAAATAAACAATGTGATTAATGAGACCTCTGGAACGAAGGGCATCTCCGGACAAGGCAGCAACATTCTAACAGTAAATCTTAGAATATTGTAAAGCTGATGTTTCCAACATATATCAGTAGTGATAAAAATGCTTCAAGGACAACGTTCTCTGCCACTTTTCTGTTTTGTAATTTTTGATCAGGTACCATTGCACATGTGTAAAGACATATACTTAAAAAATATAACAATATTTAAACCTGTACAAACTAGTTTAAGTGGAATAAATGTGCTCAACAATGTAAACATACTCATATTTATCAACAATGTTAACAACTATTTTTAATGTAGAGTCTGTTGGTCACTGTGTATGACTGTTGTGCTGAGCTTTGGCCCTGACCTGGATGGATCTTGTCAGATCTCAGAAGCTAAGTGAGATTGGCCCCAGTTAGTACTTGGACGGGAGACTGCCAAGGAAGTCCAGGGTCGCTACACAGAGGCAGGCAATGGCAAACCATGTCTGTTCATCTCTTGCCTTGAAAACCCTGCAGGGGTGCCATAAGCTGGCTGCGACTTCCTTCCAATGACACTTTCCACCACCTGTTCGTCATTGTGTATGACAGCTGTGCTTAACTCTAGTAGTTACAGTCTGTGTTTTTGCCTTAAAACCACCTTAAATGCCTTGCTTTTCAAATTAGGCAGCATGGTTTGGCACCTTTAACACAAATTTTTTCGTGTCTTCTTAGTACAGCTTAAAAAAACCCAAGGTGCACAGACAATATAAAGCATGTAGGACCACTAAGTTCCACTAAGCATGTAGGACCACTAAGTTCACCCATAGTGTGTTACTGATGTGCTCCGCTGCCTGAATAAAGCTGGATGAACAATAATTCAAATGGAGGTTCAAACCACCAGAAGAAGCTATAGACAAAGGTGTAGGGCAATTGTCAGGCACAGTAGCCCTTGGACTCAGTATGGCTTCCCAGCCAACTGGCCATTGGAATCAGTATGTCTTCTACTTTCCTGGCCACACCCTTCCAAGCTCTTCCAAGCATTTCAACCATTTGAAAGACAAAGGTTGCCCACTTCTGGCAAGTGGAGTGGATGATAGAAACTGGAGATATACAGACAAGCTCCCCAGCAGTTTTCAGTCATTTCTTCACTTATCTCACAAATGGAGTTTCTTGTTGGTCTTTAATGTTCTACAGGACTTGAATCCTGATGCTCGCTTAAACATTGCTTCATTCTATGGAGTTCAACATTAACCAGAACACAAGCTCATGTTGCGGACAGGGATAGAACCAAGGGGTTATTACAACTATATTTAGTAGTGCAGCTGGTGACTTATGCGAGTCAAAACAAACAAACAAAAAACCAGCAAGATGAGGTCATTCACAGACAAGGTAGGTTTTTTTTTGTTTTTTGTTTTTAAAATCTCCTTGTTCTAGAAGGTGATGGCAATTCATCATTATCATCACACCTCTGGAATGTATGTATGAATTGGAGAGTTTACATATCAGTTACACACATGTAGAACTGTTTTAGGTAATTGGAACTCCTGCACATGGAATGTTCCTGTAGAGCCAACCAAATATACCCACAGTGTCCTGGAATTGCTTTCTGCCCTGTGTTCCATGCATCCTTAATTCTGATTTAATTAGAAAAAACTACTTAATTCCACAACGATCATGTGGAGCTTTCTACAGATCCTTATCCTCTTCTCCCTCCCTTACACTACCAATCGACAAATAAAGTTCCAATAAACACTGCACAACAGCAAGCTTCAGGTGGTTGCACATATGTATCAAGTTTGTTTTGTGTTGTCTTTTACTGATGTGCACATGGGCTCCAATGCACTGGAAAAATATATGAAAAGAATCTTGGTACAATGGAATGTCCAAAACTTCCAGACTTGAGAAAAAGTGGGCAACCCCCGCCCCCCATGTGTGTGGAAGAGGGAAAGATGCATGCCCACTGAAGGGACAGGAAACTGTGACAAATGGTAGATGTGCAGTGCTTTCTACAAACTTTGGATACATTAATAGGGAAAAACAGAGGAAAAGAGAATCCCTAATTCATCAGTTGCATTCTGGAAACAAGGCCAGATAGTTCAGACCAGAGAATCCAGAAAGTATCTCTAAGTGGTTTCAAGCAGGCCATTTGCTGTCTCTCTTTGGAACTACCAATTAACTGGGAGATGAAGCAGCTGTGGCTTTTCCTGCCAGGGTCTTCCGGCTCCTTTCTTCCAGCCATATCCCCACCAAAAATAGTCCAGAAGTGCTGCACAGCAGGTGGGGAAGGGGATCAGATAGCAGGGCTAGAAAAGGAGAGAGCCGGAGAAGCCCAGGTTGTCGTGTTTTCCAATTTACCAGTAGCTTTAAGGGCACAAAGCAAACCTTCAGACTTGTGGCCTGAGAACTCTGTACAAGAGCTGTGTGTCAACGGGCATTCTAGCTCCAGCTGTGCCCCAGTGTAGGTCAGCCAAATCTGATCCTCAAAGAATTGAGGGAGGAGTTATAGCTTAGTGTGAGAAGTGCATGCATTGCATGAACCAAAGTCCCAGGCTCAATCCCTGGCATCTCCAGGCAAAAAGAGGAAAGACTCTTCTGTGCCTGAGATCACAGAGAGCCACCGCCAGTCTGAGTAGATGATACTAGGCTAGAGGAACCAATGGTCTGATTCAGCAGAAGGCAGGAGCATATATTTACGTATATGCATGCCATTTATAATTTTTTTTTAAAAAAATGTATTCTAGTGATTGAATTAAATATGAAAAACCTGCCAACTTTTGTTCCTTCCTAACTGGCCAGTTTTGCAATCCCTCAACTCACATGAGAACTATCAGCCATCTGAATAAAAAACAATGGTCAGACATATATTGTGGATATGTACTGTACAATTCCTCCAAACGTTCCTATTTACAGCTTGACACTATGTCCTTAGGAGATGTAAACAAGTGTCAGGTAGCTCATCCCCCCCCCCACACTGCCAAAACACAAAGACCAAAGTTGGGCCTCAACAAACAAACAAAAAAGGCTTAAGATGACACATATATCTCTACATGCAGTCAGCATTCAGGAACTAAAGTCTGGTCGCCTCTCAGAAGCCTGGATGTTTGGTTCTAAGGCAAAACAGAATTGTCTCATTTGTTAGCTGCATTCTCCACTATCAACAGTACAATTTTGTATGGCTTTAGGAGTACTCGTCCACGGATGTATACGGGGAGTTGATGTAACTTGAGACTGTGGAGGTGGTTTTGGAACTCGTGCGGGAGCAGCCATTGAAGCTGGCTTCCTGGGGAGGGGCTTTTTTCTTCCGGCTGGATTTGGTGTTTTCTCCATCACTGGCATCGAATACTACAGTCATGCTGGAGTCCATTCTGGAAACTGTATATAAGCTACTTTGCCTGGTTGGATGAAATCTGGTTGTCTTCAGCTCCAGTTCATCATAGGTAGACACTTTGATGAATGGACACCATTGGAAAGCTCTCTTGAAACCCGCTCGGAACCTGAGAATAACAACAGTGCATTTATATTATGGAGTATGACTGAGAAATTTTGTAAAAGCATTTCATTCCCCTGCATGTAGAAAATTAACCTCTCTCCCTGCATGTAAAAAACTAGGATATCAAAGGAAAAGCTATTTAATCCTTCCTTCCTTCCTTCCTTCCTTCCTTCCTTCCTTCCTTCCTTCCTTCCTTCCCAGAATTTATATCCTGCCTTTCCTCTCTCATATGCAGTTTATATGATTCAAATATGATATTACTGAACCCACATTGCAGTGGCATAAATAATAATGCTATGTGTGAAGCACTGGGAAATGAGGTCCACTGTGGTTAATATTACATGGTAAACCTGGCAACTGGCAGGATGGTTGGGGTTGGGGAAGTCGGGGCATGTCGCTATATCACTTCTGGAGAAACCTGAAAAGTGGCATAGGGTAGCTCTAGGAATTGCCAGAAACTCTATGGTAAAACCATACAGTTTCCGGCAATTTCTAGAGCTACCCTAGGTCACTTCCAGGTTTTTCCCAGGAGAGATGTAGTGACATTGACAATGAGGGCTGGCAGTGGGAGACCTCCCACAAGAGCATGAGGCATGGCAGCCCAACATGATAATCTAAACATGAGTGTTTTAGAATTTGACAAATAACAATCAAAATGGGACCAAATTATTTTTGGAGTGGGGGGAGCTCAACATTTTTATGCCTGATGCAAATCCTGGTGAGATTTGCCCCTGTAGATTAAAATGAAATTGTAAGTGACAGATGTTGGGTGAAAAGGCTGAAAGATGGTAGTGGATTTGCTCATTAGGTATTTGCAATCATCTCAAAATATTTGCATACACAATGTACCAGTTATAATATACCACTTGACACATTTCCCAAAGAGATTTCAAAATGATATTTTGAAATTGTTATTGCATTAGGTCCTGATTTTATTAGGGCATTATGCTAATACTTCTGATAAGTCTACTGCTCAATCTTATGCTAGTTTACTCAGAAGTAAGTGAAGAAAATGTCAGACAGTGTTCACATGGGAAAAGGTAGAGACAATGCTTTAGGCACAACATTGGTATGATGAACCCCCTTATTTCTGAGTATGTGGGGATTTATTCCTTTAATCTTTCACAAGGTGGAGCAGTCTTATTTTCCATTGACACTGTCTGCCCGCCTCTTTTAACCAGGAACTCACAAAGTTCATCCTTCTGTCACACACCCAGCCACTTATTGATGTGACCTTTTTAAAAATATTAATCTCTGTGGCTTTTCATGAGCACCGCCCTTTTTCTGGGATGAAGTTTATTGTTTAACTTAGTCAGATACTTAGCTCTGTCAGACACTGAGGCACCTGTAACATGGAACAATAAAACCAACTGTCGATTTTATTTACAAGGAAGGCAGGCAGGGAATATATATTCAAGGGGAAAGCTGATGCTTGTGTATACGTTGTTTCAAATGGTATAATTCAGTTTTAGGTCAGTTCATTTATAATCCTTCACTTCAGGTGCCACAGTACAAGACATGCTCTCTCTAATCTCAAACCCTGTGCTGTTCTAGATTGCCGGTTTCAATTTGGATTTCTCAGGTACTCTCCACCTCCACAGAGAAATACCTTCGCGGTGCGTTGGTTTTTTTTCTTTTTTTGGACACCCACTAGTCCAATAAACCCTCCTGGCACACACTAAATCCACTAAACCTGACTCTCTCCAACAGGGTATAAATTCTATGTGAGAGGAATGTGAATCTCTGGTTTAACCACCAGGAGCTTATTTTCCTTTTTAATACAAATGTTTGACTCAGTTTATAATAATCTAAATGAAATGAAGATTTGTTGTAACTAAGCTAGTGAGGATCTCCTCTCTTGGGTTTTTAGTTAGTAGTGGGTTCTTTTGCCTTATCCTATATATGTAATCCCCCCTTCTCCTTTTTCTGTAGTAGTTTTGTAGTTTGATAAAAAATAATAAAAAATCCCCTCCGGGGGCTCAAAAAAAAAAAAAATAATTTTACACCCCTGAATTTTGTAGTGTATAATATTAGTACAAGTGTAGACCAGTTATAGTCTACATCTAAAATAGCCTTACCTCTTGTTGAGACAGCAATAGATAATGGGATTGTACATGGTAGAACTCATGGCTAGCCAAAAGGTAGCTAGGTAGATTTGCTGAATGTATTTCCACCGGTTCAATTCCTTATAGATAGCAGTAACTATAAAGTAAATATGGTAGGGAAGCCAGCAGACTGCAAATGTCAGCACAACAACAATCATCATTTTTACCACCTAGAAAGAAAAAGGGCAATTTCTGAATATTATACATACATGAACGTCTTTCATTCATTGTAACAAATCTGTGTTAAGGTTGCCAACTTATATCTATCAGAACTGTGGAGAAATCTAGGGATTTTCTGAATATATGGGTAAGGCTGTGTAGAGGCAAAACAGGATATTGAAAAGGAAGAGACGTTCATTATTATCATTACATAGGGATAGCCATGTTCTGTTGCAGAAAACCTACACTGAAGTCCAGCAGCTTCTAGCAAAATTTATTTTAGCCTAAGCTTTTGTGAGTCAGAGCTCACTTCATCAGATGCATGAAGTGAACATCTATAGCAGATACATTTATTCTTAGAGTTGTAAGCAATAGACAGGTGGGAGTGAGGAGATGTGAAAAAGTGAGGTCAGTCTGAAACAACAACAGAAGAAAAAGAGAATAGGAATTTTCACTGCATACATCTGATGAAGTGAGCTTCTGGAATCAATTGTGTTAGTCTTTTACTAAACTCCTATTTTATTTTCGTGATTCTACTGCAAATTTGAGGTTTGATCTGGATCTAGGCCCGGAGATGGAAACTGAAGCCCTGTTTAGGGAAGGGAGTAGAAAAGATACTTACCCTGTTTTTTACCTTTATTGGACAGCAATGAGATTTTTTTTTTCATAGCACAGCCCAACAACTATAGGAGCTGGCAAAAGTCTCCTCCCCAGCTCTGACAAACATCTTTCCTCTTTGTATCACAGAAATGATTTCACACTTTGCAAGTTCAAATTGAACATTTATCAGCATTTGTATTTAAAAATGAGCCGATTTTTCAGGAAATGTACTTTTCTCCTAAATTCTCATAATATATCTTGAGGTTTTGCTGTTCTGGTTTGTTGGTTAACTGTTGTAATGTATAGTACATATTAATTTCTTCTGTAGATTGCTTTTGTGAATTCTGTTTTGCAATGACTTAACTTTTCTTCCAAAGATTTCATGCTGTCTGCATGAGGTATGTTAGCTTTTTCATCACTTAAATGCCTCAACATTTATGTGTCCATTGGAGAATTATAGAAACCTGAACATTTTTTACAATGCTAAACATTCAGTGCTTACAACATGCATGCACACATCTTGATTAATATGCAGATTTCCTTCTTGTGAAATATTAGACCTGTTTAAATGTATTGAGACATGGCCATTGTCTAGGAAGTGAGAGGGAAATGGAAGTCTAATGAACTTTGCAGCTTGCTGAAATGATCTTTTACACAGCCTTCTTAAGTATGCATATTGAAGTAAGTTCCCGTCAAATCAATGGATACTTCCATATAAATGGATTTGGAACCAGGGTATTTGGGCATTTTGTAGCCTCACAGCAGTGGACTATATGCACAATGCCATGCAGAAAGGTGTTGCCAAACACATAACAAATGGTTCACTGTTGTCATCTTTGACACTGCTGATCACTGGGGGAAACAGAGGTCTGGATTAGCTCACACTCTAGATTACCTACCCAGTCAGAGCTGATAGTGCCATTCATGTGTAAGGGTGCATTTGTGGCTTAAATCAACAAGGAACACCACATATGTTACATCACAGGCTGGAGATTTCCTTTTCCCTATATGAAGCAAAGATCAATCCAACCCAGAACAATGTCATTCACAACCAGACAAAGAGAAAACAGCATTATTGTTTTTGTTGATAATAACATTGAGATGTACAGTTAGATATAATGAACCAGGAATGGAATGGTGAATTCAGGTGTTGGTTTGAAGCAGAAGAACAAAGTTTGAGTCCAGTGGCACCTTTGAGACCAACAAAGTTTTACTCAAGGTGTAAGCTTTCATGTGCAAGCACACTTCCTCACTGTATCTGAGGAAGCTTATACCTTGAAAGTACCACTGAACTCAAACTTTGTTCAGAAATGGCATCGATCACTCAGTCTTTTTCCTGCAGTCTTTGGGAATAGACTGAGCATGTACCACAGAGGACTGCACCAAAAAGGTGAAAATGCAAGAAATCATAGCTCACTGCCTTATTTTTATTTATTTATTTTGCCTCCAGGGTTACTGTGTGAAACAGGATGCTGGACTAGATGGACCCTTGGTCTGATCCAACAGGTCTTTTCTTATGTTGTTTGATTTATTTTCTCCACTCTATGAGGACTCATCATGGTGTAAGGTATGAGCAATCAATAATAAAATCACCAGATGCAACAAATCTACCTGTCATCAACAGACTAATCCAGAGGGGATGGGAAGGACAGTGGTGAAAGCTCTGCCCCTAATGGCACCCGTCTCTCACAAGGCACTTTTGTGCATTTATACCAAAATATCTGAATACAACATATGCATACAGGTTGTACATGTACAGGCTCTGTTCCTTTCTGAATTCATGGAGGCTGGAGAGGGCTGGAGCCAGAAACTCTTACTGGCATGCAGTCTTATCTACCCATAAGTGATGTGAATAGAACCAGGTTTGGTATCATCAAGCTAAAAGACTCACTATAAGAAACTCTTTTCCATCTGCATTTGCACCCTGTGGCAGATTGAAAAAGCTTATCTGTGGAAAACTAGCAGATGGATGATTGTGACTCCTTTATGGGGTGCACATTCATTTCCACAGAAATAATAAGGAACGGAGAAAGCCATTTTTGTTAAGCTACATACAAGGAATGAACAATTATGAATGAATGAATGCCATTAATTTAATCCCTTTCCTTAATGCCTGGCAGACTGGTTTAGACAGTTCAAGAGAAGTTCAGAGGCAAGAAGAGAGAATCAGGAGACACAAAGCTAACATCTAGGAAGGGGGATAGAGTCAGACATAAGGAGATATGAAACTGACACTGGACCATTTAAAAGAGAAATCAAACAATTCTTGCCTCACACACACACAAAATGTGAGCAGAAGAGAATTGCCTATAAAACTGGGACCCTTTTCTCTCTCTCTCTGGATTTTGTCAGGTCTCCTTTGTTGTTTCTTGCTATCATGCAGCTGTCTTCCTGATCAAAACTATTATTCGTGACCATTATGGGCCATGCAATATCATTTATACATGTGGTACATTTTATCCCACTTTGCATGGAGAATTTCCTAGCTTCAGTCCCCAACAACTTCAGTTAAAATGATCAAGTAGCAGGTGATGTGACAGGCCTGAGAATATGAGACAGGCTACCAGTCAAGAGTAGACAATACTTACTTGGATAGACCAGTGTAAGGCACCATCATGTGATACGAACATGTCACCAACCCACAGTCCAAAGTGATGAAGTCAGAATTCTGTCTCTGTGTTGTGCACTGCCACTCAGCTACATGTGATTTCAAAACGAGAGTCTCTCATTTATACTTTACATCTTTAGGACTTAAGAACATAACATAAGAACATAAGAGATGCCAATTTTGGATCAGGCCAAAGGCCCATCCAGTCCAACACTCTGTATCACACAGTGGCCAAAAATACCAGTGCCATCAGGAGGTCCACCAGTGGGGCCAGGACAGTAGAAGCCGTCCCACTGTTGCCCCCCCCCCCAAGCACCAAGAATACAGAGCATCATTTGCCCCAGAGCCCCTATCTATATCTTGTGGCTAATAGCCACTGATGGACCTCTGCTCCATATGCTTATCTAATTCCCTTTTGAAGCTGTCCATGCTTGTAGCTGCCACCACTTCCTGTGGCAGTGAATTCCATGTGTTAATCACTCTTTGGGTGAAGAAGTACTTCCTTTTATCCGTTCTAACCCGACCGCTCAGCAATTTCATGGAGTGCCCACGGGTTCTTGTATTGTGAGAAAGGGAGAAAAGTACCTCTTTCTCTACCTGCTCTTTCCCATGCATAATCTTATAAACCTCAATCATGTCACCCCTCAGTCGTCGTTTCTCCAAGCTAAAGAGCCCTAAGCGCCTTAACCGTTCCTCATAGGGAAAGTGTTCCAACCCCTTTATCATTCGAGTTGCCCTTTTCTGCACTTTTCCCAAAGCTATAATATCCTTTTTAAGGTGTGGTGACCAGAACTGCACACAGTATTCCAAATGAGGTCGCACCATTGATATAAGCCCACTTGCCAATCCTTGACAGATCCCTTTGGAGTGCCTCACAATCCTCACTGGTTTTCACCACCCTGAACAACTTTGTATCATCCGCAAATTTAGACACTTCACTGCTTACTCCCACCTCCAAATCATTAATAAACAAGTTAAAAAGCATTGGACCAAGTACTGATCCCTGCGGTACTCCACTGCTTACCACCCTCTACTGAGAAAATTTCCCATTTATACTCTCTCTGTTTTCTATTAATTAGCCAGTTTTTGATCCATAAAAGGACTTTTGATCCATAAAAGGACTTGTTCCCATGACTTGTCCTTTTATCCCATGATTTTTGAGCTTACTTAGGAGCCTTTGATGAGCCTGTTTTACAGTGTAAAACACTGTGTATGGTGATGATGATGATTTAAAAATTACATTTTTAAAATGTAATATTTGAAGTAGTCCTAATACAGATGTTTAATTGGTAAGACATGTTAATGTGCATCTTAAGGAAAAGCAATGATTTCAAGGAAGTGCATATTTTAAACATGTAGCATGCAATGATTGGAGGTTAGACAGATTCAAGGAGGACAGGTCCATCAATGGCTACAAGCAATGGTGAGCAAAGGAAACCTTCACGTTCAGAGGCAGTAAACATTTGGAACCCTGTCCAAGGAGGCAACATCAGAGGAGGATCCTGGCTTCTCTACCTTGTTGGTTGGCCCTCCAGGGTAGCTGTTTGGCCACTATGTAAAACAGGATGCTGGTCTAGATGGACCACTGGTCTGATCCAGCAGAACTCTTCTTATGATCTTCACAAAGATGTTACATTCATTGGCCCTGGTTGGGCTAAATGTAGCCATTTCTAAGACCAATTGAAACCACTGGAGCAAGTCAGTCACTAAGTTAAAAGAGGCATGATTCAGCTGAACTGGAGCCTGTGCTTATTGTTAAATAAATGGTAATCCATCAGTAGATGGCCATGACACTCCTACTATACTTATATTTATTTAAGTCATTTATATTTTGTTGTTACTCCTAAAGGGGAATCAAAGCATCTCTCTCTCTCTCTCTCTCTCACACACACACTCACACTCACACACACACATCATATTCCACTCTATACTTGCTGTACTTACTACAATGTTGTGTATTCAGTATTCCTATTGATAAATAATTTCAAGTTGATTGGTTAAGAAATACAAGCATCTTCCCTAATTCCTAGGGCACTTCCCAGTGCATTAGAGTTACAGGTGGTGCCTGGCTAAACTCTTGAAAAAACAGTCCTAAGATGTCTGACACAATCAGGTGCGCTGGTATTACATTTCCCAGCACGCACTGAGGCATGTTGGACTTATCAAAAAGAGCATCCAGTAAGATGAAGGGGAGATATATTCTCTGACAGCAAAACTCCATTGGTCAGACCATCTGCAATCATCCTGACCCAGCCCCAATCAACAGAGTAAGTAAGAAGAATGGAAGCAGAGGGAGGGGATTAAAAGAAATATAACGATGAAAACAAGTAGGATTAGCAGCCAGTGTAATGAACAGGAATAAAAGGTTTTTTAAAATGAAAAACACATATCACTAATTTTAAGGAAGATTTGAGGTCGCTTGACACAAAATAACTCCTTCACATTTGTTCTATTACAAAACAAACCTTCCTGGTTGATTTGTACACTGTGCATTATGTTTAGCACAATCACCAGTGAGGAAGACATTAATTATATTTTTGTACTGTTAAATAATGGGACCACCACCTGGAAACCATGGTCAGATGGCTAATTCTAGATGGGCTCTCTGACACAGTTGTGTTCCATTTGCCTGACTGAATTAATTCCCAGACATGTCTTCTAAAGTCAGATAGGAAGAACCATTCTCGGGATCTCTTCTGCCGCTGTCTGCGAAACATATGAAATTGCACAGTACTCTGAATCAGTGACAGCCACATATCTGAAAACTGAGGATAAAAATAAGTACGGAAGGCCAGTGGCCAAACAAAAACTGTATCAGGAGTCACAGACCAAAGGCAGGGAGAATCTGAATGAATGGGACTTTTCCATACTGGGAGCACACCTATTCTTACAATGAGGGTTGCTGATGAACACTCCCCTAGTACCCCAATTTACACAGGCACCTTATGTCACAACTCACGAAGCACTGGGTTGCATCCCACAAGTCTGTTCTACTACTACTCAGGGCCTATCATAGGGGGTGGGGGGAGAGCTGTTTGGACTGGGCCTCACATTCACGGAGGGCCTCAAATTTAGACTTTTGACATTATCTCCAAATGAGGTTATACATACAGTCGCAGAGATACACTGACAGGATCAAAAGAACACCTTTATCATACAACTTTAAACTTGTGTCCCATTACTGGTATTTCTTCATTGTTTAACATACTGGGAGCCTTAAAAAATGGAAGTGGCCCAGGCCTCTCTTGTCCTCTGACAGGCCTTGCTAATGGTAGTGATTTCCTGTGATGCAAGGGACTTGTGTCAGTGGAAGGTGCCTTCTCTCAAAGGTGCCACTGTTAGTGGAACAGATTCATGGGAATAAAGCCCCTCTTTCACAAGCCCAGGCCTACTGAGGCAGATTAAAAATAAATGGCCACCATGATGTAGGAAAAGCTATGTTTGATGCTTGGATTTTCTGTTAGCTGCCTATGAGGGACCTTTTCCACGATTTAAAACCCAGCGCTGTATCCTCCTTTCAAGCTCTTTGATCTGTTGGTTTTATGTGACACTCCCCCCTGAGCTGGCCCTGAGGCCTGCCCTTCAGCTGTCAGGTGGGCATCAGCCCCCTTGCTCCCCAGGCCTTAGGGTAGGTAGAGGAAGAGGTTGCACCACCTGGTTCATTTCTCTCCCTGGGATACCTGCTCTCAAGGGTTACCAGCTCCAGGATGGAAACTTGAGAAATACCTGGAGATTTTGAGGGTGGAGCTTGAGGATGGTGGGGTTTGGGAACCTCTGCATGGTATAATGCCATAGAGTGCACCTTCCAAAGCAGCCATTTTCTCCAGGTGAACTGATCTCTGTTGCCTGGAGACCAGTTGTAATAGCAGATCTCCAGCCACCACCTGGAGGCTAGCAAACAACCAAATCACTGTGTACTTATAAATGAACTGTAAACAATTGTATTATTCAACACATAATGAACAAGCGTAAACACCTCCCACTCCACTGATATAGAACACGCTGTTATTTGTAAATGGCGTTCAAACACAAGTACGCCCCAAAATAAATATAAGTAGAATCCAAGGAAATGTTACTCAAACTGAAGGCAACACATAACCACAGATAACTGCTTGGCTTCAGAAACATCTCACGAAGACAAAATAAAGGAGACCGATGGTTTGAACGTGACTTGAGAAAGTGAAGAAACCGGGGCTTTTTTTGTGGGAAAAGCCCAGCAGGAACTCATTAGCATAATAGGCTACACCCCTGACAGCACAGCTCATTAGCATATTAGGCCACACCCCCATGCATTCCCTTGGCTTGCCTGAGCACCCCGTGGCTGCAGGGAGCCCAGGCAAGGTGGCCCTTGGACAGGCTGGGGAAGGCATGGGGAGGCATTTAAATGCCTCCTTGATCCTTCCAGCCTTCCCCCTGGCCTGCCTGCCTGCCTTGGAGTCGCTGGGGGGGTCGCTCTCCAGGCCTTCCCTCTGTAGCCATGCATGCGCAGAGGTTTTGGCTGTAGTGGGTGTGTTCAACTCTGAAGCCAGCCGGAACTCTGTTCCTGTGCGTTCCTGCCCAAAAATAGCCCTGGAAGAAACCAAAGGCAACTGGTGACTTCACACGATGGCTAGCTTCAGGGTTCCCGCGTTTTTCTGGTGCTTTATCAAAAGTCAATGTTCCCTTCTGTAATAATATTTTTACAAAGATTAAGTAAACTAAAACGGGATGAAACACACACTTATATATAAAAACACCACTCCCAGTAACTCACCTTGCATTTTAAATGTCTCTTACTATTAACGTGTAGCAAATGCAGCTTCTCCATTTTCAGCTAAGTCAAATGCTCTCAGAGCCATCCAATCACTCAATTTTTAAGGGAGAAACCCCTTCAAAATTAAAGAGACCCTTACTTACATTAACAGAATGTATTGCAACCGTTACACAACAGAATGTAAACATATCATGTAAAATTCACAGAAAGCAGCTGTAATTAATTGTTGATTCAAACCACAGGGAAACATGGTATTGAATTTATAAATCAATTTGGCTTCTTGCTGGAATAACAATACTTACACCAACATGTTTATATCTATGTCCTTTAAATACATATCGGACAAAAAAATCATAGGAAATCAGGTTCATGTTTATATTTAATGAAATGATCCGCAAGCGGAGCTTCAAGATTTTGGTTCCGAATTAGGGACCGGTGCTCCAAAATCCTTGATTTAACATTTCTGATTGTGCTCCCTATGCATAGGAGCCCACAACCACCTGGAGGCTGGCAACCATACTGCTCTCACAGGTCAGGAGCAGAAGCCATTGCTTCCTCCCTGGCCTGTTGTGGTTATACACTGGCTTATACACTGGTTGGGTTTGGCTACGCCTCTTCCCCAGCCTTTCTCAGTCCATGGCCTCCTAGATGGTCTAACCCAGGGGTGTCAAACTCATGTGTTAAGAGGGCCAGATTTGACATAAATTGGACTTTGTTGGGCCAGGCCATGTGTGTCATAAAATGTAATACAGAGAGGATACAGACAAGCACAATTAAATATATTATAGTAGGGCTGCCAAGTGGGGGTGGGTAACCCCCTACTTTGGAGGCCCGATTTCCGCCGCCGCGGAATCGGGCCCCGGGGGGAACGCCGCCCCCTGAAGTGCAGCGTGGCTGCGTCACCAGAGGTCACATTGGGGGCATGGCCCTGATTGTTGGAGTGAAAACTCTATGGTTTTCCCTCCGACGATCAGGGCCACGCCCTCAACGTGATCGACGTCGCACGTCACTTCCAGTGACGTGCTGGTGGCGTGTGCGTGCTTTGCACGTGCGCGCAATGAGTGACGGCTCCCAGAGCGCACCGAGGCTCCCTCGCCGGTGAGTAAAATTTACTTGGCAACCCTATGTTATAGCAGCTATCCCATTGGAGCTCCACATTAGAAGGATGTGTGTGTTAAAACTAATATTTCTCTGCAAAGCCGAAGTTCCTTGAGTTTGTTGATTTGATTTTAGTTTAGTTTACTTTAACTGTGGTACGTCCCAACCAATATAAACTACAATTATAAATGATATGAGCCTAGGATCCAGGGGATGAACATGAAATGGCTGAGCATTGCAAGCTTCTCTCCCTCCCGCCCCAGGTCTACTCAGAGTGGCAGTGGCTCTCCAGGGTCTCAGGATTTCTTTTACAGGGTGGTTTGAGATAATAGTTTTGGGTGTCCTCTTCAGCACTTGTTCTACTATTATTCAATTGGTTCTCCACATTAGGAGGGTGTGTGTGTTAAAACTAATATTTCTCTGCAAAACTCGAGTCCCTGTAGTTTGCAGAACTCTATATTTTAACCCTGACTGGTCCTAAACCTTCCCCCTCCAAAATATAAACTACAAATATAAATGATCTGAGCCTAGGACCCAGGGGAAGAACATGAAAAGGCTGAGCATTGCAAGCTCCCTCCCCCCAGGTCTATTCAGAGTGGCAGTGACTCTCCAGGGTCTCAGGGGTTTTTGTACAGGGTGGTTTAATAATTTTGGGTGCCCTCTTCAGCACTTGTTCTGCTATTATTCTTTTGGCGTTTCACATTAAAGTGTGTGTGTGTGTGTTAAATGAGTCCATTCGGTTTGCAGAACTCCATATTTTAACTCTGGCTAGTCCCAAACCTCCCCCCCCATGCCCTTAAAACGTGTCTGTCTACATTGGAAAGGTGGGTGAATAGTGGGATTTTGCAAAGCAAGTTTTAAAATAAAAAAGAAGCACAAGGATCACAGCAGAAGGATCCCCCCCCCCCAGCTCCTACCTGTGAGTAAGACTACAAAGACCGGGAGCGGTGGCTGGGAAGTTTGGCAGCCCTGCCCTCTGCTTCCTGCTCTCAGATGCAGTCCCGCCCTCTGCTCTTTATACTCTGAGGCAGCTCAAGCTCAGAACAGCAACGACTGGCAGTGGAGGGGGGAAAGAAGAGAGCCCACTCCACGGCTGGATTAAAGGCCAGGGTGAGCCGGTTCCAGCCCGTGGGCTGTAGGTTTGACACCCCTGGTCCAGCCTCTCAGAGTGGGGTTGAGCCAGTTCCTTCCTCCCTGCTCTCTCTGTGAAAGTCCTTCCTAGGCCAGCCTGTTGGCTCCTGATTGGCTGACCTGGCAGGTCTGCCAGAGAGGAAATCCCTGCCAGAAGGGCTGGCTGGCTTCCCAGGAGCCCACCCAGTCCTAGTGACTGCCCATGGTGCTTGTTCTCCCTCCTCCCCACTGGCCTCCTGCTTCTCTTTGGGATGTGAAGCTGCCACACCCACTGCTGACCCCACTGGCCTCCCTGCTGGTCTCCTGGGGCCCCTGCTGAGCCCCTGCCAGCTGCCGTAAGCTTGAGACGGCCACTCTTGCAGCCCGTCAGGTGCCTTCCCTTTGGACGTGGCTCCTGAGGCTGGGGGAGGGCTGGAAGCAAGTCTGGGGCTGGGCCCATCCTTGGATATCTTATTGTTTCATTTTGAAATGAAATGTTGTTGGGGGAGGGGGGGGACATGTTATTTTGCCATTTGGTCTGAAAAAGCAAGTAACAAATTGAATAAATGAATCAGACAAACAAGCAGGGTCGTCATGAAGCAACAAATTGGCCTGCCTCGAGAATGCTAAAATTGCCCAGGACCTCTGACTTCATTCCTTTCCTCTGTTTCAAAAGCAATAATCACAAACAGAATATGAATCTCATTGCCCCAGAAGGTCTTAAGGGAGCAGGGGAGAGTGGAGAAGTAAAACATCTAGGTTATATGGCCACTGAAAAGAATGATTTAATTATACGAATCCTGCATGGTTCACCCAGACTTACAATTGAAAAATAAAAGCAGGATGGTGGCAAGGGCAGTCTGCTTTCTCTGATACCTCCAGGCAGAGCTCAGTGGGGCAAAACCAGGTACACTTTAATGGGATCTAAGGGGTGGGATCTAGTAATCCATGAGCATAAAGGAAAATGCACTTAGCACAGTTTCACTTGTACAAGCAGTGTCCCCATTGTGACAACATAATTTCTAGCACAACCCAGAAGTGACATCATTATGAGGGGGGGGGGCATTTTAACTTTTGCCCCAAACTTTGTGGCTGCACCACAGAGTTTTGGCTAATGCTAGAGCATTGCTTGACATTATGTCACTTCTGCATTGCGCTGCAAATTGCATCATTACACTGGGGGAATGCTAATTGTGCTCCTCCATTTTGTCACCATTTTCCTCCTGCTGCCTAGCAGAGTGGTGGTGGGCAGAGGCGTGGGGGGAGCATATGGCATTCCTAAGTGCTTCTGTATAAGTTTCAACAACACATCAGATGCAGTATACATATGGAGCAACAGAATGTACAACAGAGCAATTGAATGTAGTTTTTATTCATGTCAGATACATTTATGGAGCAAACACAACCCCATCTGGATGGCCTGATAGGTACTCACAGTGTGCATTGATGGCCATGGATTTGCATCAGCACACACGCATATAATGCAGTTTTGCACATGTCACAGATCAGACAAAAAGTGAGCTAGACATGGGGGGGGGGCATTTTAACTTTTGCCCCAAACTTTGTGGCTGCACCACAGAGTTTTGGCTAATGCTAGAGCATTGCTTGACATTATGTCACTTCTGCATTGCGCTGCAAATTGCATCATTACACTGGGGGAATGCTAATTGTGCTCCTCCATTTTGTCACCATTTTCCTCCTGCTGCCTAGCAGAGTGGTGGTGGGCAGAGGCGTGGGGGGAGCATATGGCATTCCTAAGTGCTTCTGTATAAGTTTCAACAACACATCAGATGCAGTATACATATGGAGCAACAGAATGTACAACAGAGCAATTGAATGTAGTTTTTATTCATGTCAGATACATTTATGGAGCAAACACAACCCCATCTGGATGGCCTGATAGGTACTCACAGTGTGCATTGATGGCCATGGATTTGCATCAGCACACACGCATATAATGCAGTTTTGCACATGTCACAGATCAGACAAAAAGTGAGCTAGACAGGAGCATGCAGTCTTGCAGCATTCACTGATTGATTGTCTAAAAGGATCGGACAGGTTGAAAATGACATGGGTACAGCCACACACACACACAGAGATTGCTGTACAGATAGTTCCAGTTTCACTGCACCTTTGCATATTATTCTCAGCCTTGAAGGGTTGCCCCTTTGGTTGATAAGACTGAAGAACTGAATGAGGGGATAAAGAATCTGCTCCACCCCATTTATCAGTGCAGTCCAGATTAGAGGTATGGCCTTGCAAACCATTCACATAATAGTTTGGCTTCTAGTGCATCATCTAGGATTATTTTCCAGATATGTGAATGTAAAGCTTTGGATCTGGTGATCTGTGAGCAGAAAGAAAAAAAAAATCCTTAGTGCATTTTTGTTTGCACATGTAAGAGCACAAGGGCTGCAGCAACATACACTGCTTTAATGTAATTTTTAACAAAATAGTGTGCAAATGGTATAACAGAAAGGGGCTTTCAAGGCAAGTGAGAAGCAGAGGTGGTTTGCCACTGCCTTCCTCTGAAAAGTCTTCCTTGGTGGTCTCCCATCCAGGTATTGACTCTGCTTAGCTTCCAAGATATGACAAGATTGGCTATATCATGCCACCTTTCCCTCTCCATGGAAAAGACAGTGGGGCACCTTTCCCTCTCCATGGAAAAGACAGTGAGGATAAATTCACTTTCACTTAGCACAAGCAGACAGCATGCCATGAAGCAATATTAATGCTTCCACTGCGACTGCTGTACCTGTGGAAATCTTCTGTGGGATCCACCTCAGAGAGTTTTTTGGGGTGGAGAAGGAAGCAGCAAGGCCATTAATATGGTATGGTCTATTTATGACATTGAATAATTTCTTCTTCTTCTGTGATTCATGAGATTGTAAGAATTTGAATGAAGTAGTGAGGTCCACGTTTCAAGACTCAATCGGGATATGTGGTTATCATAGCAGAGCTTGTCCAGTCATAGAAGTGTAATACTGAGTGCAGTAAATGAATCTACCAAGAAGTACATTGTAAAAAAAAGGTAAATTTACATTTATTCAAGTAGATCCAGTTCACCTTCAGGTTGCAGTCAAAAGGAGAGAAGAGTCTTAATCTAAAGAGTTCTTCCCCTATCACAAATGGCCAGCTTGTCCAGCATCGCATGTATGGGAGTATGAGGCCATTGTATCAACAGGGGAGACTTGTAGAGACATGTGTCTCTATGGAAGGCCAGTGTTGTGTACTGACCCGGCCATGTGCGTGATCCGGTTTCGGCCGGTTCCGCATGCGGTCAAGCGAAGGGCCTGAGCTTCGCTCCTAAACACAATAGCCGGTCGAATCCTAGTTCCCTGACAATCGGGAACCTAGGATCCAAGGGAATAATCTAATCACTGTAAATAGACCATTCACGGGTGTTGGGTGTGTTTTCCTTAGGACATATAAGCTGGCCTGCGAGCCTGCTACTTTGTCTTGTTCTTCTCCTAATAAAGTATGAGAGCTGAATTCACTAAGTAAGTCTCAGTACTTTTCAGCCATGTGCAGAGAGTGAGAAGACAAAGTGAGCAAGAGGAGGGGACAGAGGCAGCTTCCAGGTTAAGACAAAGAGAGAAATCAAATCAAGGAGATAACACCTATGCACACTTAGGGTGATATAGCACCGCACAGTGGAGAGTGAGTAGAGCAGACCCTTTGGAGGAACTGTGACCCCCACATACCCTGCCTCTTGTGTGACTGTAAAAAGCATTGTAAATTTTAATCTTCTTGTTTTCCAGATGCTTTCCTCCCTGGAGAAGGAGAAAATGCATGATAGCAAAGAAGCCACCAAGCACATTAAGTTGCTAATGTTTTATTTTTCCTCTGGGTATTGGGACATTTGAATGTTGCATAGGATGGTATGATGGAAAACTTTTAATAACTGCTTGTAGAACCATTTAGGAAGGCCTTTTCCTAGACCTCCCCACACTGTGTCATTGCAAACTCATGGATATACTGTTATGCTCATATACCATTTTTCTTCAGAGTATATTCATTCCACTCTTGCTCCAAGATGCTCAGGGTGGCATACATCACCCCCCACTTCCCATTTTATCTTCACAATACCCTTGCAAGTCAGATTAGGATGAAAGGCAGTGATTGGCCCAAGGTCATCCAATGAAAATCATGGCTGAATGAGTACATGAACCCAGGTCTTTCTTTTCCTAGTGCACCATGTGAACCACAACACTATACAAATCAATAATGTATCTTTATACACTATACAAATCAGGTATATTTATAATTTAAAGGAGATTCCTCCCCTATCATCTAAGCTAAGATACCTGCCATTCAAGGTTGCTGGGCTGAATCTAGTCCCCCGGGTGATGCTATGTGCCCAGTTTCCACCCTCAATAGAAAAAGAAGGGTGTGAATGAGCTGCTTGATCCAGCAAACTGCACTCCCATATCAAAGTGGTGGAAAGTGGCGATCTGATGTTTTGGTGCACTATTTGACATGCGAGCCACCCTCAGCAGGTCTCTGGAAAAGCAGCAGATACATTTTGCGGTTCCAGGTTGTATTCGGGATGGGGAGGCTTGGCCAGCCTTACACTGCCCCGTTCAAATGACCATTCACACACAGTTTCTTTGGAAATTAGGTGGATAAAATTGGCCACAACTTTATTGATTACAGCTGTTATAGGCATTGGCACAGCATGGGTCCACCAGATCCGACCCGTCGGCTGACCCTTCTGCCAGCCGAGGTATCCGTTACCCAGCCAGCCGGCATGGGTAGAGCCTGCAGGATGGCAGGTTGTTGGGCCATCGCTGTTAGTCTCTGTGCTTGCCTGCTCCTTTCAGCCCTCACGCCAAGACCCTTACAGGGGTCCCCACATTCGGAAAATGGCACGCAGGCCGATTTACGCCAAACGGATCCGGCCCCATGCTGTCACCGCCAAGAGTTGTGACGAAATGTGTACACTGGAACCAAGTATCGAAACTAACAATACACAACCAAAGCTGACCCCCAACCCCTTTTACAATAACCCCCTCTGCTGTGGCCTTCCCCTTACACAGGCCTAAAAAACAGGGAGGGATGGGCGGGCAAGCAGATCCCTCGTGGTTAGAATGGGGCGAGGGCGGCGAGTGGCCTGGGTCACGTAGACCCCAGGCCTCTCCCTCCGGACACCCCGCTGCCCAGCTATTGGCCCAGGGAGGGCGGGGAGATGCCTATTTTCCCGCCATACGCCTGGTCCCACCCTCCCTGAGCCGGCGACTGGCCGGCCTCCTCCATCCTCGCCTGGCCCCGTAAATGGCGGGCCTCGCCTACCCGGGCCCTTTCTGCTTCTAAATAAATGATCTCATCACTAAACAGGAGTCTGGGCAGAAGTCTCGTTAATAACTCCCCCCCCCCCAACCTTAAGTCAGCATGTTCAGGGTGAAAAGAAGACATTTGGTTTTTGATAACATTCATTTGAAACATCTGATACAAAAGCATCCACACTCAAACGGAAATAAAGGACTTTTTCAGTCTGAAAGCCTTCATTGCTGCTTTGCCACAAACCTGATATTGATTTGCAGTAAAGGAGTTTGAAATATATTATTTATGCTCCATGGCAGCAGCATGGAGCTCCCAGGTTGTTTCTCATCCAGACGCAGACCTGACCTAAACCTGAGCAGTTGCAGCAAAGTTGCTGCATCACGTGACTTCAAACCATGCAACAGAGCCAGGGCAGATGCAAAAAAACCATTGACTTAGATCAGAGCTCCCTGATGTTGATTTCAGGAGACTGAAATCAATACCCAGAAGTGTTGGAAATTGTTTTTGTTCTAAACCATACAGTCATTTTCATAGCAAATTGTATTTCTACACTCCATTATCCCAGTGGTTGATCCCTGTGTCAGTTTGGGAGACCCACTGACTAATCAATCAACGCGGTCGCGAGTCTGGTGATACTGCTCTGCTGCAGTTCTTGAATGCCTTCCCAATTTTCCTAAGAACTAGGAGGATATTTTTGATTTTGCATCCTAACACTGCAGTTTAAAAATATGAAGCATAAAAACAAGGTTGCTATATATGTGAGGGTTTTTTGGATGTGTGTGTGTGTGCCCATAAAGCAGCTGATCCTTCAGGGAGAATACCCCCCCCCCCCCCCATTCTGCTGTCCACCTGGAGCCACAGCCAGCAGAAAGAAGGGGGGGGGAGAAGAAGAGATCTAGCTTTTAAAATATATTTTATTTCTTTAGATGTTTGAATTCCACAGCTATGCATTTGGCACCAGACACATGACTCTCATCTTAAGAGGCCTCATAAACATCCTTGTCATGTGTCTATTAATCTTGTTAATTAAGTAATATAGCCCTTTTTACCACATTGCAAGTAAATGTTTTTTTATTTGATTATTTATATTCAATTTACTTTTTTCTACAGCTTTCCTTTTTTGGTCCAGTATTAATTTATTGGTTATTTCATTGTAATATGTAACACTGTAATGTGTCTATCTGCACCTCAAATTGTTTGACCTCTGAAAAATGTCCCCAAGGAGCGGAAATGTATCAGGTCACTTGTATTGGCCCTTGTGTGCGATCCCCCGCGATTCCCCCCGAATCGACCTCTGGATGTTTTTTATCAAATGTTGTACATTGCCCAGAGTCCTGCAGTAGTAGGGGCTGGGCGATCCAATAATGATGATGATGATGATGATGATGATGATGATGATGATGATGATGATGATGATGATGATGATTTTAGTCTTTTACATAAAATAGATATATTACATATACTGAGTATAAAGAAGGAATAATATAAATAATGACTATAATATAATAATATCTCCCTGACTTTCAGGAGGTGCCAGCTTTTTATCTTTCAGGTTTTAGAACCTTATCATTAATTACAAGCCATTACCATAATACAAAAAATATGCTTTCAATTTCTGCTGAAATTGGTCTTTATTTACTTGATTCATTAATTTTGCCATTATAGCATATTCAGCTAGTTTATCAGACGAGGCTTCTCTCGTCAGTCACTCCGGCTGGTCCACACTGGGTTCCTGGCCCCGGGTTCAACAGGCTGGGCCCATAACCCTGTCGCGCAGTGCGTTGGCAGTTGAACAGGGTACTCAGGAACTTGCAGAATACTCTAGCAGAGTTCTAGCCACCAGCCACTCCCAATAGCTCACCACATAAAGCAGTCCAGTGGTTACTATTTACAGAGATTTTATTTACAGATATATACAGCTCTCAGACAGCATGCTTCGCCAGGCATCCACAAATACAGGGGAGAACACTGAGCATAAGCACACTGTACATATATACATAGCACAGCCAATCAGCAATGTGCTTAGTCATGGTGACTTAGTCCTTGCCCAGACATGTACAAACTGGATAAGTCTGGTACTGCACCACATGACAATCACATGACAACTGTCAGATAGATCAGAGTCATCTAACAGCTGAAGCTTACATTATTGACAAAGATATCTGGTTTAGAGTTGTTGGGGGATAACAGAACAATTCAGCAGATAGGTCATGGCAGAAATAATTACCAATTAGATTAGTTGTGCCCAGATTTGGAGTGGTGGACCATTTTCCCCATACTATTTCCCCAGTAAAAATCCCATGGCTTCCTGCTCTTAGCCCTGGTAGAAAAACAAGCATTTGCTGCTGAAAGCATTTTTTAACCAGCCTTCTAGGAGACACTTTCTCTTATCTTCCTGAAATTTGTTAAGGATAATGCCTTGAGGGAGGGATACAATTCAGGGTAATTTTGCTCCAGTTGAACAGGGATAAAAGCTACAGCTGGAACTTGCTTACCCACTGAAGCCCATGAAAACAGAAAACGAGTTAAAGGAAACAAACTCATGCAGTAACACTGCCGCCGCCCTCGACCATCCCCCTTGACCATCCCCACTGCTGCCGCCGCCCCCGCCCCCCCCACCCCCTCCACGGCCAGCTCATGAACTTACCTTCCCTGCAGGCTGGGCTGGCTAGTGGCTGGCTGGGGCTGCTGCCGGCGTCGTCGGCAAGTACGACTGTGGGAATCACGCTGGCTGGCCTGGCTCAGGGGGTGGTGGGGGTGAATTGGCAATGGGCGCAGGTGCAGCAGCCAGCGGACCAATGGGCGCGCTGTGCGTGAGTTGGGGCGGGCAGGATGGGCACACCGTCAAGCAGCATGTGTGCCGTGGCAGCGAGCTCAGCTAGACTAGCAGGCACCGGCTTTGGGCAGGGATGGTGGGGGCTTTTGGGGGGGCAGTGGCAGGGCAGTTGGGGCCCTGGACGGAGCTGTGCCCTAGGCCAGACATTAGCTGGCCTAGTGAGAGAGCCGGCCCTGGCTATAATATCCTTTTTGAGGTATGGTGACCAGAACTGTACACAGTACTCCAAATGAGGTCGCACCATTGGTTTATACAGGAGCATTATGATACTGGCTGATTTGTTTCCAATTCCCTTCCTAATAATCCCCAGCATAGCGTTGGCCTTTTTTAAAATTGCAGTTGCACACTGTCTAGACATTTTCATTGAGTTATCTACTACAGCTCCAATATCTCTCTCTTGGTCAATGTCTGCCAGTTCAGACCCCATCAATGTGTATTTATATTTAGGATTTTTGGCTCCAATGCGCATCACTTTGCACTTGGCCACATGAAACCCCATTTGCCACATTGATGCCCACTCGCCCATCCTAGACAGATCCCTTTGGAGTGCCTCACACTCCTCCCTGGTTCTCACCACCCTGAACAACTTCATGTAATTTGCAAATTTAGCCACTTCACTGCTTACTCCTAACTCCAAATCATTAATAAACAAGTTAAAAAGCATCAGACTGAGTACTGATCCCTGTGGTACCCTGCTGCTTACCACCCTCCACTGAGAAAAAATTCCCATTTATACTCACTCTCTCTTTCCTATTGATTAGCCAGTTTTTGATCCACAAGAGGACATGTTGCATCTAATTCTGATACTAAGGGTCAGGAGCAGCTTTGGGGGTGACACAGGGGACTGCAGGGTGAATCCCATTTGCAGTTCATTGGACACAACCCATACTATCAGGAGATCTAAGACTATCAAATAGTATGAGGCCCCTGTGTTGGTCAGACCTGGAATAATGTTTATTTCTTCTCCAAATTTGTACCCCACCCTCCCAGCCAAGGCCGGTTCAGGGCGGCTTACATAAAATCACAAAAAACGTTTAAAATAGTACAATAAACCATTTAAAACAGTATTAAAACCGATTCGCAATTCCATAATAAGTGCTCGCTTTGCTGTTCTTGAATTCGTGATGGCTACCATCAGCTCTCTTTCATCCCAGTGTGCTGCAGCAATGAAATGCTGAAGATTTTTTAGGAAAGGGGTTGAAAATAAAAGGACCAATATATATAACGCCCCTGTATAGCCCTGTGGTGCAGACTCATTTGGAATACTGTGTGCAGTACTGGTCACCTTATCTCAAAAAGGACATTGCACAGTTGGAAAAAGCAGAGAAGAAGGCATCCAAGATGAGTACAGGGACTGGGACACCTTCTCTGTGAGGAAAGGCTGAGAAGCCTGGGACCTTTTCAGTTTAGAAAAGGGATGACTCAGTGCGGGATATGATAGAGGTTTATAAAATTATATGTGGGATGGAGGGAGTTGACAAAGATAACTTTTCTCTCTCTTCTAAAATACTTGAACTTTTAGAGCATCCAATTAAGCTGATGGGCAGTAGATTCACAACTGACAAAAGGAAATATTTATTTATACAGTGCATGATGGAATTTGCTGCCAGAGGATGTAGTGATGGCCACACACATAGGTGGCTTTATAAAGGGATTAGACAGTGAAATATACTGGGTTCAAGACACGTGTAGTGATCAGCTCATAGTTTATTGTGAATCAGCTCAAACTAAGGACAACCCTAGCAGGGCCAAAGCCCTGCTTATAAGCCCGTAAATGGCACACTCATCACACACCCACTCCCAACAATAGGCTATTTACACAATCATAGCACACCGATCGGTGGCTGCCAGGATCCTACTGTTTTCCTCCCCAAGCTCACTGTTTCTCTGGCAGCACCGTGTAGCAGGGAAACTGTATCAGTACATAACAGACAGATTTCATGGAGGATAGTTCTATCAGCTGCCAGTATCCATAGTGACTAAAGGGAACCTCCACATTCAGAGGCAGTAAACCTCTTCTTATGAACATACAAGGGTGAAGTTGGGGGAGGGGGGGAGCTCAGCAGTGATATGATGCCACAGTCTTTCCTTCAAAATTGCCATTTTACCCAGGGGACCAGACCTCTGTAATCTGGAGATCAGCTGGAATTTTGAGAGAATTCCAGGCCCAACCCAGAGGCTGGCAATCCTACTCCAGGTCCTGTCCCTGTTGTAACTCAGTTTCCATGAGGGCCTAGACAAGAAACCACACATAGCAGCTTTAATTCTAGATTTGGCCTCGATAACATTGTTTCTTTAACACTGTCCAGAAATTCTGATGCTTCTGTCTCCAGTCTGGCATCTTTCGAAGACTGAAATCAATACCCAGTAGTGTTGGAAATTGTGTTTGCTCTACATCATACAGTCATTTTCATAGCAAATTATATTTCTACACTCCATTACCCTGGTTCTCAATGAACAGGTTGTTTGTGTCAGTCTGGCAGACACACTGACACATCAATCAAGATGATCATGATTTTGGTGATGACTGCTTCACTACAGCTCTTGAATGCCTCCCCAGTTTTCCTAAGAGATAGGAGGCAACAAATGCAGAGATGGGTGTAATTGTTCTTGCGATATGATAAACAATATTGGATTGCTTTATTAACTGTTTCCTCGTTTATGCTTCTTTCATGCATGGTTAGTATTTATACTTAGGTTCATAAATCTCTGTAATCAGTGGACTTTCTGATACCTCGAAAAGTTTCATGTTAATTTAATTCTGTTAATCTGTTTCAAAAGTTGGTATGAACTGTTCGGACTCTCGGTGATACTTCAATGTGTAAAGGATCAGTTATTTTTTTTAACATATTGGATTTGCATTATATTTGTTATATGACAAAATAAATAAAAAATTTAAAAAAGAGAGAGATAGAAGGATATTATTGATTTTGCATCCTAAGTTTAGAAATACAAACTATGAAAATGAGGTTGCTATATAACTAACTAAACTAAAGTAATCTATGGGTTTTTTTTAGGGGGAGGGAGGGAATTATATAGGTTTTATTTCTCAAATTATTCATTTCTATTCTCATTTGCTATAATTTATGATACCATACTGTCAGAAGAGGCTTAACTCATTCTAGGCCTTCAAGACATCTCAAGCAATATTAGGCTGCACTTCATAAATCCAAAGGGCCACCTTCTTGCATCTGAGTCTGCACACCCTTCTGTGGAGGTTTTGTTCTGGGTGCCCCAGCTGTCAGAAATGAAGAGGGGTCACTACCAGGCACCAGGTGCTCTGGTTGTGGTCCTCAGATCAATTCTGCAAGTGCCAAAACTATTGTTGTTTACATTTATTTAGCACTAATTAGGAATGGCTGTGCAGTACTATAAAACAAATTTTCAACATGTTAAAACCTATGATCAGCAAAAGGCATTGTCAAATTATGAATTGTAAAGTATGTGCTGTGGTCACTCCAAGAAAATACAAAGGCATAGCTGAGGGTGACGGGATTGCTTCTCTCCATATATGTCAGCTTCCATATTAGCTGTAATTCACAGAAGGCTCTCCTTACCACACCTATCACCTGCACTTCCAATTGTTGTCAGGGTGGATTCAGGAACACCTCAAGGGTTGAAATCTCTTCAGTAGGTCAACAGTGACTCGATCAACCATGGACAGAGTTGCCCTTTTCAAAGTATCTCAGAGCATCCCCTTTAACACCATTGTCTGTTCTAGATTCAGCCTCATGCCACAGTCTCTAAAAACAAAACCAGGACCAAGACAACAGATCCCCCGATGTCTAATTTATGAAATGTTGAGCTCAGGTTCCAAGCTCATGTTCTTTGCAACAAAATGTTACTTTTACATTTAATACACCCATTTTTCTACAAAAAAAAGCCCAGCAGGAACTCATTAGCATAATAGGCCACACCCAACAGCAGAAACTCATTAGCATATTAAGCCACACCCCATCCCTTCCCTTGGCTTGCTTGGGTGCCCCGTGGCTGCGGGGAGCCCAGGTAAGCCCCCCCTTGAAGAGAAGGCAGTTTAAACTGCCTTCCCTTGGATTGCCCAAGCAAGTCGTTTCTTGGACTGGCTGGGGAAGGCATGGGGGGCATTTAAATGCCTCCCCGATACTTCCAGGGGCCCCCTGGCCCGCCCACCTTGGAGTCGCCGGGGGGGGGTCACTCTCCAGGCCTTCCCTCTCTAGCCACTCATGCAGAGGTTTTGGCTGTAGCGGGCGTGGGCAACTCTGAAGCCAGCCGGAACTCCGTTCCTGTGCGTTCCTGCCCAAAAATAGCCCTGAATACATCCCTCCTCCTATGAATTGTGCCCATTTTCTTGCACTTTGTATAATCTACAGTACCCAACTTCCACCACTAATGAGAAATCTCTAGTGAAGAGGAAAAACAGGCTAGCAGAACCCACAAACATCCCAGCCATGATCAAAAATGATAAAACAGAGCCGAAAGGAAACTAGTTTAAGTTCTGTAATAGGTTCCTGGTGAAACTTGATTTAAAAATTCTTAACATGAATCCCTAAAAAAAACGTAAGCCCAGAAATTAAGGGCAGAGAAATTAGCTGGGCAGTTCCCCTAGATTTTTAAAAATTGCCTTAATTCTAATATGGAGAGGAGACATTTGCTGAAGAGAATGAGAGGATAAGAGGAGGATTCTCACCCTTTCCCTCCCATTCACTGACTCTTTCCTGCAAATGCTTCAGGTCATTTGAACTTCACTTCCCTGCCAGTGAGGCTTCAAAACCAGAAGTAAGCCTGATGGGGGGGGGACAGCCCCAAAGAGGCTTTTGCAGGTGACAGCTGGGACAGGAAGGGAGGATGAAGCACCTCCCTTTCCCTTGATGCTTCTTTTTTAGGAAGTGCCTTTTCCCTTTGTGTTCACTTAGCAAATGCAAGTTTCGGAGTCTGCCAAGGTAAAGTGTGATTTTGCCTTAATACAGTATGAGAGAAACTAGCCTGGTATCCAAAATTCTAATCCACATCAACCAGTTTTCAGTGAAAAAGAATGTTGTAGAAACTATATACCACCTTGGAGTTTTGTGAGGTTTCACAAACGTCTACGCAATCTTGTCTGAGCTGCAAAGCAACCAGCAGTCCCTTTGAAGATGTATATATTTGTTTATTTTGAATAATTGTAACAAGCAGGGGTCATTTCATAGAAAAAGAGGTGCAGGAGCTCATTAGCATAACTTATTAGCATAACATTTGCTAATCACTGGAAGTGTGTCAGAAGGCAACACCCACCACTCAGGCTCCACTGGACTGTTCTGGATTGCTAGTTATTGGGGGGGACGACGCACAGATCTGCCCTCACAGAGGAGGGAGAGCTTGTACCTGAAGGCAGGCCAGTGTGTGTGTGTGGGGCTCTGCAACTTACCTGGCTGCTTCTTGCCTCTCGTGGCCCGACTGAGGGCTGCTGGGAGCAGGGGGCGAGGCTTGTTGCCTGTGCCCACCCCCTGGGCTCCTTACTGCCGGAGCTCTGCTCCTGTGTGCTCCCTCAGGAAATGACCCCTGGTAACACGTATACTCTATGAGTAGATGCCTGATGCTAACAAAAACAACAGAAGAGACCCACAAAATCCCATAACAATAATTTGACTATAAAGCAATAAATAGCCAATTCATTAAAACATTAGATCACAACACTAAAAATATACAACAGTTAATTTTTAAAAATTGCATGGGGACCAATGGTCTATGAGCCAGTTTGCTGAGATGCTTTCAATTTTATTTTGTGGTGAGATTTTAACATTGAAACAAAAACATGTTTGTTTCTTTTCTGTATAATTACATGATCTTGCATCTGATGTGCTCAGTCCTTTTGTTCAGAAGGGGGGGGGATAAAAAGAACTATCGGATAAGCCCAGGTTCCACAGTGAGGAAATTTCCAAGTATGAAGGCTGTCTCTGAATTCCCCAGCTTGCATTCTCTTCATTACCAAGTTAGACATCAGTAGTACTTTATCTCACTCAGACTTCTAAATCATAAATTAAATAGTGGCAATGTAATTAATCTCTAATTTGTGAGTAGTGGCAAATGGCATAGCAGGAGGAAATGTGATTCATTGCTTTTGATAGGAAAGTGGCTGAACAAGTTATGCGAGATTGCTGAAATGGAGAAGTTAACCAGCCTAATTCAAAGTTGAGATGCCAATGAGAATACAAATGAGATTTTAAAAGAATCTCTCATTTTCTGGATGTTTGGTGTGAAAAATAGAAAAGAGTGATTTCTTGCACATTCGCGCCCTGTTTCTGCACACGGATCTCGGTAGCTGTCAGCCTGAAAGACCGTTGCAGAGAGCGGAAAGCACACCTTGCGGAATGGGTTGCCTGAAGAGGTCAGGAAGGGCCCCACACTTCTATCATTCTGCAGAATGTGCAAAATAGGAAAGTTCAGGAGGGCATTTTCCACAAGAGTTTAGAATGGTAGTTGCATGGAATAGTCTACAACAGCACCTTGTAATGGAACAGGTTTGTTTTCTTTATATATATAAAAAAGGGAAAGGAGAAAAAACCAATTAATTACAACAAAGGATTTCTACAAAAAAGAATACCTATTACATTTCCCTCCTCATTTTAACAATACTTCCAACAATATTTAGACACGTATTTCTATCTTTTAGAGTATCCCCACACTCTCTTGACTCATAGCCTAAACTTTGTCAGGTTTTCATTTCTTCCGCTTAGTATTTCTTAACCAAATACCACTCAATCACCTAATATACCAGACACTTAAAATGGGTCAAATACTAATCTAGCCACAAAACATAATTTTTTCTTGGCTTACATTTCCTACATACAGACTCCTTCTCCTGTCTTTATTTTTATATATCTTGACTATGCTATTGTTCTACTCTCTCGTTATCTCCATAATCAATACTTACTCTTTTACTCTACCCAAATTTACATCAATCATTTCATATCACTCTGTCATTCTTTATCTTTAGAGTTCATTTAATACCCTAAGAATTTTAGAAAACCTTCAATTTATCCATTTCATTTTCTACACTGTCTTCTTATTTATTTATTTTATATAATTATATTGACCAAGCTATAATTTCTCCACTCTTAGCATGTAAACAATTCAAATATAAATGAAATAAAAATTGCAGATAACGCAACCTTCTATTCAGGTCTATTTCATTTCCTCCTGCACAATCTTCTTATCAATTTTTTTTGGTATTTTTTATATTAACACAAAATTAGTATTCCCCCACTATAGAGAGCATAAATATCATTTCCAGCCATTAGTTAATTGAATAAACCATATAAATTAATTAATTAGGTCTTGCCTTCACGCTAGGAGAGATATCTTACAAATATCACCCTCTCTTGCATTGTATATGCAAAAGAAGTTATGCTGCCCTCTGATACACATTGTCTATTTTTTTGTTTATTTTCTGAGATACCTTTTTCTTAATGATCAAACTTAAAGTGTCTCATCTCTTTATACTCATCTGATTTTAATTCCACGTTTTGCCCCTTCTGTTTCACTGACTTTGTTTTCCGTTTCCTGGTAAGCCTGACATTTTTCCTTAAAGGAGGCTTGACTCTATTTTTTTGTCGGTTCATTTCTTTTCCTCTGTGATTGTTCTTGGGGAGTTCCTTTTATCCTTTTCGCCACCAAGAAGTGTTTAACATGTTTCCTTGCATTATGCCTATGACTGGAGATTTTCCTCTTTCTTTCCCTGATTAATGAGGGACTATTTTGTATCCACTTTTCTTGTCTGCAGCAGTTTTCCTTCTCTGGGCTCTCCAAGCTATTTCGACTGCCTGTCTTATTTCATCAACCAGAAACTTTTTAAATTGTTCCAGGGTAAGCTGACCGATGTCTATCTATAGCAGGTCTGTCTCCTTAATTTCTCCAGCTAATACTGCCTCACATTCCCCTGTTGACGTCATGTTCGTATCAAATCCTTCAATTAAATTTTGCCCTAATATTTATTAGAATTCTAATGTTTTTATGGGGCAAAGTATTAAGAAGTTGCCAAAGCCAATAAATTTTTAGCTCCAAGTAGTTATAAGTTCTGACATCAATCGTTTCTTGCCTTTTAAAGTTTTCAGGTTACCTTTTGCTCCGATACTTTCCCTAGCCGCAATTAGTCTTCCATCAATTTGGAGTATTCCTAGAGGGTTATTTGGAGAAGGTCTTCACTATATTGTAGCAGAAACTACGTTCTCTTTTCTTGCCTTTGTTGCTATATGTTGTATTATACATCCCAACTTTAAAACCAGACGGTCCCAGCTCTGCAAACATTCCCCCCCCCCGGAGCACATCCAGCCTGCGCTTAGGCTGCTGCACTGACTGCCAGTTGCTTCCTGGATTTGCTTCAAGGTTCTGGTGCTTACCTTTAAAGCCCTATATGGCCAGGGTCCGGCTTACCTGAGGGACCGCCTTTCCCCATTTGTGCCCCAGAGAGCACTACGGTCTGGGGCCCAACAGCGTCTATCTATCTCGGGCCCCAAGGAGGCGAGACTTGCCGTTACCAGGGCCAGGGCATTTTTGGTGGCAGCTTCTTACTGGTGGAATGAGCTCCTGGACGAGATCAGGGCCCTGTGGGACCTCTCACAGTTCCGCTGGGCCTGCAAGACGGAGCTCTTCTGCCAGGCTTTCAAGTAGGAGCCGCCACCACAGTTACCATCAATCCGGAATATCGGACTGGCCCGCTCTGAGCCTCACCGGTGAATATCTGGACCATGAGACTGATTTTAAGATCTGAAGACAGAAGGAATGCAGATACCACACCATTCATGTTAAGGTTACTTTGCTGTAGCAAGCACTTTATTGTTAAGATTGTTTTTAAAGGGATTTTAATGTTTTATTTGTATCGGCCTGTCAGCCGTCTCCTGTAAGCCACCCAGGGTGGGCGGGGTATAAATGTAAATATAAATAAATATTACACTGCCTTCCCTTCCCTTCAAGGGGGAGCTTGCCTGGGCTCCCCACAGCCACGGGGCACCAGGGCAAGCCAAGGGAAGGCAGTTAAACTGTGCTGTCAGGGTGTGGCCTATTATGCTAATGAGTTCCTGCTGGGCTTTTTCTACAAAAAAAGCCCTGCAGGAGAGCAAAACAAAAAAAACAGGCACCCACACATTTTAAGAAACAACCCAACCCAAAATTCCCAACTGCATCTTTCACTGCAGACATTCCATCCACAGCAACCATTAAGCTAAGAACATCTTCCATTCCCCCAGCTGCAGTTTTCACAAGATTTATGCTCCTCCCCCCCCCCATCAGTGTTTGGAACAACCCTTCACTCTAATAAGGGCAGTGTTTGCATAAAGCACATGGAACTTGCTGGGGGGAGGGGTTTCCCTCATACTTCCAATGAATAGAAAAGCCATTAACCATTTATTTGCTGAATGTAATGTAGAGATATTGCATAAGAACCTGGGTGGTTCATAGGGCAGTAAGGCGAGAAGTTCTTTGCAAGTCTCCCCGGGTGGGGGGGGGGGGGGTGTTCCACAACCTTTGCAAGTGCCCTCAGCAGAATCAGGGAAGGGCTTTGTCTACTCTACTGCCTCAAAATACACAAACACACACAGCCACCTCTGCAAACAGCCACCACTCTAAGGAAGAAGATGCAAGCCTGGCAAGACAAGTGGAGCTCAGGGGGGCTCTAGCTCCTCAGCCCCCCATAGATGATGCCTATGCCCGGAACAGTGTTCCGGCTGGCTTCCGAGCCTGCCCCTCCCCACCTCTCCCCAAAAGCAGCTGCGCTCAGATACAGCCTAGAAGTTCCATGGCTGCAAAACGGGTGATTTTTGCTTCTTCCCCCTTCTCAAGGGACACTTCTGAATCCTCCCAAGCTATTCTGGGAGGGGGGGTCCCCTTTCCCCCAGAAGTTTGGGTTACTGTGGGATGGAGCAACCAGCAAAATTCCTATAGCCGATGGAAATTCTAGGCAGAATCCAAACCCTTAACTAGACTTAAGTGTAACAGTGAAAGAGAAATGAGAGCTCCCCACTATTTTAGACACAGCTTTCACAGAACCATATAGGTTTCTAAAGATCCCCTCCTGAAGTTAATTCTTGTATTTTGCCATGCTCCAGATAAAGAAGCACTCAGGGGGACTTCACAACTGCCAACTGCCGGCCCGCTTCTATCTTAGCTGCCATTCTCTTGGCAAAGTTTCTTGTGCCTTAAAAGGTCTCATGTGAACTCTTCACAGGCGCCTAGCAATTAATAAGGATTAACCACGGTTCCAATTAATTCGGCCTTTTAGGCTTTGCCTGGGCACACACTGTCTTTCTTGCAGGTGCCACCGAGTATTTCCCATTTGTAATCAAAAGCGGAATCACATAGCCCTCTATGGGTTTAGGTAATTGCATGCAAAGTAAGAGGAATCACATAGCCCTCTATGGGTTTAGGTAATTGCATGCAAAGTAGAATGCAAAACAACTTTGCTATTCAGTCAGATCAAAAGATTATTATGGCTTATTACAGGAAGAAGAAACAATAAACTCATTGGAAAGCCAAGCTGTACAAGTACCCCACTGAGTGACCTCTTACATTTATATTTGTTTTTAAACATAAATGCCAACAAAGTCCATTATGAGAAAAGTAAATTAGGAAAGATGCAGATAGAACTTATCAATATGTTGTTATTATTATGTTGCTATTATTGTGCATGTATGCACATTTTGAATTGCTGGGTTATGTGTTGTTATCGTTGTACACTAAGAACAAACAGGACCCTGACTAGGATAATAGAGATAAATTCATTGTTGTACACTAAGAACAAACACGACCCTGACTAGGATAATAGAGATAAATTATCAGCAGAGAATCAAAAATCCCCTAGGTTTAACATTTCTGTGCTCAGCATATATGGATATGTGTATCTCACACCTTTGAGATATTTCACCACTCTGATCCAGGGACAAACGATTGTTCCCTAGTTCATTCCTTTGTATATTTTTATCAACAATTTCAGATCTCTGCTTTTTCTTTTTCGTACTACAGATCTATTTGTACTGGTTATACAGTTTAAAAGCAACTTTTATACACACTATGCATGCCATTCTATAAATATGTAAAATGCTGATTTATTGATGCACAAATAATGTTGAAAGCTGCATATATTTTACGGAAAGTGATTGTACAAGGAAAAACAACATGACAGTAGAGAATCATGCAGGGCAGAAGTGATATTGGAAGGGGAACTTTCAAGTGACAACAGCAAGGCTGAGAAATTTGAAATCATTCCTCACTCCAATTTTTTTTTAAAAAAATATTCTTGTGGCTTTCCTCAATATTTCCCAAGTGTTTTGTCCAAGCAGGAACACCTAACATCAAATTTAGCTTCAGGGAGAATACAGTGGCAACTCTACAGACCCCATCATTAGTCTCATGGATGTTAATAGAACTTATGTTCCTAAGCAGGTTAAGTAGAAGGGATGCATATGAATGAACACACACACACACACACAGAGTGCATGCACTGGCTTTTACATTCTCATTGTCTGGAGTTTGGAAGAAGTTCAGTGTACAAGGGACATGCAAGCAACAGAGTAGGAAGAATGTTGACCATATTGGAGGGAATCATACACAAACTTACAAAGATGATGGAGAAGGAGGAGAGCCTTGAACTGGACATAGATTTACTTGAAGAATAGGGAGGCTACTGAATTTTACTGCTTCAACTTGGGGGAAAAAATCCCCATTTTGATCTCTCCTCCCTTGTATAAATCAAACCCACAACTTTTAATTACCATTCCCTTTCTGTTTCTCTGTGCCAGTCTCCCCCTCCATTTGCATATTTTAAAAGTATTTTAGGTTCACTTGCATAGAAAGGAATATAACATATTCATGGCATTCTAAAGACTCAAAGAAAGCCAGTGTGGTGCAATGGTTAGAGTGCTGGCCTAGCATCTGGGAGCGCCAAGTTCAAATCCTCACTCTGTGATGGAAGCTCAGTGAGTGACCTTGGTCAGCCACACACTCTCAGCCTAGCCTACCCTCAAGGCCGCTGGGAGGATAAATTGGAGGAAAGGAGAACATCGTAAGCTGCTTTAGGTTTCCATTGGGGAGAAAGGCAGAGTCTAAGTGAAGTCAACAGCTGATTAAATTTTCAGAAGCGTGACTGATGATCCTGTCAATTGCTCCCTCAAACTGTTGTCCTTTGGGACCCCAGAAATATTGTTATGGGTGTCTTTGTGTCAGTGGGCCCTCAGGAACAGCACAGGTGGCAAAGTGGTGGTCTGAGGGAGGAGGCAATCAGCAGCTCACCACCCCCGTTCGAAAAACTTTAGCCTTTAGAATATATGGTTGGATACAAGCTGCAAGGTGGCTCATGTTGTATTTAGTATTGATTTGTTTTGGGGTTTCCTCTATTGGTCCATCACTGCTACAATAAAGATGGTTATGGATAAAATATCAGTTTGCAAGCAACTAAGATTAGGGGGGGGGAATGCAGAGACTTTGAATTTATAAACTGTTTGAATAAAGTCAAGACAGAGAAGGTTACTAAGCTCACAGTTCTTTAGTTGTATTGATTATTCACAATATTTGGAGATTAAGAAAATGTTTTGAGTCATATGGCATTGAATTGATTGACTGAACATTTCTCTATTATGGCCTTGGCTTGGGTCAACTGCTTTGATAGACAATGTTTATCCTTACCCTTGGCATTTTACTATGTAGAACTGTTCTTTTTTTGAAGTGTAGTAGCGTTGTTTGTTTATGAATACTGATCACTTACGAATATTTGTTGTTGTTTGTTTATTCTAATATTAAAGTAATTTTTAAAAAAGATGTCTGAAAGGAATCTCAAGCATGAAACAAGAAATTAGGCTTAACAATATTGGCAATGCCTCCTAGGTGTTATTCTAATTAAAATATAATTTTGAAAAATTGATGGATTATTTAATACCTATGTTTTTTTAAGGGATGAAGGTGTTGTACTGATTATTTAGCCCTTTGCAGTAGCACCAGTCTTCCTTTTCATCGTTCTCAAACTGTAAGGGATGTGTAAGAGGAAAAACCTTGGACTCAGCTTGGGCCATTTTTCATTTTAGTACCGGAAATGAAGTTAGTAGTATTAGGGTACGCATCTCTTACATTGCTTTCTCTTTTTATCTTGCCTCCCGAGCTCTGCGACAGTGAGACTAGAAGTAAGGAACCAGTATAACTACCAGACCCGAAGGTCTCTGATGACTTCTGAATGTCAGAAATAATCTTGTTCAAATTTGGAGCATTTACAATATGTACAGATGGGCAGATAGGATATTTTGAAGGTCATTTATTCGTAGGACCGCCATAAATCAGAATTGACTTGATGGCACATAACACACACAGATGGGCATGGTTCAGGCTGGGTTTTGATTAGTACATCCCTACAAACAGTACTGATGGCTGTAATACACATGTTTCATCATTACATGAGGTTCTTCCCTTTCCTTGATGTTGAGAGTGACAGGTTCAGCTGTTCAAAGATATAGTCTTAAATAAATGTCCTTATGCATTTGGTATCTGCAGACAGCATCTGTCACAACAAATGATTTTGCACATTATCATCTCAATGAGACCCTGGCAAATTGTGGACAGCAGCAGCAGGTCTTTTGCTAACTGAAAAGGATTTGGTGATAATAATCCAGAAAATGACCTTGTGAAGAATTTGTGGGACTCACATTTCATCTTAGTAGCTATAAACTGAAGATATCAGGAAACACTGTAATGGCTAAAACTATACATAACGTTTCCATTCCCACTTGTTGGGGGGCTGCTAATGACCTACACATGGAACTCTTGAATGTATACAGCACCTAGTAAACTTTGACATCTTTCTCATTGCCATTAATACATTAGGTATAGCTGTATCTAGATGAATGGGGATTGGTTGAATGTTGCCGTTGCCTTTGTATCTACTATTTTAGAAAATACTCTCCCTCATTAGCAAATTTTAATGTGCTGTTAGATAACTGGAACAAAATGTATTTGCGATTTGTACATGGATTCACCCTGACCTAGGCTAGCCTAATCTCATCAGCTCTCAGAAGCTCAGCAGGGTTGACCCTGGTTAGTACTTGAATGGGAGGCCACCAAGGAAGTCCAGGGTCGCTATGCAAAGGAGGGCAATGGCAAACCACCTCTGTTAGCCTCTTGCCTTGACAACCCTATGGGATTGCAGTACGTCAGCTGCAACTTGATGGTGCTTGCCACCACCACTAATAATAATAATGATAGTAATAATGTTGGCTCTCCTACTCCTGCTAGAGTTAGAAAAAAACATAACCTTTGTGTGTCTGTATATTTGTGAATAAATCCTTTCCACACTTTGATATCTATAGGTTGATAAAGAGACAGTTGCAGAGTCCCTAGAAGTTTTCCATTTCAGTCCTTTTTGGTAATGCCAGGAAGATGTAGGGAGAGGAGAAAGAGAATGAGCTCCTCAGATGGCTTCGCAGGTGGCTCTATACCTTGGGCTGGACTCAGGCAGGTTCCCTTACTGCTGAGCACCATGACTGTGAACAGTCTCACTTTGACGCTTGGTCTCCTAGCCACCTACTCTCTCTTTTCAGCTGGCTGCCCCAAGCTCCAGTGTTGGGCTTTCTCTGGTCTGCACCATGGAGCCATCATTATCCATTTTTGCCATTTCCAGCCATTCCAGCCATCATCCATTGCCATCTCCATTTGTTCAGGCCTCAACTCCCCCCTCCAGTAGGCATCACATCACATTGGGCTTGACTATATTTACATTCAAGTGGGTTGCCCATGCTTGAGCCAACTGTTGTTCTTACATAAATCCCAACTGTTTATTAATTACATAATCAACTAAATACCGCAGCTCTAGTTAAGTTCCTAAATTTCAGCTTCAGGTCTGTTCAATGGAAATAATACCGCCTCTATAATATAGGACTGCAGTGAAGGAATAAAAGGATAATACACAGGGTAAGGATCATGCGTAAGGTTGTCAAGTGCCCAGTCTGGATTCAACTTAAAAGCATTTTCTGTCAGAGAAGCTGTATTGGGCCCCGAGAAGCTCATGAGGTCAAGATTCTGCCAGGTTCCACACATTATTTGCAAGGCTCCACCCAAGTCCTGCTGCTGATCCACCTGTCTCTTTCCCAGCTCTGCCTCTTATCTTCCAGAAACCGTCAGGTGCTGCCCTGAATCTGCTGTGTCCAGCTGCTCCAACGCCATATCCTGGCTATTAGTGGCAGGGCCGTAGCTCAGTGGTAGAGCATCTGCTTGGCATGCAGAAGGTCCCAGGTTCAATCACAAGCACCTCCACTTAAAAGGATCCGGTAGTAGGTGATGCGAAAGACCTCTGCTTGAAGCCCTGGAGAATGGCTGCCAATCTGAGCAGATAATACTGACTGTGATGGATCAATGGTCTGATTTCAGTATCGGGCCGCTTCATGTGTCATGTGTCCATGTATTCCATTGTGGCCAGTATTTTTTTAATCAAAAGTTGGCAACCTTAACAATAAAACACATTTCTTGGAGCTACAGAAATGTATAATGATCAGTCATCAAAAAACAATTGAAAATCTAGTGCAACAGTACCTTCCTCTTTGCTTTCAGTTGCTCCTGGTATTTGTCTGATGTATCTCCTGGGATCTCACCTCCCCAAAGGCTGATTCCGACAATCGTGTAAGTGATACCCATGACCAGCAGTGGGAAGCAGTACACCAGTACAATCACAATGATGTGGTACCTGCAACACAAGGACATTAAACTGACACATTGTTTCAGAAGAACTGGTCAAAACAGAAGTTGCGGTCTGCATTGTTAAAAAGGCCCAGCTTCCTGGGGGAGAAGCAGCTATGTGGTTTCACTGGGACACACTACAGCGTTTCTTCCCAACCCTAGATACGTAATTTCTGGAAATGCTGAGGCTAATTGACGGGGGTGGGGGTGTTTATTATGTGTTGGCAAAAATGGAAAATAGGGGAAAAACTGAAATATATGCAATATTTACTTTCCTATTAATCCTAAACTTACTGCTTTTAACAACATAGAATTGTAAATTTGCCCAATACTTGAGAGATGTGGCAACTTGCTGCATCCTATGCTGCCTTAGCACATATATCATAATTTTTGCCGAGGGATTAGGGGGGGAAAAGTTGACCTTAGAAAACAATTTTTGTAAACAAAAGGAAGTATATTATTTGGACAGAAATGGCCTCATCAAGTCACAATAGGACTACCAACATATTTGGATACTTATAGTATTGGAAATGTTGAACTCTTCCCCCAACCCCCAGCCTCCACATCTCTACCCAACATCCTTATAACTAGTGAAGAGGGAGCCCGAAAGGCCATACATGAAAGAAATCATTCCCATCCTTTTGCTTCCAGTTACTAATTGGTTGTTCTGCATCTGACTACTTTTCCCAAGAAGTAGCAGCAGCAGCAGCAGCAGCAGAAAAAGAAAGCATTATTATAGATAGTAAATAAATACCCTTCTTTCCTGGGTACTTATGATTACCATCAACTTTGGGAGATCAATCTGTAAGTACTTCTACTGCACACAATACCTCATTAATTTAGGGAATTCACTGCTCCAAGATGTGATGATGGCCACTAGTACTGAAGATTACTTTAAAACAGGTTGGACACATTCACAGAGTACAGACCTATCCCTGGCTGTGCGTCATGATGACTAAACTGATGTTGAGAAGCAGCTGGATATGTGTTATTAAGGAAGTAGGGGAGCAACAGAGATGAGGTTAGTGGAGGCATCCGGACAGCCATTGTGGGAAGTAGCTGGACTAGATATACCCCTGCTGAGATACAGCGGAGATATTCATACATTCTTATATTGCTGAAATCAAATTTAGATTGACAACAGGAAGCTTTGGAGTCTTCAATAGATCATTTAGAAACACTGCCTGTTCTGTCTGCAGGGGCCAGCTACATAGACCAAAGTGCTGTGACTGAATCATTGGATGAAATGATGGCACTGGAGGAAAGGTTAGATTCAACCAGCTTTTCCACTGGTGAAAAAGGAAGGAAAGTGTCCCTTTTCATCTCCAAAAAGGCTATGTTGTGGAACATAGGACCTGCATAGACAAAAGCCATGTGGGAAAAGGGCTTTAAAAAGGAGAAGAATTGGGTAAGATTGATTGGAAAACATGGCTGGATCCAGTCCTTTCATTTATAAGGCATTATAGAATACTTGGGAACAAAGGGAACCTCTGCTGAAGAATTGAGTTATCTGTGAAATAAGAGAAACTGATTTAAAAATCAAGAGGAAAACTGAGAGACACCACTGAGAGACACATACCATGTTCTTCACATTCCTAAAGAAACTGCATACCATGTTCTTCACATTCCTAAAGAAAGGTCTGCTGGAGCCTTTTTCATATTCAGGTCTAATTTACGATCCTTATAACCTTTGGACTGAGCTCATCTGGTAAATGCCATGTTCTTTGGTTGTTAAGAGATAGGAAAGTCTGTCAAAAGTGCACTGAATTTTAAACACTTACGTGAAACGCTGTTTGATGCCACCTGGCCACGAGACATAGCACAGAGTTCTTCCGGGCACCACTTGCGTCTTTGAAAAGAGACACTGAGGAAGGGCAAGCAGAAATGCCAGGATCCATATGCTTGCAATCACAACTTTAGTAACAGTGGCAGAAAGCCTGGGCTTTAGAGGATCAGTAATGGCCATATATCTGATAAAACAAAAAATATCACAGAAATGTCACCAAACTAGAAGTGGCTGGAAAAAAACACATACTGTAAAGTACACACTAAAATGCCCTTTCCCCTGCATATAATACAGAAATCCAAAATAACTCTTCGATGACTTTTCAACAGACTAGGACCGTAATGTATTCCTATGCAGATTTAGCCTAGTGCAAACTGATTGACTTTAAGGCCCAGTCTGCATCTAGCATTTCCTCTGCTGTTATACCAAACCCACACTGGAACAGAAATTCCCGTCTACATTGCATGCCACTTTCACTTTGACTGAGTGTCGCATTTTATGGCAGTGTCCAGACTGCATGCTGCTTTCACTTTGTTTGATCTCCGGTTTTATTGTGGCTGTCTGCATAGATTTATTTATGGCTGTTTTATGCCCATTCGGGGGTGACACTGCAGTCAGTATGGTGCTGTCCTGGGGTAGTTGAATGTGGCTTCGACCTGCATCTTTTTCTGTTTCAGTGTGGGTCTGGTAAAACAACTCAGGAAATGCTAAATGCAGATTGGGCCTAAAGGACTTAAACTGGAGTAACTCTGCACAGGGCTGCATTGTAATTCTACCTGATAATTTTTGGTGTGCAGGAAAATTAGTCTCCTGTGAACCCAAGATTTCTTGTAAGGTTGATTTATTTTGAATTTGTTATCCCTGCAGTTTGCCTCTCCTTTGATTCTACTTTTCCCTTGTGCAAACCACACCCATGAGCCCTGATCTCATGCCGTTTTCTACTCCATCAAGCTGCTTTTCTCCCTGGAGTGAATCAAAGTGGCTTACAAAACCAAAAAAAAAAAGTGTTGGAGTTACAAAAGAAAAAAAAAATCAAATCTGGGCTCATCCATGCCTGGGAAGCTTGTTTTCACTGGTCCCAGGCTATGAGACCTGGGCCAAGAACCAAGGGCCAAGAGCTACCCAACAGCTCACTCCTCTATCCCCACACAGATTAAATACAGCAGGGAAATAAAATCAGCCTAGAAGGACCTCAGCTGCTGTTAGCCTTTCTTAATATCATCCTAAATAGCGTATAACTGGCATAACAACTATGTAAAGAAACAAATGAATTGGAATAACCTAAGCAAAAATAGGCAAACTGAAAAACCTCGTAATGACAACATACAACATTAGAAAGAAGCAAAAAGGGCATAACCAAACATCCATAGTTTCTCTCCACAAAGGAGGCTGCCCACCACTGCTCTGCATGAGTCTGTGTTCTGTTTTCTTCCTTCCAATGAGCCTTCCCTGGGGAAGAGTACTTTACATTATTTATTTAAGCTTCCAATATAATTAAATGTACAAACAGCTTCCAATATAATTAAATGTACAAAAAGTAGTGGCTTGGATTGTGTACCATCCTCCTGCTTCTGCAGTGCTCCCCGGTGGAGGCAGTGCTCCATTGTGGAGAACATTCTTCCAGCATTACACACCATCTTGCATGAGCAGAAAGCACCAAGTGAAGGAAAGCACTGTGCCATGGACAATTGCCACTGCCAACCATGGCAGCCTGGCACAAGTGGAAGGGATAGGATCTAAGCAATTCAAATATGTACACTGACTCGACTCGACTGTGCGACTGAACAACAACAACAACAACATTGACCCGTAAGTGAAACTGACACATTCCATTCATCTATTTCTTTATGTTTTTGGAGTAAGCAATCCCATACACAGAGTCCCTATTCCAGCTGCAGGGTTACAAAATGTAATTTCTCCATCTGATGTTTCTAGCTCAAGATGTGCATCTATTTTATTACCTGTGAACCTAATGTATGTGTGTCAAGTACTAACTTAACGGCAATCCTAGCAAAGGGCTTGCAAGGAAAGAGAGAAGTAGAGATGGTTTCCCATTCTCTTCCTCTGGAGAGGCTTCCTTGATGGTGTAACAAGAGGCTTAAAAATAGGTACTGAGAAAACAGTTGTGAGAGTCTGACCCACAAATCAAGGCAGTCAACAAGAGTTACAAAAAAAAATTGCTGTCAATAAACACTACATAACAACAATGAACAAATTCCATCAAATCATAAGAAAATCCTTGTATAAGAATAAATCAACATCGTCTCTAGATTTTATAATAATGTTTCAAAAACAGGATCTTCTTCAGGAAATATTCTATACAGTGGTACAAGAGCTTTCATGCTCATATAGTGCTATAGAACCAGAATAATATAATACATTCAGTAATAGGACGCTGATCTCAAAGTTATTCAGGCTGCAAACTTGCTACTCAGTTCCTGACGGATCCCAGGCATCTCAATAACTCCCAGTAAACACAATAGATGCCAACAAAAGGCATGGATTTAAATTTATTTTGTTCAATGTTTATGTACTATTTTTATGACATTCATAAAATTTTAATGTCCTCATCTCCTTTTTCTACTATGTTTGTTAATATTATGTACAGCCTTGAGGCTCTTAATTTAAGATACGGAACACCTGCAATGTTGATTGCTTCATAATGTTAGATTAATGATTCCTGCGTATGGAGAGAGTGGGACATTATTTTCTTAGGATGGCAACTGGTTATGTGTTGATAACGATAGGTTGCTTGTCCACATGACTGGAGTAGCTGCAGCAAACACTGGTATATGTTGTAAAGTTGCATTAACAGCCAGCTACTTCAGGACCTGAGCCAGGGCCATAGCAGAGGTGGGGGAAGTGGGTCCATCATCTCATGCGAAATGTTAAATTGGATCAAATGCAACATTTCTGGGTGGAGTCAGACGTGCTATTTGCTCCATTGTCATAGCTGTATCCTGTTCCCCAGTCGTTGATCTCCCGTACTCACCACTCTCCTGATGTGTTCTTTTCAGAACCTGGGAAGGTTCGAGGTTTACAGATTCCTAGCACAGTTCCGGATTCCCCTGTGCAATCAAGCCACTATGGAAGGGAACCGTTCCTTCCGCTTTGGCACCATTTCCCCTCCCATTTAGCGTTACGTGCATAACCACATAAACACCCCTGGGATTTAAATCAATACCTGTGCGCTCCTGCTCCACAGTACCTTTTTTGGATCTGGAGCCCCTGGAGGGGTTAGTTGCCAGCGGGAACCTCAAGGAACACTACCCTTTCTCTTATTTTGGGGGGTTGGACAGCTTTGAAAATACTCCCTAGCCAGGCTTGCATTTTGGGGGCCATTTTCCTCATCTGGAACTAGAGTCAAAGTCATGTGACAGTGTTCCTCCATCAGGATGGTCTGGACGGTTGCCCATGGGGTGAGTGCACAGTGAATTGGGATGGTCTGGACGGTTGCCCATGGCGTGAGTGCACAGTGAAGCAGGTAACAGCGGAGAAGTCTGAACGTTTCTCTCCAGAAGACACAAAAAACTCGGATGAAATCAAAGGCATGGCCAGAACTCAGAAAACATACCATCTGACCACACTCTCTGACCGCGCTAAAGCTCTTGCTCTTCCTTCTGTGAGCTCAAGGCTGTGCATGTAGTTCTTTCCAAAATAACATCCAACAGCCTATGAGAGATGAGGATGAGAGACAGTAACACTTTTGGGTGACAGTGGCATGGTGAACTTCTACATTTCCAACTACCCTGAAAAACAAGTTTGGAATATTCCCATTTTACAGGTTAAGTGTAGCTGAGAATGGAAGACTTGCGAAGAGCACATACATCACAGTCTTTATGGAGATGCTGGAAAGAACATCTTTGAATGTTCATCACTCCATATTCACTTTTTGTAATCTCCAGAGCAGGGGTGTCGAACTCATTTGTTATGAGGGCTGGATCTGACATAAATGAGACCTTGTTGGGACGGGCCATGTGTGTCATAAAATGTAATGCCAGGTAGCAGAGATATAAACTTTACAAAGGACACAAACACAAAGATTTTTTTTTACTTAAAATAAAAACATGCTTACAATATTAGCTCTGTAAGCTGCAAACCTACTTTTGATTTACTGACATTCAGCACAGAAATCTCATGCTCAGAGTTCTGAGTCTAGGACCCAGGTTAAAACATGAAATGGCTGGGTGATTAAGAGAGTCTGGCAAAGCAAGCTATGATGCTGCAGCAGCAGCAGAACTGGAAGCAGGAGATGACTAGTTCCACTGCGGGCCTGATGGAAGCCCTCCGGGGGCCTGATCCGGCCCCCGGGTCACATGTTTGACTGCTGTAGAGTACCGTTCCATGTAGCTACATCAGGGCTATCAGAGAGTGTTTCTGCTTAACTGTAAGTGGCCATGAGGAATCCCAACAAGTACCCTCTATGCAACGGTGGTGACTGTAAGAATAAAGGGCTGTAAAAGATACACCTTCAGTAGGGATGCCAGCCTCCAGGAGGGACCTAGGGATCCCCCAGAATTACAGCTCATCACCAGGCTACAGACATCAGTTCCGCTGGAGAAAATGGCTGTTTTGGAGGGTGGACTCTGTGGCATTCTACCCCACTGAGGTCCCCGTCCTCCCCAGGCTCCATCTCCAAATCTCCAGGAGTTTTCCAACCTGGAGCTGGCAACTGTGCCTCTCCTGCTGGTGGCCCTGTAACCTGGCAACCCTGCTGGTGGACCTGGCAACCCTGTAACCTTATCAAACACAAATGAACAGTTGCGAATGCAATTAACAAGTCTTATAGCAATGCCTTTAAATAAATAATTTGAAATACCAAATGAGTGTATATTCTTAGTATATATTCCGTTGTCAAAGCTTTCTTATAACAACTCCAAAAGTATTGAATACAAAGTCAAAAGCGCCAAGCCAGAGTTACAATGTAACACATAAAGTTCCCAGACTCTCAACAATCATGAGCTATAAATCAAGGTTACAATGTAACACTACTAGTTCTGAAGTTCTCAATATGACAAATTTATGTCACATATCAGCAGCTGGGAGTTATGTTGTTATGCTGCACTGGGAGTTATGCTGCACTGAAGCACTTGATAGCCAGGAGGCTACTGGTTGAAAGAGATTTCTTGGAGCATGGATTCCAACTTGGATTTTGATCTTCACAATGGAAGGGAGATGTGGCTTTGCAAAAGAGGACGGAAACATGTTTATATGCCGAGGATACATGTTGCTGCATAACTTCCAATTGCTGATGGGCATGGAAACCAAATCCTCTCCATGTTGTAGTGTATCAGAGGGTTACTGCCTCTGAACATGGAGGTTCCATGTGGTTATCACAGCTAGCAGTCACTGATAGATCTTTTGTTCCATGTATTTCTCTGGTCCTCTTTTATAGCCAACTAAGCTTGTGGTCATCATTGCATCCTGTGACACTGAATTCCACAAATTAATTACCCCTTTCCTGAAAGCAGTATTTACTTTTGTCTGTCCTGAATCTACTGCCCATCAACTTCATTGGGTGCCCAAGCAGGGCTGCCAACTTTCAGGTGGGCCCTGGAGAGCTCCCAGAATTATAACTGATCTCCAGTCTACAGAAATCAGTTTGTCTGAAGAAAATGGCTGCTTTGGAGAGTGGACTCCATGGCATTATACCCTGCTGAGGTCTGTCCCCTCCCCAAACCCCAAGGCTCCACCCCCAAATCTCCAGGAATTTTCCAATATTGAGTTGGCAATCCTATGCCCAAGAGTTCTAGTATTATGGGAGAGAGAGAAAGAGAGAGAAATTAAATGTATTTTACAAGAATTTATACCCTGACTTTAAAATGTGCTTCTTATCCTTTCCATTCATTTGAAGAAAAATGCCATATTGATGTGGATCATTCTGGAAGGACAGAAATGTTTCTATTTTGGGCTGATAGACATGATAATTTCAATTGCAGTTGTCGCTGTTGTGCTATAAACAAAACCACTGAGCTCATGAATTGAAGTTGGAGACTCTCAATTATAAACTTTTCATTTCATAGTACAGGTTGACCTTGTGTGGTGTTGAATAAAGCTTTAGATAAGGAAAATCTGGATGTAGACAATCATGTAAACCTGAATCCATTATGCTCAAGTAATTCTGCCTGGCAATATAATTTTCAATGCAGCATGTATTAGAAACGGATCTCTTTTTCAAAACAGAGGCATGAAAGAACAATAGTCTGTACAACAAAAGGGAAAACAAAGGCACCATGGAGGATTTGAGAAAGAATTAGGAGATTGCTGACCCATTCAGGCAACTATGACAGCAGATGATTTATTATACTGAAGGGGGTGAAAAGAATATTTAGACTTCAGTTTCACATAACACAGTGATTCCCTTCTCCCACCCTGTGCCTGTGGAATCATCCCCACTGGGTTCATTCCAAAAGACTGCCTTATACTGCATCAGACCATTGGTTTCTCAAGCTCAGTCTTGCCCACCCTGACCTACATTGGCTCCTCCAGGGTCTCCGGTGAAGGTCTTTCACATCACCTTTGACCTAATCCTTTCATTTGCAAATACTGATCCTGGTACCTCTTGCATATATAAGCAGGCCATCCTGAGCTCTTCAAGAGATCAGATTGATAGGAAGACGCAGCAGTGCCTTCTTTGTTGTGGCACCTCCTTCGTGAAATTCTCTTCCCAGAGGGCAGAGGCCCCTATCTACCAAGCAGGGTCTGAAGACTGCCTGTGTAAGGAATATTTCATAAATGTGAGTGCTTGTTGCAAACTGTTAAACATGCATGCCCTGCCCTTAGATTATACATTTGGGACATGTCTTCTGTTTGAGAATGATGGATAGGCTAACATTCTGTTGCTGAAGCAGTAAATAAATCCAACGTCCTTTTAAAAATGACACTTTATCCCTATGAAGACATCTGCAAACAGAATCGATTACTATGCAGGTAAGTAGAGCGGGCATAAGCTCCGTGCCTCCATGCGCCCACTGAGGTTGCTGCAGGGTGCAGACACACAGCCGAAGTGCCTGCACACACCCCCTCTCCCTGTGATCAGCAGCACGTGAAAACCAGTGTCACTGATCACATGGAGGGTGAACTTCTTCCACACAATCTCCCCATGCAGACTTGGCAGTCACGTGGAGGTGGGCCCAGCACCCTTGTGCCTCTTCTGCCTCCCCCATGCAACGAGTGACAGGAATCTGCATGGAGCTTTTGTCTTTGGCAGTCATGACAGTGACCTGAGCTACCTCATCCAGAGCCCTACTTCTGCTGCCTAGCAGAAGCAAATGATGCTCAGATGCACTGCTATAAAGACCAGAGGAGGAAAATTTGTGAAAAGCAATGCAAGGAAATTGCACTAAGGTCCCTGCCACATGGTAGGGAAAACACCGGCCAAAGTGCGACTAATTAGAGCCGCACCAAAATAGAGATGCCGCGGCGGGATCCCACGGATCCCCTGAGCCACGACGCCGTTGCTTCCCAGCATGATCAGATGCCGGGGAGGAAGACACGATCGGGAGGGGGAGGCTGCCGAACTGCGCATGTGTGAGCATGCGCAGTTCGGCCAGGAGCCGGGGATGCACTGGCGGATGGACGCGCCGGCGATCCCATGGCCGGCCTTGATGCGGACTTCCCGGATGAACCACCTTGGTAGGTGGTTCATTTTTGCTGCGGGGTTTTCGGCGGAAGGGCCGGATCGGGAATGGGCGTGCAACGCTTCCCAGATGTTGCGGTGGGACCGCGCCCGTTTGCTGCGGCCCTGATCTGGCCCTCTCCCGGTCCAAAACCTCTCGTGTGACCGGGGCCTAACTGTCCTTAAAATGAATCCTGCATGAGAAAAAGAAGAAAAACGTTGTAAGAGGCTATATTTTGGAGGTAAGATTTGTATGGTACGGCAGTGCAATGGTTAATGTGCCAGAGTAATGCTGAGGAACCTTAAGTTCAAATTCTGCCTAAGCCATGAAGCCCAATGAGTAACCTTCAGCCAGTTACCTTCTTTCAGTCTAAACTACCTCATAGGATTGTTGTGTCAATTTTTGCACCTGCTCGGTCTGCATTCTTCAAACTAGGCCAGTTAAAAAGGCAACTGTGATGTGGGTGCATGCTTGCTGGAACAGACTTGCACTTTTTAAAATGGGAAATAATTTACAACACAATATCCTGGGTCTTGACTTGCATTTTTCAGGTTATAAATCATACTGGCATGGACCCAGAAGCCAGGCACATATAATTTAAATGGGATCTTTACAGAAAGTAAATCAGAAGGCTGCCTAGGTAATCCATCTCCATTCCCTACTAAGCCTCCAACTACAGTTCCCAACGAGCAGCACAAAAAATGTCCATGAGCAAACAAAAAACAAACAAAATTTCATAATTCTTGAAAAATAGCAAGCTCTTTTTGAGGGTTCACAGCTGCTGCTTGCAACTGGCACCAGTTACAAGTCAAAGACTTCAACCATTACTAACAAGGAAAAGGATAAGGAAGAAAATGTTGACCAAAATATGACAGGCAAAGCATGTTTATTCCAGTTATTCTTGTCATTTTAGGCATTAACTTGGAGCAGTAGCCTGGTGGAAATCAAGGCGCTGCTGCCTGCTTGTCCCCCCCCCTCGCTGGGGAGCAATGCGTTGGGCTGGAAACTGCCCAAACTGTCAAAAGCGGCCGTCGCCCACTTCGCACGATCGCGAAAGTGCGTCAGTCCTCCATCTTAGCTCGACCGGAAGCCCATCAACGGCAAAATATTATCAGGCTACATCTGTATTAAGTAAGGAGTCCAGCAGGGATGCTAATGGGAAGGGCATCTTTGCCCCATTTTCAAATAGTGCCGTGGTGCTCTTGTACACCTCCCAGCTTTTTCTCAAACCCTTTTGGACAGGAAAGTCCAGATCTTTCCTGGTCCCCACCCAAACTGGTGCCATTGCCCCATCCAAGTTCCCTGGTAACCATCTCCACTTCACAACTGTAGTTCCTTGAGATTTTTTTAAAAAAAGGGTTAGTGACAAATCGCAATAGTGTTATAAGGATATCATAATGCTATAGCAACTTGTTCATTGCTAACTCTTTTGACTTTTTTCTTTCTTTCAAAAATTAAAAAACCTAGAAAAAATAACAAGGGGGGGGACTTTAAATCCAGCAACTAAATAAGATTTTTAAGGGAAAAAAAGATATACTGGTAGTTATGTATATGTAAATAGAACAGTGGCTGCAGATCTACGCATAAGTTTCTGTAAACGGTTTCCAAATATCTAAAAAGAAGTCCATGTGCAATTGCCATCTATATGCCATGCGTTCAAAGATTGATGGGGTTCTAAGGTCATCAATCCACTGATTTACTGGTCTTGTTCATTACTGACTTTAAAAATCCATGAAAAGCAGCCTGCTGGCATGGGCCAGGGGATGACTGCCAGAGAGGACTAGCTCAGGGTAAAGGCACAGCAGCATACCATACGGAGGCCCCCTTGCTGCTGTGTTGAGCTGGCAGCGGCAGCAGCGATGAGGAAACTAGAGTGGCCAGACCTCAGGAGCAGCGGGGAATCCCCTGTCTGCAGCTCCCATTTCCCAGAGAGAAAAATAAAACTTCTAAATGGCCATTGAGCCTATGGTGTGATGTCACTTTCAGGGAAAATCTAAACGTTTTACCACAGAGTTTACCGTGATTCCTACACAAGCATGACAACATTTCTGGGGTTTTCTCGGAAATGACATCCTGCCATCATCAATGGCCACCTCACATACTCCCCCCCCCAGTGTCCCACTAGTTTCCAGGCCAGACCTGGCAACCCTAACCCGAGGGATTAATTGCTGTCTGGACATCACCTTGTTAAACCAGCAGACAGTAGGCTGGTACTTTTCTTCTGTCACAGCTCTGCTTGGCAATTTTTAAAAAAATAAGGACCATGATTTAAACAGCAGAGTATGGAATCTTAAGGTATTAGAACAGAACCAGCAGGAGTCTGCAAGGACTTGTGGAGGCGTCTCATTAATATGGGCATGGAATCTTAAGGTATTAGAACAGAACCAGCAGGAGTCTGCAAGGACTTGTGGAGGCGTCTCATTCCCCCCTCCCCCACTATTTCCACTTTCCCTTCCCTGAAAGCTCCCATAATTTCTCCATTTTCCTGCCTCCTTCTCTCCTTTCCACCCACCAGCCAACCTGCATTTATCTGCCCCCATATCTTCAGTTTTCCCTCCTTCCCTATACCTGGCAGCCACTACCAAGGAAAACTGTGGCCCATTTACACGGTGCTCGTTACCAAGCCAGGCCCAATTGTACATTGCGGAACCTGCAAGAATTTGCAAGGGGCCCCTCATTTTCTCCTGTATCACCTCCTGCACCCTATGTTCTCTT